>NC_081152.1:9251675-9572675 GCF_958295425.1 Solea solea
GTGTGTGTGTGTGTGTGTGTGTGTAGGATGTAAGATGTGTGAGTGTGTGTGTGCATGAGACTGTGCGTACAAAATACAACATTTGGCAATTTAAATGCTGTAGTATAAACATCAGTCTTCCTTTCCGAGAAATATAAAGAATTATATATGATGTATGAAGATTTTTTTTTTGTCATTTTCATTTTTTTTAAAAACTGGAATGCATTGTGGATTTTGAAAACAACTGTTTTTTTGTTTGTTGCTTTTTTTTTACCACGAGGAAGAAGAAAATTATCTTCCCTATTGAGCAGCTTTAGGCACCACTGTGGAATAATAAGTGCAAGCAACTCTGAAAATAATCTCAAGAAGCACACACCTATACACAAAAATCAATCACATACCAATTTTCCTGAACCTTCATGTCACAAACCAACAAATACTGTAACTAAGTGTTATGCTGCTGTCAATGATGAAAAAACAGTCGGAGTGCTGAGCTGCTGTTTCCCCCACAACAGCTCACATACAAACCATGACAGTGTTATGGGTCAAAAGGGAATAGATAATAGAGATGCTGATTTTGTCGTTCGCTTGTTTGTTTTTGAGGAGAATGGAACGCGGAGAAAGACGGATGGATGCTATTGTTTTCTATTTCTGATTTCAGATGGCTGAGATGTAACGTTGCTTAAAAATGTGTGTATATTTATAGTATTTATAAACTAAAGATTATCACCATTATGCAATAGACTGTGACATAAAGATTACCTATATGTGTGCTGTAAATAGTTTTGTAGATCTAGTATTTACAGATACTGTGTGGTGCATTCTCTATCATAACATGTCTTACTTCTATCAGGAACCTGGATCATCTATATGCGACAAAGGTTAGGAGACTAAATACATTATGTTTCATACGAGATAAACAAACCTTAATGCAATAGCTAGCACTACTTTATGCCGAGAGAAGCCTGATTGGCGGACATTTAAGAACCCCCTCTCTCTGTGTATACTATCCTTAGTCCTATTTCTGTTTAAATACACATCGAATGAACATAGACAATATTTAACTGCTGATCAAATTGAAAGTAAACATGCTTTTTTTTTTGCCTCATTTCCTCAATGGATCATTTTTCATCTGTGGGATTCCTAAAGAGCAAACTGTTTATCTTCGTTTCAGGGCAGAAGTGAGGCTCACGTTTTTGATGCATTACATCATTTATTTAGTTTTAGTGCTTGCTCATCTGGCTTAAGGTTTTACAGTACAATAAAAAAAAAATGTACTGTAAGTGCTCACAACGTAATTATTGTAGTTGAGGAGTCTGGCACAACACGCATCCATATTTTAGGTTTCAGTCACCGTTACCCTAAAGAGGAACATTGTCACTGATGTGCTTTTGTGCTGCTGTTGCTGCTGCTGCTGCTGCAAGCAGATGGGGGAAAATGCTGGTTTGCATTAAGGTTTCTCTCTCATGTAAATCCATTATGTGGGCTTAGACACTCTAAACTGACCTAGACTGATGTTGAGACTGGGAAGATAGGTCAAGCCAGAATACTGTGACTCTACTAAAAAGGATAAGAGCTATTTGAGCTATTTCGAATATTTTAATCGTATCAAAACTTAAGTATTTGATGACTCTGCTAAAATAAGCCAGCCATTACGGCTCACAGGTCCCTGCTCGCACTGCTGATTTTACATTGTGCTCACGGCCTTACTGTGGTCCTTATTCGAAAGTGGCTCTACTCTCAGTCGGTCGTAACTTCTATTTTGAGTCGTGGTTGTCATGGCGCCAAATATCCCATCAGTTCAGAGTGACCAAGCCCTCGAAGCTAAGGTTTCAAAAGATTACAAGTCCTCGCTACAGCTTGTGTTGATGGTGTACCAATACAGTCAATCCAGCAATGTCATGAAAGCATGCACTGTCACAAATACTTCAAAAAAAAAAAAAAGATGCTATCTCAAAAATGTTGACGTTAAATGTTAATGTTAGATTACATTTTGTTCATTGTCCGTCTGCCTAGACTTTATCTCTGTATGTGAACGGAAGCATTGACTTTTCATATGGACATTCTTAAGTATTTGTGCCTAAACTATAGCCATGTTCCATCCTTTTGTTAAGAGCGTGAGCTGGGTGCGTATGACAAGGGAGTGGCAACTCTGCACGCGGCTGCGCATTCATTCTTACTGTACTCTGTGTGTTCTATGTCTCAGTGTTTTTAGATGGGGGGAAAGGAGTGAGCAATGATGATGATGATGGCCAAATGCCTCTGTTTATCCAATTGGTATCTACTCACAATGTGAACTCCTACAGGCAGTTTTTTCTAACATTCTCAGTCACGCTGTTTAGAATAACCAATGAGGACATGTACAGTTTAAAAAAAAGGAAGGAAAAAAAAAAGTGCAATCTTTAGGCTTGCCGTAATATCACACTCAATGCGATATTATTCCAATTTGGAGGACGTTTATACTTTCCTTTGTAGTGAGTCACTGACTGATGTTTGGGTTGAATGTTGATGTGTGGAAGGAAACTGGCCAAAGCAACACATTCTGAGTCATTGTCTTTGTTTTAAATTGCACTTTCTTGTTTAATAATTGAAAAGAAAAGTAGACATACTCTCAGCTACGGTAGATGTTGAAAGAAATAGAAGAAAGGGAGCAATATCCCCGGGAATGTGTGCTGCCCTGATCCTGTACGAGGTTCTAAATGAGGGTGGAGATGTTCTATTTACAACAGAGAGCGCTTAATCGTGAATATGCCATAGTGTACAGGAACTAGTGCACAGTCAAGATGGATAGCAGCACTGTTGGTTTGTGCTGTTTTTGATACTTGCCTTTGGAGGGAGAGCTTCCAACTATGTGCTTTTTTTCACTATACTAATCACAATTAACATACTGGAATGGGCATTAATGGTGATGTACAACACAAACTAATGAGCTTATATATTAGCAGTATAGAGACTCTCAACAAACCAGCACATATATTTGTATACTTCTTTTTGTTTGTTTTTTGTTGGTTTGAGGGGGAAAAAAAAGATGCAAAAAGAACTGAGAACAATAACCGGAGAGGATAAACCAAATGTTTGTTTAGTTGTGACGACCACAGGTTTCATATGTTTACTGATGGTTTATGTGTAGTGCAGAGGCTGAAGCTTCTCTGTCCTCTTAAACTCCACTCACATGGTCATTGTTCTGCTCATTCATGTAATCCAAGGTTTAGAGAAAACAAACTATTAGTTGGTTACTTGATACAGATGAAAGAAAGATAAATGTAAAACTTTCTTACAACAATATGCAGACAAACAGTGTTTGTCAAAAAATCTTTTTGATTTTTCTTTTGTTTGTAAATAATAAACCTTTAAAATATAGAAAATAAACGACAAATTGTCACTTAAGAACAAGTGTGTGTCATTCTGTTGTTTGGCCGTGTGCGTTTTGATGGAGGCAGATTTTCTTTGAATGGATTTAAGTTAGTAAATGCCGGAGGAAGTGATGGAGGGAGTTGTCAGGAATTGTCTGCCAGCCGTTACATATTTCGTCGTCTTTTGTGTTACCTTTTAAATCAGTGGCGTGCACGGGGGATGAGGCTTGAATCACAAGACGTGCGCTAAAGTACCCTCTGGAGTGGAAAAACATGAGGAAGTGTCCTACTGGCTGCCATTCATATGTGGCCTCGTAAGCAAAATGTGCTTTTAAAAAGTGTATTGTTTGTAAAGGAGTGTCTTTCTAGTGGAGTAGAGTGCCCTTTAAGAGGCCGTTGCAAATTTGTTTCCTATGGGTGTCCCTGCAATCAAAAAGGGTGTCATTATGAGGTTCCCTGTCCCAACATGACAGTGTCCCATAGGGTGTCCTGAGAGGAAATTACATTGAGTGCCGTATGTGATAGAAAGTGATGCTGTGCTGTAAAGGATGTCCCAGTACAGCCATACACAGGGGAAATGATATACTAGTGGCACCTGCCCCACCGGTGCACAGAAGGTGCCCTTCCAGTTTCTGCCTCTGCCCTTCCAAAAGTCTGTGCACGCCACTGCTTTAAATGCAATTTTTAATCATTAAGTCGACACAGCTGTGTTTGCTTTTTATAATCATGTTAAACCTATGACGATTACCTTTACAGTAATGCTGAGACTGTAGAGTATGATAAAATATTTTTGATTTGCACTAGTTTTATAATAAGCTGTCATGATGAACAAGGCGTTACATTTTACACAAAGTAGGAGACAGATGATCTGATGAGATGCACTTGAAAGCTGAAGAAAAAAAAAAAACATATAACTTCAGTAAGTTAGTTTAAATTTGTTTCCAATGTCAAGCAAGTCTGGGTATGTAATAAATTGTCTTCATTCAGTCTATTCAATCTGTTTCTCTCTAAAACTGCTTAACTGTTCTGTGAGTCACGGCTTGAACAAGAACAAGGCACATCCAGCCATCCATCTTCCAGGCAGCTGGCAAAATTGTTCCTCTTCCGCTTAATTATAGAGATAACACGTCTCAAAAGGTGAATTAAACCTGAAGTAGCACGCTGAAACACTGGTAATTGTGCTGCAGCCAACATTATTAGTCCCCATTAAAAAAAAGGAGACAGAAAGGGAAAAACAATGTGCCCCACAGTTATGTCGTGTGGTCAATTTGCTGGACCGAACAATGGCCATTTATTTAGTGATCTATTGTAGATTGGCTTCTCTGGCTCAGGATGGCTCTTTGGCGGCTGTTCAGCGTGTTGTGTAATGCATATGTGGGCCTTGTAGCATCAGTTTCACCTCAGACATATCAGAATAAATAGAATAGTTTTCCAACAGCAGCTGAGTCCACATGGGACTAATGCTGCAATAGCTTGGAGCTATGGTATGCTGCGTCTGTTGGCTCACTCTCCCATAGACCTTATTTTTGAATGTGTAAGTATACGGAATGATACTTGGCACTTCCGGTATTCTTTTCCTCCACGTGTCTGTGAACAGAGTCCTTGACAATGTCATGGCAGGTCAGTTCCATATCAGTGTAATATTACAGAGAGTGGGAGGACGACATGAGGAAGTGGCCTCATATAACACATGGGGTTATTAATTATTTTGTGCTGTTGCTCAGTGTGGTCACTTGAATCGATGGATAAAAATGGGCAGGATAAACTGGTTTTAATTACACTAATTATATCAGCTGTTACTTGGACCACCAACTCAGACCAGCACTTAATCATAATTAGCTGGGGTTTTCCCAGCGGCTGCTGACATCTCCTTGGAGGTTTTACTGGTATTTCATAGCCTTTCTGGTACTGGATGATGTTCTGTGTAGGTTTGTTCTGCATCCACATTCCCGTCTTATTTGCAGCTGATCACCAAAACGTTCCCATTCCATTGAAGTCTTTCGCTTAAACCAACTGCTGTTATAGCAACCTCTGACTTCTAGAAGCCATGTTATTTTTCAAATTTGTTGTCCTCTCTGACCGGAAATGCCAAACCGGACGTGTTTCACATAAATAACAGCGGACGTCTTCTTACATGTTTCTGCCAAAAAAGGTCTACAGGGTCTGAGGTGGACATTAATGACACTCTTGTTGTGATTGGGAAATATATAGTATATAATAGTATATAATACAGTATAATATAATATGATGTGATATAATATAATATACACTACTTGGGGATTTTATTAGGTATACAAAGCATATCTAAACAAGCATTGAGGAGGAGGGTTATTGTTCTGGTTGTAGTGAGTGATGGCTTGCATTATTGGGAAATGTGTTTCTAAAATTCTTCCCCTCCTCATACTTAAATAAAGTAAGTAAATCAGATGAGTAACTTTATCTCAATGTAAGGTAGTGCACTTTAGCGTCACAACAGCCTGTATAATACATGTATTATCCTTGTATTAATGCCTCTGCCACAACTGCAAAGAAAACTAAATAGTCTAAACAATATATTATATATGAATACATTAGACCTTTCTTATACAACAATTATTCCATGGATGTTAATTATTTTTGATTTACATTGGCTCCTTAAATGTGTTTTATATCTAGGCTTATGTATTTCTGAATGATTTACCTCTGGGCACACAGGGAAATTAGATAATTAAATGATTAAAATACTGTCAGACCTGAGCTTCTGTGTGTATACGATAGAGGGAGTGCAGGGGTGGGCGGGGTAATAAGCCTTCATAAGGGTTTTATGATGTTTTAATCATTAAAATTAATTAATGGGCGTTACTTTGTGTTTTTCATGCTTTACTAGCGCAATGTTGCTGTTGCCTCCAACTGTTCTGGCATAAAACAAATTAATACCGTGTGCAGTGCGGGAATGTCGCCAGCCAACATGATCTAAACACTGCTACACTCAGAAACACAGAGTATGTGGAGCTGATAATTGGCATTAATTGGTGTGAACAGTGGTTTGAAATAGTTTATTATATATATATATATTTTGTTAAATAACTGCCAGTTAGATGTCTTAAAATGAAAAGATGGAGTGCTGTGAAAGGCACAGTAACATCAAGTATATGAGCTACTAAAGCACACCTGGGGAAAAGAGGAGAAAAGACAAGAGCAGGGAGAGTGACACCCAAAGCTGGTTCTTACTTTGGATGACAAGACAAGTGTTAAAGAAATGACATCTCTTTGTGTCACTGACATGCTTGACATGGCTGCTTAAAAAGAAAGAAAGAAGAAAATGATGTGCTGCAAATAAAAAGCACATTATTTCACGTAACAAGATAAAGTTCCAAATTATCACAGCAGGGGAAGCTGCCGCTTTTTACACAGATATGTCACTGTGTTCCTCATCGCACTGTGAGCCACTTCAAGGCTTGTTAACGTCTCTTCTCAGGTGCTGACATGTAAGTTCAGTGGCTCTAACTGTCAGGTTTCACCTGTTCATATAGAAAGTGTCTTATCCCTGCAATCCTTGGTCAACCATTCACTTTCTTACAAGTTTGACTTTGTCCTTTCTACCATGTCTGTATGCCTATGTTCAGGATTAGCGGGCATAATCTCCTTTGAAATAACACTCAATGTTCTGAGGAAACAAAAGTATTATATCAGGGGCTAAAATTGTAACTGGTAATTACAATATGCTCATAAAAGTAACCAATCACTGGTGAAAAAAAACACATACTTATCAAGATGTAGCACTAAACCTGAACTGCATCCAGTCAGGGTGAGTTTGAGGTCCTTACATATTGCCCATCTGTTCAGTAACCCCGCATTGTTGTAGTTTCAGTATAACATTAAGTAAACACGCGCCTTAACCTTGGTATGACCATAGTCAAGTCAAGACAAGTCAGTTTTATTTATGTCGTCCAACATCACAAACACAGTTTGCCCAGAAGGGCTTTACAGTCTGTACAGCAAGTGACACCCTCTGTCCTCACATCACACAGTGAGGAAAATCTCAATAAAAACCTTTGCACGGGGGAAAAATGGGCCAAACCTCAGGAAGAGCCACAGAGGAGGGATCCCTCTCCCAGGACGGACAGACATGGGAGAGGATGACTTTAAAGTCACATTTCTTGTCCTTGAGAATGATTAGACTTGCATATCAAAACGCTTTTAGTTGATTATGAATTATCATATTAATGTTAAATCATAACAAGCACAATACAGTCCAGGAAATGTGGGGTAAAGACCAGAAATGTGGTAAAGCATTACATTTGTTAAAAAAACAAAACAAATGTAATGCTTGAAAAGAATATCAAATTTTATTTCATTATAGTTTACAAATGTTTTTACTGAATCTCAGTGCTCATATCTTATGATTTGCCTAATGAGCCTAAGAGCCTAATGAGCTTTTTGGCAATACCTCAATGTTTAAAGCCACTGCTGTGCTCTAGGATTCATATTTTCTAATATTCAGAAAATATATTTTATTGAAAATGATGTGCTCCCAAAAACAAGATTATTCTGCTGTGGCATAATGAATAACAGCTACAGTCTTTCTCTAAGTGATGTGAATCTCAGTTTCTTTGACTTTGCCGAGGATTAGAGTAACACTTAAAACATTGATGCTGTTTTTGTCTAAAACACGTCATTAATTACCGCGTGTGTCTTTCCACATCTTACAAAGCGTGTGCCCTGTTTGTCCCCGTGATGTAATGTCATCTGGCTTGTCGAATCAATGTGGGCTTAACTTTCATTCCTCCATCACATTTCATTTTCAACAATTACCTCAAGACATTTGAAACATTAGGAACCGAGCGTCCGTCCTCAGGTGTTTCAAATAAGGTCACACCCACCAGGAGAGACGACCGTTGTTATCCGCAAGGCAATTTTGCGGGATTCTGATCCGAAATTCATCATATTTTTGCAGCTTTTCATTTCAGTGACAGGCCCGTGATGGATGGTGAACTCATTTTAGCAGGGTCACCTTATTTTCCGTGTCCCTCAGTGTCCTGGCGTCCCTCTCCTCCGTCAGAATCATTTTCCTCGGTAAGTGTGTGCATGTATATGTCGGTGTTTACTGAGTATTTTGTGCAAGCGCCGATGAGACACACATAGTCACCCACTGTTGGGTGACGGAGCCAAAACAGGGGGACTGTGATTAGCATGCAGGAGCTTCTCTGCCGATGTTTGGCCTCTTCCTCTGCTGCTTTGTCTTTGTCTGTGTCTGCCAGCCATATTTGTCTGCATATTTCTCTCGCTCTCCCACACATACACACATACATTGCCTTTTTTTGTGGTTTTTGTATTGTGTTCTTTGCACAGTGGTTCAAATGTCAAAGGAAAAATGGACCAAAATACTAAGTAGCTTGCACAATAATTAGTCTATACAGTATATACAATAACAAACATGTATAATTCCTTATGTAACACTAATGCAGAAATGTCAATAACTTTTTGTCCTTCAGTTAAGACATATTGTTATGATGTAAATCTGTGTTTCCCATAGTTTTTATAGGGGGACCAACATTTTTAGAGATGACAAACCAAAGCATAATCTTGCATTTTTGGATCATATAATGTTTTTTTTTTTAACTGCCATGTCTGTAACTTTGCCTATTATTTTGAATAGGTAGTCATTTTGAATATCACATGAATACTCTTACCATGCAAATTTGAAAAAGGGAAATAAATAATCACATGAGAAGTATAATCTGTCTTTATGAGAAAGTAATAAAGGAACATATTATGTTTTTGAAAATAACTTGTTATGACTATAGGTGGTAATACATCAGGACAAATGTTTCTATTTTGATCAGATGTGAAAATGAAGTCTAGTCATCCTTACTCTGGGAAAGCCTGATGTGCAACAATGCAGGTAATTACTCCGTTTTAACATTAACCTTACAAAGACACTCAATTTGAGTGCTGGGATAAATGTAGGTTCATAAGAGTTGGTCATTCACGTGCAGTGTTACTGACCGCAAACATCAGAGGTCAGTCTCCGATATGCATTACCGTGGTTTTACCACTCTTCTTCGTCATGGAGGACACAGCAGGAGCGCTGCCTTTGTGATCTGAATTGAATAGTGAAGCCTGTGGCATCAGAAAAGTCGATCGAGATTAGCTCTGCGGGGTCTTCTCTTCACAGGAGGCTGTTATCAATGAGGGACATTTATTCATTGCAGCCGCACACAAGTGTGTAGTGTTGTTCTCCCTCTTTCTGTCTCTCTCTGGTCAAACGAATGTATATGTTTTGCAGCGTGAAGTGAAAACATAAAGCATGTTCACGCAGACCATTCATCAGGATGTCATTTAAAAACATATACAAAGTGTAACACTTTAAAAGAAGACATTTTATGTGGCTTAAATATCTTCACACATGGTTACAGTTAACTTTGATTAAAGAAAACCTAATAACATGCATTATTTAGTCATGGGTTAAGCTGTTTGTGTTTATTATAACAGCACATTCAGGTGAAACATAAATACAGTACACAGCAATGATATGAAGGAAATGTGGATCACAGTGATGAAAACAGACATTTCCTCCTTCTGGCAGAATTCTTTTTTTTTCCCTTTTTCTTTTGTTACTTGTGGAACCCAGATGTGATGTGAGTCACTTTAACCTTTTTCCTTTTTCCACCTCGTCTTCACAAAGCATTTAACCTCGAATGCGACTGCTGGATGTCTTGACTGACCTCACAGTAGAGGTTACAGCCTCCTTGTTATCTGATATCTCCCTCTCTCTCTCTCTCTCTCTCTCTCTCTCTCTCTCCCCATCTATCTATCAAATATAAAAACATAAGCCTAAGGTGGCACAAAGAGTGGAAACGTGAGAGTGGCTTCTGACCAAATTTAATGCTGGTATTATTCCGTGAGCCATCTTGGATACTTGTATTTATCTGTCTGCCCTTCATGCTGCTAATGCTGCATGACCTCCACCACACGAACACCTATTGATGAACTGTCAGCAGATGGTTTTCGTCATCTCCTTCATGGAAAACAACTTTCCATCAATTTCACCCAGAGGATTTTGCTGCTCTGACGCCCTTTGCTGCGTCTATATCCCCCGTTTATCCTTCTACTGTCAGCAGAGAGTCACAGAGAGGAGGTAACAGAAATGCTTTACAGGTGGGTGTGAGTCCATTGATCACTAACCCTAACCCTGTCAGTAATACATCAAACCTATATTCCTAAAATAAGACAAACTGAAAGCAAATGTTTCTATTTTCTTTACCTTAATAAGTCGAATTATTCATTCGTCGTACAATATACTTCACTTTATGGACTGGAAATGACTTCGGCAGGGAGAAGAATGTCGGCTCATGTCGTTGAATTCACTGAGGAAGTTTATATTGTGGCCTTCCCAGTAAATGTGTCTTCATTTACATGCACAAACGCAATTTAGAAATCATCTTGTCTCCGAATTTGACAAGGATTAATTTAGCACTGCGGGTGACACGACGTATGAAACAAAGAATATTGTCTGGTGCTATTTAATATGCTATCAAAGGCATGACGCGGACAATTGTGGATGCGTGTGTCATCCCGTGAGACGCTCCGTATCCTTTGTCGCTCATTTGAATCCCTCTCTGTCTGAGTGACTCATGGCTTTGATCCCTCACACGCATGCAGCTCTCTTAAGGGGGTCTCGATCAGGAGATTATCTCATAACTGCATCAGCAACGACACACAATATCCCTTCACCAGACTCACTCTTCTGCTCTCCAGCCCTAATCTGTCTGAACAAACCAGGATTAATACTCGGCAAGAAGTGCCAGCCTACAATGTGAACAAGTGAAAGGGCAAAGGGAAACCCAACATGCTGCAACGGATCCACCCAAGGTCAAGGCCTTGAACACAGCAGACTGTGTATCACGTTTCTATTGGAATAATGAACGTCATTTTGTACTGAACAAAAGTACAAAACTGCAAAAGGCTAATGAGCAAAATGTCAGCATCAGTTTCTTGTAAACATGATCACGTGATATTATAATTTGGGTGCTCTGCCAACAGCAATCGAGCTCCACATGAGCAGCCGCCTGAACTACTGTTTCCTTCAGCGTGCGGCTCCAGTTATGCAGTCAATCAAACAGTCGGACATATTTACACACATACTTTTCTATACTATTTCCGACCTTTAAGTAGGGGTGTAACAGTACATGTATTAAAAAAGGAAAACTACCCCCCAGGTATGTTTTCCATGACAGTCACTCCCTCCTTACATTCACATTGTTCTCTGACACTGTTACAGCGGATAGATCAAGTGCAACATGTGGAGCAATTAGCTCCAATGGCCCTGTCATTGTTGCGTATGACACACAATACTCACCCTCTCCCCCAGTAATTCTGCCATGTAATTAGATTCCACTTCACGATAGAGAGGATATGTGTAATAATTAATTTCTGGACTCTTCATTAGAGTAATGGAGCACTACACGCACAAAAGGTTACTGACAATTTAAAAAGATAAATGGTTATCCACGTTCAACTGGCAAAGTGGTTATCAGTTTACACAGTGTGGATCCACAAGGCTGTTTTATTAGATAACAATCCTATCCAACCCAACTTTATTTAAATAAATTAAAAAAATATATATAAAAATGACCTAATAATAATAACTAACTAACTAACTAATAACTATATTATTATTGCTTTGGAAACTAAATAGCAGGCAAATAACACTACACAAAATAACTTGTTCCCTCACTTGCATGTGCACTGTGTCTAAAAATATGAGTTAGACCACAGGCGTCAAACTCAAATGAAATAAATCTATTAATATCAAAAAATAGTCTGCATAATAAATCTAAAATACAGTAAATGACCACATGGACAACTATGATTAAAACACTAAACAAGCTTATGTAATAGTATTCTATCACCTCGCTGGCAGCTGTAGCCACATGTAAGATAAGATAAGATCCTGCAGTCGGGAAATTTACATTGTAACAGCAGCAAAGACAGTAAAGGTAAAGATAATAAATAATAAACATGCATTTCCATATTATGTGAAAGTACAATATAGAAAGATATTAACAACACAACTACAAAAAGTTAAAAATAGAATGTACATCGTAGACAGTTCCCAGAATATATACAGTATGGGCTTGATTTTTACAGTATAAACAAGGATTGAGCATGAGATATTGTATATGTATATTGCACTGTAATAACAATAATAACAATCTCAAACCTGTGTTTAAACGGGTTTTATTGTGGAATATTGTGGTGTGAATATTAGTGTTAGTTAGTTTGTATGTTGGCCCTGTCATTCCACGGTGTGACTCTTATGATATTTGGCTCTAGAACATTTTGACATTGCTGGTGCAAGCTTCCAAAAAATACTCATATGGAGTCTGATTTATGAAATGTCTTCATCACTTACAGAGAAATATCAGTTGTATATGGTATTTTACAGCCTGAATTATTGAGGTTTGGTGTCACTATCATATAACCCAAGAGCTGATCTCATTTACATGCTATAGGAATTAAAGTATTGAGAAAATGGGATGTGATGAGCACTGCGATATTACCTGAATCCGATTATCTGAGAATACGCCCTTGATATCTGACTCTCCCGGCAATAATATACCAAGGCGAAAGAACCACCTATTAATCTGCCATGAGCAAACCAGTGAACCAGCGATAACTACTGTGTTGGGGGAGCAGTACTGTGAGGTGATCATTGCCATATGGCCATTATGCATTTCAGTGCTTCCACATAGTCACAGAGGGTTGTTTAGTGAATTGAAGTGATGAATCAGAACACAGAAAACCACCTGTTACAGAGGAACAGTAATGTGCAAGTAAATTTAAATATAGCCCTAAGATGCGACGCTTGAGTGACTGCACTATGGCCATCCAGCAGAAACTGAAAGGCTGAAAATATGGTGTTTGTTAATATCAGTTTGAACTATGAACATGTTAAAATATATGTTAATAGTCTTTTGTATTTTTTGTGTTTCAATATGTAAGCACACAATTATATATAGTATGTGGGTCATGCGGTGAAATGACTTCTCTCCAAACCAATTGAACTTGAAAAAGTAGCAGTAAAACAGGGAATACAAATGGGAAGAAAAAAAAAACACACAAAAAAAAAGAAAAACAAATATGACTACACACAGATATTTTACCAGTATGTGACAAGCATACAGACTTATACTGTTGCGGATGCATATGACATGTGATTACATAACCACACCACAGATAACGGCTTTACGTGGATAGAGCAGCCAATTGTTCAGCTCTATCCATCTATACATCCATCATCCATCCATCCATCCATCCATCTAATGACACAGTTACTCACAGAATATAGTAAGCAGACCTAACTCTTTTATTTGTTTGTCATATTTTGTATTGGTGTGTATACAGGAATAACAAAGGCACTTACATACATACACATTGATACATCCTTAGATTTAGATTTGCATATTTTTAGGAACAAACAACAATCACATGACTAAGCCAACCACATACACATAATAGATAAGTTAAATAAATAGTAAAAGAAAGAAAAAAAAAGAGTGTGTGTGTGTGTGTGTGAACATTTTGTTCCGCAGAAGAATTCTATCTGTTTATTTCCCTTTAGACAGCTGTGTCGATGTAGGAAATGTAATGTATTGCATCGTCTGGGCTCGGTTGCCAGGTTTGCATGCATGACCATTGTGTTTTTTGCATTTTGTTACACGGCATGTGTTTGTGTGTTTCCTGTCCTATTCATTCACTATCGGTTGGTCATCACTAAAGTAAATTGTAATCTGGTTAGATGGAAAGCAAATGGATGTCAGAGGTTTCCTCTGATGTGGAGCCATATCTCTATCCTTGACTCCATGGAAATGTGACACCTAAAGCCTCCTCTACCTAACGGTAAATAATCCTCCCGTCGTTAAAACCCGGCCAGATTAAAGCAAATCCCTTATGAATTGACTTTTTGTTGTAGTTCCCATAACCATATTAATGATAATATCATGACCCATCCCCATTTGTTTCTTTCCTGTGCATCATTGGGATGAAAACAGATTGCAGAATTGTTGCGGGGCAGTGGTCGCAGAGCTGAGTCAGGCACCAGTGGTAAAATAATGCATGGCTTTGTGAGCGACTGGCAGTGAATTCAAATGCACAAAACATCTATTTGTAATGTAATGAATGTAGAAGTGAATGACCTCTAAAGCCGGTCAAATCTAAGCTGTGGAATCCTGAACCATCTGTTCTACGACTTTAGCTTTCATTTATTTATTTATTTTCCCCCCAATAAAATATGAAAGAGATCTGATATAATGATATTATTGCACTAATACGTCTACTGGTCCCTCTGCTAGTTATATTACTGCCTCTATTATGTACTATTTTACCTTGGGATATTTTCTGGTGTCTCTGTGAACACATGGGTGAAACTGACAGGTCTACAATATTTGAAAGATGCTGATAGGCAGAATATACTGAGAATATAATGTGGATGATAATGTAATGTAATATTGAGATACCTTATTGCAGCCTGCAGGAAAATTTCTCCTTGTTGCCCTGTCCTCATGGGAGGTCAGACTGCAGGCTGAGGGGCTGAGCTACATAGCAAAGCAGCTGCAGAGAGGAGGATGTGCAGGTGCAAACTGCTTTGCATTTATTGTGTCTCATTTATTGTGTCTCAGTCTGCAATAAACAGTGACATAGCTGGCAAGACCTGTGCAGCATTTGTCACTAGATAACGATTATGCAATCACAGTGTATATTTATATATACATATATATATACATATACATATATATGTATATGTATATATATATATATATATATATATATATATATATATATATATATATATATACTGTATATATATATATATATATAAATAAAACAATTCACCAGTGCTTTTTATATCTTGCGTGTCAGACATGTCTCTCAACTCTTTCCTTCCTTGGACCAGCAGATTACATTTCTCATTTGCTACAGTCATATTGTGCAGTTTACGCAGCTTTTACTCTGCACGACAGATGTCTGATGAAATCCCGGTATAATCAGGCATTAAGGTAAGACCAGTAGATGCTTTTCTTCTTTTGTATGTTTTGTTTGTTTGCTAAGGAAAACAATGTTGTCACGGTTTTGCACGCAAGTCCTACTTTATGCCTATGCAGAGCTCA
Organism: Solea solea; assembly: GCF_958295425.1. Classification (NCBI taxonomy): domain Eukaryota; kingdom Metazoa; phylum Chordata; class Actinopteri; order Pleuronectiformes; family Soleidae; genus Solea; species Solea solea. The sequence goes on from NC_081152.1 coordinate 9,267,160, forward strand.
CAGATAGAGCTGAGAAGTATATATTCATAAGATGTCAGACATTCCGTATGATCAAAAAGAAATGATACATTACAGTGTTATAAATATTTCATTTTCAAGACATTATTGGAAACAAAGACCGAGCCTTCACATATGAAGGGCAAAAACACCATGTTCATAATAAAGCCATCTGCGTGACCTGACATCCCTCCTCATGTTGCAGCACTGGCCCTCGCTCCTCTGACAGAAGCTCTGTGATAATCCACCGGTTTCCTGTTTCATCAGGAGGAAAGTGTTACATCACGTACAGATGTGGTGTAAAAGTAGCCAATTGGCATGCTCAGTGGCAATGTGGCTGTTACGCACTCGGGCCCCATTAGCAAAGCTGCACCATTTTTTAATCAAAAGTTTGACCCCAGAGGAGCACTAACCTCCTCATAAAGCAGTTTGCACTCTCACACAGGCACACTGCACATTCTCAGAGAATATCTCCATGCATTTCCATAGAGATTTGAACAGAAATTCATTGTTGCTCCTTTCTGATGTTAATGATGCTATTACAATGACAATGATTTTTTCTTTTTTGTCTCTCAGTCAGTAATGTCCGCCCATCGGGCCACCACCTAAGTGCAGACCAGACAGATTTTCTACAGAATTTGCTCAAAGTGGTGGACTGATGGACGGACATTGCTGCCAAGGTTTTGTGAACACATCAATGTAATCCTAACATAAGGCTAAGTTTAAGATTATGAGTATTTTACCAGAAAATGACTTTGCTAGCAGGTGAAGTCACTTTTCTATAATATTACTTAAGTAAAAGTCTTAAAGTATATTATATTCACTGTACTTAGGTATCAACATTCATTTTCTGTTATAAAATGTACTTTGAGAAGTAAATGTAAAAGAATAATGATTGAGCCATGGTAGCTCAGTGGTAGGGTGGGTTGTGTTTCAACTGGAAGGTTGTGGGTTTAATTCCTGGCTGTGCTAGTCTATATGTGTCCTTGAGCACGACACTTAACCCCATGTTGAAGTAAGTGAATGGCAAAAATTGACCATTACCAACTCTTCTTCTTCTGATTTTATTTGCTAGTAACGAGTAACAAAGATTAGAGCTAGAGGAAATGTAGTGGAGTAAAAGTAAAAGTTGCAAGAAACACGAATAACAAAGTAAAGTACAGATACGTGAATCTTAAATACAGTAACAAAGTATTTGCATTACAACACTGCATTAAACTTGGTGTTGGGCGGGCCTGATGTTCCGTGCTGGATGTACTGTAGCTATCGGAGGTTGACAGAGCAGTGACTCCATTGCAAGAGTTGCTGTTAAAGTGATGTGTTGTGTACCATGATAGCTACTGTTGGGTGCACTTTAACCTTCAGCTTAGTTATGAGAGCTTAGTTTGGGCTGTGTAGTTTATGAGCTGAACCAGATTTGATCGGCCAATGCTCGTGTTGTCGCTTGGAAAGTCGAACACTTTCTCGTCTTCTGACAAACGCACCACGAGCAAAAGCCAAAGCCCCATTGCAGCTCTGCAAATCCTGACGCCGCTCCATTCAAAGCGAATGAGAAGCATTTGGATTGACACCTCCACCACGTACGTGGGAGTTGGCCGTTACGGAGCGACTGAGCATGTATATATACAAAAAAGATTGTAAAGTATTTTTAATGTTACATGAATTTCCATGAATTATTATCAAGTAAAAAATACTATAAGATAACGAAAGTGCAAATGAATCACCAGTCAACCTGCTGCAGGAGGGCTTTTGTAGCTCTGCAAACCCTGAGCCCTCGCTCGCGTCTGTGTTGCCATCTAATTCACACCCTGTCCATTCATATGCAACCAAGCGTGCGCTGATGATTTATGGAGCTGACACATGGCAGCCATTAATCAGGTATTTGCTCGTGGCTGGGAGTGGAGATAAGGCCAGTGGGTGAGGTTGAATGTCAGTGGAGATGGAAAAAAAAACCCAATACATTTGTTCCCCTTTTACAGTACATTTGTCATATTTATTCAATCTATTTACATACATTCACACAGAGTCATGGATCCAGGTGACAACTCGCTATGAAATGGTTAAAACATCTCCGTTGTGTGAGGGTGTGAGAGTTTTTTTTAACACTATTTTTACGTGTGACTGACTAAAATTGATTCCTGTTTTGCACCAAGAAATCCGTGAGATGTTCACGGCTGTTTCTTTGATGGATGTGTGAAAGAACACTATCAGCTCTCTGGCAACAGTAAAACACTTGTGACATGTGTTGAACTTTATTAAATCTCCTCCTCTAAGTGATGCCGCCCAATTGTGGCTGACTCCTTCATGGTGTTAAGCATTATTTGACCGCATCACAAGGTTATTTTGGATAGGAAATAAACGTGTGAGGACACTGTTGCTACATGTCCTCAGTCAACCCAGGTAAACACGTTTGTCTCAGGGAAGAAGGTTCGTGTAAATGATGACCCTGAACAGTGTCTCGGCTGTGGGGCATCATGGCTATTCACCTTTTGTCCTGTACCTGAGGGTCTGTCCTCAACCTTGGTTGCCATGGTAACTGTAAATGAGGATTTGGCGGCTGGATTCTTTCAGTTAAACCATAAATAAAGCTGTGTGTCACCTGCACAGAAACATGGACCGATACCACACGGAGAAATAGATACCCAATTATAATAATAAAAAATAAACTTTGGAGAAGTGGAGTCCTTCACACCATGTAATGACTCATTTTTATGAAGTATACTGACATTAAGTGTGCCATCTGCAGATTTAAAAGTGGGCCTGTCCTTGGACTATCTCCTGTCGTCATTGGTGTAGAGACAACCGTGAAAGGAGCACGTGGAGGAGAGAATATCATTTACCTACTCCGAGGTCTGCAAGTCCACCTGACAATACTAAATTAAAAACATGTGGAAGTTTTTCCAGCCATTATATTGAACTTAATTCTATTAAACGCGGAAGTGGAAGATTAATGAATAAAACTGTGCCAATGTTGTTAGAGAAATGGCAGTTGCGTCATTGATCATCATAGGCACATTACAGGGGGTTGATGAAAACCCCAACCCTGATAAGTTTAATCCTGTCTTTTATTTTTGCAATGATTAATTGACATTATGTGATTTATATTCACATTAATAATCAGGATGGGTAGGAGAATAAGTGGTTATGGAATACAAAGCTGTTCATTTGACGAGGTGTTTGTTCCTGTTTTATTTTTATTTAATTATTATTGATATTTTTGCCTGCAAGTCTATTGGTCATTCTTCTTCTTTAAGATTGAAGACATCATTATTATTTAATCTCATGTAATTACCTGTCCTTAAATACACATCATTCAAGAGGAGCCTTTCTAGTTTATTCGCTAAATCAGTAACTCCTGTAGTGACATGAATCAGCCATAAACCATGAAGGGAGTGTGCGCCACGTGCACCCATCCTATAACTCAACTTCTTATGAGTAGGATTTTCACAAACTGATGAACATACAATTTTGCTGAACTGGGGGAATCATTCACGCATTCATCCCCATAACAGTTGAATTACTGCTGCGCTCCACTGCTTCCATGAATAATGTTCTTGGTCCGTGCAAAATACTGGAGCACTACTATGTCAGGAACACACTATGGATGCAAATCAGCACCTTCCAGATATTTATTGGATTTGCAGTCGACTTTTGGACATGTGCTATTTATCCCAACTTCACTGGCGCTGTAGTAAATATTGTGAAGGGCTCAGGAGAACAGCCCTCCCCTCGTTTTCCTCCTCTCTGTCTCTGTATGTCATCTTCTGAATTGCAAGTATGTCACCATCATCCTCCGTCCTTGAGCCTGACTCCCTGGTAATCAAATTAGCAGGAGCTTCACTACATTCTTCTTCCAAAGTTAACAGCCCTCCAGTCCCACATGCACACTCGCTGAAAAAGATCAAATGAAATCAATAAATGTATCAGCACAATTATCATTATTATTATTATTAGTTACAGTAAGGTTTTTTTTTTTTTTTTAGAAACGTTTCCAAACAGAAGCTGTGAATATCAGTGTTATCTATCTATCTATCTATCTATCTATCTATCTATCTATCCATCTAACGTGATGGAATAGCTTAATGAGACTGAAGAAACTAAAGTAATAAAATGAAATAAATTAGCATCAGGAAAGAAGAAGCTGTGTTGTTTTGCTCCATGGATCAGCTGCACCGCGACCACATAACAGGCCGGGGTCAAAGTTCACTGACGATTTCCTAAAACATTGATGCACTAGAAACATTATGTCGATGTCAGAGACTGGCACTGATGTGTCCTTGAGGAGGAACATGTTGTGTTCCACAGGAGTGAGTGCGCTGCGGTGTGTCGGCGACTAAATGACGGGTGTTAGCAGCTGTCAGCAGGAAGTAATGTGTGTGACAGGAAACTGCAGTCTGTAACCATGTCGAAAGACTATAACACACTTTTTGATCTGGACACTTTGATGCTACACGTGAACAACTACAGCCTTGAGTTGTATAGGAGAGAAAAGGAGGACAATGCACTTAAGGATGCTTCCAATACTCCAAGTGACAAGTATCCACAGTATTTTTAAACACAGACAGGCAGCTCGACTAGCTGTTAACTTTTTTTCCCCAACTCTTGCCACCACACTAGCATTTAAATGACTAAACAATCAGTGACATCTCCATCACAGATCAATCAGAAGAAGAAAACTGACGTGACTCTGCTGCCTGTCGTCTGTGATTGGCCCCTTGGCTGTGCAGCTCACAGAGAATTCAGTCAGCTGATACATTGAGCTGGTGATGACCACTCGGTTGGAGAGTGTAGCAAACATTCTGCATGTAGGAGCTGAAAGGAGCTTTGTTTAAATGATTCTTTAATCATAGTTTTGTGATACTGCTTCGTTTTCAAGCTGTCTTTTAGTGATTTTAGAGCTTTTTTGCTTGTTCCTTTACGCGCCTTTCCATGTGGTTTGTCTCTAATGTAGTGTTTTTGTCACTGTGTATGGTACAAATTAGTAGGGGAATGTTTTCATTGCAGCCTAGGTGTCAGGTCTAGAAGAGGCATAACATGCGAGATAAAGACAGACAGGGAAGTGACCCACCTAGAGGCAACAGCTTCACCTCTGCTGTTTACCACTTGCCAGTAATGATCTCTGTAGTAGCCAGAGGGCCACCTCTACCTTGTCAGGCTCAACTCAAGCATGTTCAGGTCAAAGTCAGAACCACCTTAGACTATTGTTGACAAATAGAAATAATCCACTGAGTTACCCCTGCTCACATGAAACCACCTGCATTTGATCTTTAAGTAATGGCTGTTGCAGTGGAAAATCACTTCTGCTGTAGCTCAGTTATACCATCCCCGTGAAAGAAAACAAGTAGGTGTGATAAGAGAGTCCTATAACAATGTGCTGGTGCATTTTTTTTTTGCCACAAATGGGCAATTCATTCAGTCACATCCAGTGGGGGGCAATTCTGCCTAATGATTTAGAACTAATCTAAATGATGATAATAAGCTGTGGTACCAAGATCAGCATTATAGAATAGAGAGAGAAGAAACGACTGAGCTTGTTATGACCCATTAGCTACAACAAAACCTTTCTTTCTTTCTTTTTAATATAAATATATATTCTGGTAAAATCCAAATGCATTATTTGCGATTGTCTGTGTTGCATCATTTCACCCACATGGAGAACAGTAGCACTGCTGGAGACAATCCATCCACCCTGCTTGGATGGGTGGGCACAGTGCAACCATCTGCTTGTTGGTGCTGCATTTTGGGGCACACAGATCAAGAAATATGTGGCACAGGCAAATCAGCAGTGTCCACTTCACTCTGAACATGTTCTTATACGACTATAATCACATGCATGCAAGCAAACCCACACAGGGACACTCCTGTGTGACACTTCTTTGCTAAATTACACCAAAGCGAAATTACTCAGACATTATTTTATCTGCATAAGTTGGATCTGGTTGGAAGATGAGAATAAAAGCCTTAATGGCAGGGAAGGGCAGTGAATTGTGGCCAGCCCAAGGACACTGCACATATTTATTGATTACAGCACCTTTGATGGGAAAGTCATGACCTGTAATAAAACCATAAATTCTAATTATCACAGTTATTGTTATTACAGTGGAGTGGAGAAGAAAATGGTTTTCAAACGGCTTAGTCCTGCTTTTGAGTGTTCCAGCAGGGAATCTCCAAGATTGAACTTGAAGGATTAACAAATATATGCGGTCTATATCTATATAAAGCTTTTCTAGTTTTGATGACCACTCAAAGCTGCTTTACACAACAGTGTCTGCCATTCGCCTCTCTCATACCAATTCCCACATCACGTCGAAAGGCGACTCACTGCGCCACTGTTCCACCATCGTACATGAGCAGAAATGTCTTGCAGCAGCAGCAAAAACACTTTGGCTCTTTGGCCCAGGGATCTGTGTGTGTGTGTGTGTGTGTGTGATGGTCTTGTTGTCTAACACCGCACATCTCTTTACACCTCACATGACTCACCAGTGAGCCTCTGGTGAGGAGAGAGAGAGAATCCGAGTCACAGTGACATGTGGTGGAGGAAATTGTTCTCACTGAGATGACAGGAAGTAAACTCTCATATTAATTCGCTGCCACACCAGTGGAGGACGAAGAGCCAGATGGACAATGGCTGTGCTTCACTTGCCTTGATGTACAGTATCTGTGATATTACGTAACATTTTAACAAGATTAAGGTTACATATATTGTTAAGAAGTGAATTTACATTAGTAAACTTTAGCTGCAATAATAAATCTATATTATATGTCACTGTGGTTATTCCCTCTCTTTATACCCACTTGATTTGTTTCACTCGCACTAATTAAGCTTCATTTTTTTTTCCCATTTTGGCATTAAATTAGGAAACGTCCTCTGTCAACACTAACAGTAACTAAAGATGTTTCATAGCATGTGGATAAAATTGTTTAAAGGCTTATTTTAAAACTCACTTTTAAGATCATTTGCTGATTATTTCTGTTCTTTTTGGCCTTGATTATATTCTGTTTGTTACAGCAGGAGAGTCGTTAAATAGTGCAAAACAAAAATCCCCTGTTGTTTTTTGTTGTTCTTTTTACATTTTACCCTCCAAGCTTGCTTGATATGACCGCCTGTTATTTTGTTATTCGTTTAATCTTTCTTTTTTTGGCAAATTATGAGTCACAATGTGCATCTCTTTGATTGTATCATTCCTCTGTTTTTGATCCAACTCCTGCAGAGGAGCACAATAAATAGCTGTCAACTGTCAGGGCAAATAAGCTGAATGAAGCAACTCATGCAATGCACCAATATTTGTATGGACGGAAAACTGACTTATCTAGTCAACAGTCTGTTTGAGAATTGGACAAATATTCAGAATTCAAAAGATACTGTGACTGTGTTTACAGTAGCTTGCAGTGATTCTGCTGCAATTGTTGGCCTCGTTGTTTGATTATTTATAGTCGAATGCATGGAAAAGAACTATGCTGGGATCTAAAAATGTAATGAAACAACAAATATAATGAGTGTGGAGGATCGAAAATATATAGATAAACACAGCATAAAGGCTGAAAATGAATAGATGCAATTAAAATAGCAATTAAAGAGGTACTGTGACATGTTAAGGCTGCTTTAACTGTGTTTGCCCTGCACTGGTCAGTTTGTGAGCAGCGCTCGAAGGAGGCAAAGTGACCTTGAGACAAAAGAAACCCCCGTTCAATGATTCAATAATTATGCAGCAAACGTGTCTCCATCAGCAAAATGTCATCAAGGGATTTTATTCTCAGTCGCCTTAAACAAGAGATCAGCTCCTGCTGCAAACACAGCTTGCAGCATGTACAGGAATGTGTCTGTGATGCAGGCTGTTAATGTTTCTAAGATGAAACTTGTTGTGGCTCTCATCCAGTCTGTCTGGGCATGTGCAGAGGAGCACTGCAGTGCTGTATTGAGAAGAGAGAGAGAGAGATAGAGACAGACAGACAGACAGAGAGAGAGAGACAGAGAGAGAGAGAGATGGGCGGGGGGGGGGGGTGAAGTGGGGGGAGTTGGGAGTGGGGTTCATTCCCTGCAATTTTCTCTGTCATCCCATGTGTGACAGATCATTTAGAGGATGATGTTTGCTGTTTTTGTGTTGAGTCCACTCCTGCAGCCTGGCCATGTAAAGGTTAATGTCAATGTCAGTGAACTGCAAGGTCTCCAATCTAAATTTCCACTGTGTCTTTGCCAAGTGGCCTGTCCAAGTTTACTTCATGCAATACAACACAAGGATGTACAACATAGGCATCCAGTTGTGCGCCATCATATCCCATTTCAAACCCAGTCCTTCCTGGTTTTAATCCTGATTGCAAGCAAAGCTCTGTAATCAAGAGAAACATCACAGGCAGTTTTAGTCTACTTTTCTTGTTGTCGTTTTTTTTGTTTCCACACAAATATCTTCCACTTGTGTCCATTCATTACTTTACTTCATAATCATAATGTGATTTCATGTCACTTTGTTTTCCTGCCTTAGAACAGTTCCCCCCCCCTCGGTTGAGTCAGCAAACACAAGCTCAGAGTTTCACTTGATGTGACATTAAAAGCCCTCGCGTTTTAACCATTTCATCCAAGTCTGAAAACACCTCGCTAGATTCAACAAGGCTGAAACTCATTTGGGTAAAACAGTGAAAATAGGAAGTGGGAGCACTGAAGCGTAACCTTTATCTGGACTGGATCGCAGTGGGCAGATGGTCCAGGCACGCGTGCCAACAGACCCGATTACCCATGAATAACTATGATTTAATATAAAATAAGTTATATAACATATGAGGACGCATGATAATAAAGAAAGTGCATGAACAATTATGGGGAAATGCTCCCTTTGATCTTGGGAAATTGATGAGATGGCAAAACAGACACAGATAATTGTTTCCTATCTCTAAGGCAGATGATGATGTTATTAGTGAGGTCATTAGCCCGGTAGCTTTGATAGAACATCAGCATGCAGCATTAATTGGTTGCTTGTGCTGTTGCAGGCAATGCCTCTCAGGCTGCTGATGCATCAGAACAGGTGGGACATAAATGGCACAGCATGCGCACCTCAGAGTCGTGACGCACCCTGGTACTTCTAAAAGCTGTCATCCATTTTGTGGGCAATGATGACGATAGTAGTAGGTGGCGGTGGTGGGTGGGTCGGTGGGTGGGTGGTTGTGTGGCGTGGTAAGGGATTGGCAGCAAGATCTCTTGGTCGAAAGGGCCATCAAGTGGTGGGATATTGTACTGCACCTTCCTTGAGTTGCTGAGCCTGAGGGGGGCTCTGTTGAAATGAACTGAGGAGGAAAATGAAACACTGCTTTCCCTTGAAGTGAGATGGTCATGCATGAGCAGGCCCTTTGAAGCTGGCTCAAGGTGTCCTTTTCTGCTAGAAGAGGCACAATACTCGGTCCTCAACAGAAAAAAAGGCACCGTTTTAGAGGCAATATTGTATTGAGTTTCTGAGACATAGACAGTTTGACTAATGTCACATTACAAATAACACCAAATCGTACCCGACTGACCTCACAGATTGAAAAGCTACCACAGAGGCTGTAAGTGATAGCACTGTCCTCTTGTTTCACAGGGATATCCTTTACAGGCTGTTTGGTGGACGCTGCTATCCAACTCCTTGTAATGCCACACTGCATTCCTGAGAAACTAAAGAGCTCTTGGCTTGCGCAGGTGCAAGTGAACAGCTGTTTTCTGCTCAGGTCAAAGGTCACACAGAGGTCAAGCTCACGCAGGACCAAAGTCAGCAGCACATTGGCGGCATACGACGTCCCAGCTTGGCTTCTACTGATCCCGACATAGTTTACTTTCACTCTCGTGATTGATGGTAAAACGCGATTATTGATCATAAATTTGAACATTTCTATTTTTACTTTACTTTTTACTTGGCTACATATACTGTGCCACTTCAGGCTACAGATACATGTTTGTTCTACAATCAGTCATTTATTTATTTTTATTTTTTTGTTTTCATGCACCGAATAAAGACTTTGCTCTGATTTGCTTCACTCTTCCCTTAAAAGCTGCCTTCTTTTTCCTGCACTTACAGTGTTGGATGTCTTGGATCACATGTGACACTTTTTCAGTTTGCTTTTGAATAACACATGAATAAAATAATATGATATTGTATTACGTTTGAAGGAGTAACATTTTGAGATTTTTGAAAAGCATTTATTTTGTCACAACCTGGCATCCCAAAGCATCAAAACAAAATGTTTGTCGACCATAAATGAAGTCACGATAAATTCCGTGCAAAAGAAAAACACAGTTGATGCATTTACTAATTGGTATTTCATTAACAGCCACACGGTGGCAGCAAAGTTGCAGCCCTGCGTCATGACGCACATGACGCACAGTGCGTCCTGGTAAAACCAGTGTGTTCGTGTGACATAAACACTGACTAGCAGTCCTCGTGGAGACCACAACCTGGCCCAAGTGAGGCAGAACGAGTAACTGGTTAAGTTCAGTGTTAGGATTTGAACTGTGGTTAGGTTAACGTTAGGGTTAGGCATGATTAATGTAGGGGACAACGCTTTGTTTAGGCTGTCCAAATGAATGGAAGTCAATGCGGTGTCCTCAGAAGCGCTAACCTGCGTGTGTTTCTGAAAGAAAACACAGTGAACCAATGTAGACACGATGAAATTATTCAAAAAAAGAAAAAGAAAAGAGGGAAAAATGTCGTTTTGGTGCCTTGGACGAAGCAGAAGTACGCTACAAGAGAAGTTCATTGAGCAGATGCAGCTCCTGAGTGAAGCGTGTGTAAGTGGGAGGGTCTGCAGCACCACTTCACTCACTTAAGCGGCGCAGAGCTCGTGAGTGCCAGTGTGGATTACAGACAGCACGCAGGTGACTGGACCGATGAGATGATACTAAAACACAGCAGGAGTCCTCTTCTGCTCACCGTCACCTGCATGTACTTCTCAGGAGGTCTGCTCTGGTCCTACCAAGAAGAGGATGTCAGTGACGGGTAATTTTAGGACATGGCAGCTACCAAACAGCAAGGGGACCACCAAACCAAAGTAAAGTGCTTAACTTTGATTCAAAAATGTTGTTTTTTTTTTGTTTGTTTCTTTTTCCACAGTGAAGAGTGCTCCGAAAATAACATTTCTACAAGTAAATACCCCTGCGTGAAGACGTCTGGAGCAGTCACGACGTGTTTCAGGTAGTGAGACTCTTGGATTCTGGATCAGTGGTGTGAAATGATCAAACTGCAGTCGTCTGTCTGTTATAGTGTGCCTCTAATCTATCATGTAATGCTATTGGAACATATTTACTTTGTTTAACGCTGGACACAGACAGAATATTCAGTTGCTGTTCAAATAACACTGTCAAACTGTTTTTGTAAACATTGCTTGGACAGACAGGCTCTTGGAGTTTGATGCTTTGACATGGGCCTCCAATCCAAGAACACTCATTTTTATTCCTTTATCGTCTTAATTCACATCAACAGTTTTTTTTTGGACAATAATCAGGACTACCACATGGTCATCATCAGTTAGTTCAACGCCTAAGTTTGCAATGCACATGACGTGTAAGACTTATGGCTGACTCATGCATGTGGTTAAGGCATCATCGGAAATGCTTCTCATTCACTTTGAAAGGATCCAACGTTGCCAACTTGCATTGTGGGTCTGCTGCTTTGCTTTGCTCGTGTTTGGTGCATCAGAAGTTGAGAAATGGGAAATATTGACTTTGTTTAACACTGGACACAGTCCTGAAGAACCAAAGTCGTTGACAACAAGCAAACTTTTGTTTTTTAAAACGCTTTTAAACACCCCCGGTGCTCTTTCTTCTTTTACTATTACCACGCATGTGATTAAAGTATGTTCAGTGACTCAGCTGTTGGTCAGAGTTGCAAAATGTTCTTGCTTCCAGCATTAATCATTAATCATCCAATTGCAAAACAACATGGTGTTCTTTTTAATCGTGTGTAGATTTCTGGAGACGCATGTCTTCTTAGTTTCACTCCTTTTGTGAAATAAAGAGATCATAGCAATATTGTTAACCCCTGCAGATTAAGTTGTTAGAACCCAATCTGTCTTTGTTTTAAGTGGCTGTTTTAAAGGGGGGGGAAAAAAAGAATTTATCTAAACATTTTGAAAAGAATAAATGGTTAACGCATCAGAATGGTGTTTCCCAGTCTTTATGATTTAATGAAAATGAAACTGTTCAGATCAAACACCACACACTGTAATTCAGGATAATTAGATGTCCTGTAACTTTGAAGAATTCTTGCTACTTTTACAGGGAACTTCATTTCAACTTTTTTGGCAGTGATCTTGATTTACATGTACATAATCTATTTTTGCATGTGCCTTTCACGGAGAAAAAAAAACAAAAAAACACCCAAGAACTCATGCAATGTGAAATTGTTGAATCTCTCTTGTGAAATCTCTTCTGAGGTTTCATCTCTGCATAACTGCTGCTTGTGGTTCAAGCACACAGTGACATCTTGTTTGATCTTCGAATCTCAAACACGCTCTTAACATAATCCTGTTGGTTTATGATTATTGGCTTTGGTCACGGTTGTTTCCCTCGGTGTTTATTTATAGATGGAAAAAATGTTTTTCCCCAGAAGCCAAGATAATGCGTCCTGTGGCACATTTCAGTTTACCTGCACAGTGTGAGATGATGACTGTCCATCAGCCTTTGCAGTGGGTAGTAGAGAGGTTTTTTATTGTTGTGCCAAAATTCTTTTCCATGAATGATTTAAATTTCATAAAAAGAAGAAGTGAAGTGATTTTATTATCGCAAACAATAGAGTTGACACAACACTCAGGGATCAACAGTGGTGTTGGGTGCCTCGCTCAAGGACACTTCAGACATGGATTTTGACGTTTGGTGACCTTTTGGCCCCGTGCATGCCTTCTACTTTTACCTCTTCAGGCCACAACTGCCTCTATAAGATGATTATAGCATTTGCATTTTGTTTTTTGTTTCTTTTTGGCATGACTTAAGTAGTTCAAGAGCAATCAAGCATGATTTAAGTTGACACGATTCAATTGCCAAAGAAAAAAATGTAGGCTCGCAGTATGGCATTCATTAGGCACTCTGTAGAATATCACTGTGTCTTCACGTCTCGGAACATTTTCTTGCTGCTGAAATCTGCTGTAAACACTGTCAAACCGTTTTTGTAAACATCGCTTGGACAGACAAGGCTCTCGGAGTTTGATGCTTTGACATGGGCCTCCAATCCTGGAGCCTCAATTTATTTTTATTTTTTTCTTAATTCAACTTTATTGTTGGACAATCATCAGGACTATCACATGGTGCTCATCAATTAGTTCAACAAGTAAGCTCACAGTGTACATGCCTTATGGCTGACTCGACACGTACGCGGCGGAGGCATCAACTGATATGCTTCTCATTCACTTTGAAAGGTGAGACATCAAGCATTGCCGACTTGCGTCGCGGCTGCGCCGCTCCAACTTTGCTGGGTGCATCAGAAGTTGAGAAATGTTCAACATTCCAGTCAAATCACGTTTATTAACTTCAACACCGCACGGCACTCTTGGACTGGGCTGTTCTCCCTGTTGCAGCGATGTTTCTTTGGCAGACGAAGCGCACACATCAATAGTGGACATGGCAGACATCACCATCACCATCACATGCACATGAATAACTCCTGGTTATAACCGTCAGAGACACTGCTCTGCTAACCTCTGCTAACTCATCAGTTTTACACTGATCGATTCAACAAGTTGCAACATGTGAATTAGTGGGTTTTAGAGGTGATGGCAGGGCCTTATCAATTTCTTTTTTTTTTCCTTTTGGACTGAGCCAGGTTGCCTGTCTCCTGCTTTTTGCAGTCTATTTTAGTTTTATATTTGACAAACACACTTCCTGAGCCGAGTGTATATGAGCGGAGAAGAGAGGACCAGATGATTGGATTTTGAAAGTGGCCCCCTTCTGTAATGGCATGCTTCTGTGTACGCAGTGAAACACTCGTCCTTGGAGCATTTAGCATATTGTGAAACGGCACCAGAGGCCACACCAGAGACCCAGAGAGCATATGTCACAGAAGAACAGAAGTACCAGTGCTTCAGCTGAGTCTCTCACTCGGTTCACATCACATGTTATTTTGACTTAAACGGTGCTAAGTAGCATTTTCAGGCGTCACACTACATATTTATTTACCCGTTAGGTTTGCGAGCTGCAGTGTTGAAAGTGCTCCACCTTCCAATAAGACATGAGAGGCTGTGTAGGGCTCTTGTTAAAGAAAGCCTGCGATTGCAACAGAAACGCTTTGCTAATTTCCAAAAGAGGGTTTGATTGAAATGATAAGGTGAACCGTTTGTTCAAATTTGGCAACATCAGCAGTGTGCCTCGCTCAGAGTTCAGCTTATAAATCAGTATGTTTTTGCCTTTGAAAGGTTTTGTTGGTGGTTATTGTTTCTTTGCTGTGTTGGCCTCGGTCGTCATTGTTGGCCATGCTCACTATGTTATTGTCCATATATTGTGCTTTATCCAAACCACTGTAACAGCCTCAGAAAGTACTAATCCATCACTTTATTTTGCCTAGGGAATTTCCATTATGTGGCTTGCATCACTGAAAAATTAGTGAAGTGTAATTGTGAAAGGATTTTATTGGAGTCTCTGCTTTTTGTTGTCCATGCTCCAGCTGCCGTTTGAGGTTTTGCTCAGCAGTTACGCCAGTTACCCTCCATTCTCCTGCCTTGTGACACAGACCTCTTGCAGGGAAAGTATACCTGACACCAACTGCAAGTCATTGAGCTATAAAGGGCTTAAAGTCACTGCTGAAATTGTTTCAGCATTTCACACAGTTTACACAGAATATAGATGTTTTTCTTGCCACTGAAATGAACTTTCTTCAAACAAAATCTCTAAAAATCCAAGATGAGAACCAGGTGTAGTTTGTTACCCATTAGTGGATCAAGACACATTAATAACTTAATGTTTATAACTTTTCCCCCGTGACGAGAGGATACATGAAACGGTGATTACACTAGTTTGATTTATTGTGTGTATGATGACAGGCTTACCTACCCTGTACGGCATATGCTTCCCTGGAAAAGAAGCAGAACACAGAGTGACTCTTTCCACTCTACAGCTGTAACAGTTGCACATAATTGATGATGTGTGGCGTGTGTAATTGTTGCATTGTTATTTCTCCAAATAATCCTGGTGCCACAAAGCATTTTGTTGTGTTATTTACCGTAATCCGTTTAGTCCTCCACTCGTCAACTCTGGAATTTAGGGAAAATTCTGATTCACGCCATTAGGAAGCAGAGGATAACATTGCTTTTGCCCCCCAGTGAGATGGGATAGCCATGATACTTCACATGCACTTGGCTCACACGAGCAGTGCTTGTGTCCCATAATGAACTTTATTGGAATGCACCTTTTTTTTTCTTGGACCTTCACTTTATCTCTCGTTTTTATTTACTCGTGTCGTTTTTCTCTTGGATCAGGAAATCTAAAAATATATCAGACTGCAATTGAATTTCCTTTGACTGTATATCAATAATTGATTTATATTTCAACTTCCAGCTCGGTTCAAACACAGCGGGGGAGCGACTCTGTTCCAGTGAAGTGATCACATAAGTCTGGTTATTCTACTTCGCTATGAGGCCTGAAGACTCTCTTGTTCCCTTACTTCCCGAACCTGTTTTTCACATCACATTTGAATGTCTTCAGCACCTTGGAATAATCCTCTCAGCTGGATTTACGTCCCCTCTCCCAATTCAGACAGCTCTCAGCTTTAGAAATACTCTTGAGAGTTCTTCGTTGTGCCTCCAGTGATTGTTCGCTCGACGATGCAGTACGACACAGTCCAGTAGACCCCAGTCACTGTTTGTCCTATGGTCTACTACTTTTTGTGATGCATATGTGTAAAAAAAAAAATCATCTAATGATTCATTGATAAAGATGAGTTGCATCTTTTGGGGGGAATTTCTTGGTGGAAAATGTGTAATTTGGAAAATACTCCAATGTATTGGACACATATTCACTCTTTTAAAGGACATATTTTAGTGATTAGTCCCTTTAAACAGATGCCTAACTTGTATATAATTGCTATAATTATTTGATAAATGCAGAGTGGTTATTCCAGGATCAAAGAATTCAAAAACTCCACATGGAATATTATTCTGTGCCTCTCATATTCTCCTTAAATGCCTTTTATTAAGCACAGTTATCAGCCCCATGGTGTATATTACTTGATATAAAGCAGAGAATCAGTAAGTAGGCTTTATTTACTTGTCAAGTCTTGCCTACTACAGTATTTGAGAGAGAGAGAGACTGAAACTCACTTGCTGTAGCTGTAATGAACGCTTTCCTTTTAAAGGTTTCCAGAAACACAGGATAGGTGCCAACACAGGCACAGTTTGGATTTATTAGACCCACATTTATATTTGTACAGGAACAATTTTTAGATTTAAACCGCAGATTACTTTTTCGAAATGACATTTCAGCATTGCAGATTTGCATCGGCGAAAAAAGCAAAGAAAAGTGAAAGTGCATCACGTTAAAGTAAATAAATTGTCTGAGGAAGGAGCATGGAACTAATCCAAGTTGTTTCTCAACAGCCCCTTGAGGGAAACGGAGTTCACCAGAATTAACCGCAGTAGATGCAGAATCAGATAACACTGCTGGAAATCGCTCCGCTCGCAAAATACCTGAAATAATTTATCATACCTGGCATCATTTCTCTGTAATGTGCCGTAGAGTATGAAAGTTAAAGACGGGGTGAGAGCTCCTGCCGGTCTAATGCACACAATAACATCACACAAGCAGCTCTGTTGATGAAATGCAATCAAGTTTCGATTTTGCAAGCTCCTCAAAAATGTGCGAAGGGACTAATGCAGCCAATGAGCCTGTAGTCGGATACCTCGCGTAATTCATCATAAACCAAATGTCCTGTCAAGCACAAGATGTCAACATCTGTTTTCAATCAATATTCACAAAGAGGATATGAAGGCTGTTGGCTGAAGTTGGCTGTTACTGTAGTACTGTACTGTAGATTCAAGGAGTTGACGTGAATGTGTGGCATTTGAATTGCTCTGACACGACAGCTCCCACATCATTAAAAGTAAAAGGAGGGGAGGTCAGCTGCCATGGATGTTCCTAGGCTGTCTAATCTGAAGGCTGACAGATGATGTTCTTATGTTGTTATTATTATTATCATGTTTTATTAGATTTTTTAACCTTTTGGTTGAAGCCTAAGCATGTCATAATCTTTAACATAAGCACCAACCTGCCGCAACATTCAGTAAGTATCCATTCAACTGGATTGACGAGCACTAGTGGGGAATTTACAGGCTTCGCTTGGTGGTGATGCACTCCCCTTTTGAGTGTGTTGGTGTTAGTTTCCAGTTTAGCTTGTTGCCATTTGCTTTTTCAACTCATCCTACTGCACATGAACTTCAATTCTTAGATTGACGCAGCATAACCGTGGTCTCATCAGTCCAAAAAGAATTTACCTGCCTGAGTTTTATTGCTGTTTTATTTTTCTGCGTGTGAGCGTCCAGGCTCGATTGAGTATAAATCATCTGGCTGGAGTGATAGTCTGACTTTGACAATATATACTATTGTATAATACTACTATTATTTGTCCAAAACCAGACTTAAGTTGACCTGCTTCCCATTACAGGGGGGATTGTATCAGGCTATTGTGTGTGTGTAGTAGAGTTGTTGGGTCACTTCTAGTAATTGCATGTTAGATGAAATGAAATTTGTGCTCATGTGCATGTTCCATGGATTACATGAAAAGACAAAGGTTTTAGTCTATGTGATGGTTCAAATACTATTATGTTATCATCTATGACTTCAGGAGTGGGTGTCCTGAGATCTTAAATAGTTATTCTTTAATGAGTTAAAAATACTAAACTTAAATTAAATTGGCTACATGTACGATTATGTAAATATAGTTTAAAATGGGTACTGCAAGGGTTCAAACCCCTGCATTGATCCTGTATGGATATTAAATGGTAGAAAATCCAGTAGGAGCATGTGATTGGTCAAATCCTTGTGTGATATATTTAGCTGAGCCCCGAGCAGTGTAGATGTAGTGTTCTCTTTTTTAGATTATTATCATAAATTACGTTGCAAGGGCATTGCAGAATTGTCAATGTTTAAGCCAAAAAAAAGCCAACTGTACTTGTATATGTGTATATGTACCAGCTTTTAAACTATCAAGAAACTTGGTATATGATACCGTCATACAGTGAGAAGAGTTACACAAGTGTGTAACATAATAACTAGGGCTGTCAAAGTTAACGCAACAAAACAATTTAACGCACTTAGCGTTAAGTTTGTTTACATCTGGTGTACGCTGACCTTTGACATGAAAGCTGGGAATTATCCACGCAAAGCAATCACTTGCCTGCTGTCAGTCAGATAGGAGAGACAGAGGTGGAGAGAGGTGAGGGATTCATGGGCGGAAGGTTTCATTTTGACGATAAAATAAAAGTTACCTGGGTCTCGCGGCACAATTTACTGATAATGACTGTAAAGAAAACAGATGCGGGACTAATTGCTGTGATCTCGTTCATTCTCTCTCTCTCTCTCTCATATTGAAGAAAAGCAAACTTTTAATTGCGATTAATCTAGATTCGTTAATGTCAAAATGTGAGATTAATTAGTTAATTTTTTTTTTTTTATCTATTGACAGCCCTCATAATAACATAACAATCACTTTTGCCCATCTGCTGCCTCATAGAACTATTACTGATGTTGATATTATCACATTACGCTCAAGAGCCAGCAATTAAGGCGTCACAAAGAGGATGCTGCGTCTTTGTGCCATAATTTCAACGGCAGCTGATTTAATAAATGACTGGCTCGTTAACAAATGACTGTGCTGATGGAGGTTCTCACAGTCAGTGTTGAGCTGTGGTGTGAGTGGGAGTGGGAGGTGGAGGCGCTTCATCCTCCACGTGAGGGTCACGGAGCCTCTCGAGCCAAACCCAGCAGAGCTGGACACCCTGGACAGGTCACCAGTCCTTCACAGGACCAACATACAGATGAACAACCATTCACTCTCATATTCACACCTATTGTGTCCAAAAACTTCATGCACAAATACCGGGTCACAAACCTCGGCCTTTTTTTGCTGCCAGGCAACCGTGCTATAGCCACTACACCGCTGTGTGGCTAATGAGTTAAATTTGCATTCGTCATCCGTCTTTTCTCCAGTAGGGGGTGTGAGTGGGAGTGGGAGGTGGAGGCGCTTCATCCTCCACGTGAGGGTCACGGAGCCTCTCGAGCCAAACCCAGCAGAGCTGGACACCCTGGACAGGTCACCAGTCCTTCACAGGACCAACATACAGATGAACAACCATTCACTCTCATATTCACACCTATTGTGTCCAAAAACTTCATGCACAAATACCGGGTCACAAACCTCGGCCTTTTTTTGCTGCCAGGCAACCGTGCTATAGCCACTACACCGCTGTGTGGCTAATGAGTTAAATTTGCATTCGTCATCCGTCTTTTCTCCAGTAGGGGGTGACAGTTTACAAAATATTTTGATAGCACACGCGGTATGTTGACTTTATCTTGTGAAGTAGCTGTTTATCTGTGTATCTAATGGATGAATCGGCATTCTTTTCCCTTAAAAGCACCGAGGTTGACACAGTGGGCTCCTAAGTTATCGTAATGAGCGCAGGGGAGGACATGTTAGTGCTCAGGAGCATTCCTTAGTGACGGATGTAGAGCACAAACTGCAGCATACGTCCTTTGTCTCCCTTCACTCTTCTGCCCATGGTGCATTGCACTCATCATGAGTAGTTTTTTTTTTTTTTTTTACAGATCATCAAATAAGGTTCATTCTCAGTTAAACACAAGATATAAAATGATTCCTTCCCCTTTTCACCTTTCACTCATCAGCCGTCCTTTGTTTCGAGTAAACACAGACATAATTTGTTGAGGTTCTAGAAGAGATTTACAAGTGAACCTTTGCCGGAACAGAGTGTAATCACACATGGTTCCACACAAATGCATTTGGCCATCTGTTTCTACTTGAAACACTAGAGCAATAACAGGCCTTAACCAGAAAGACCAGGACTTCAGATACCTAATGTGTCTCAAAACCTGGGGGTACTTTGACACCTCTCGCTTTGATGTTATTGACTTTTTTTTTATTATTATTTGCAAACACTATATCAAACAGCGTGAACCAGTTGCTAATTTAAGTATTTTTATAATAACCTTAGTATTTACCAGGTTTATTTTGCACCTACACCCCATCTGACTCATTTCATAATGGTTAATAAATGTATATAACATATTTATTTTGATATTCAACAATAATCTGACCTTAAATGTCAGTTTTAAATACCTGGAGTTCTGTGTTATATCCAACATACATTGCATTGTACAATTGATTTGTGCCATGGTGATGATTGTGACCTTGTGGGGTTTGTGTAGATCTCAAGCATTTTTACTTCTCTAAATCATATTTCTTTTTTTGCTCTTGTTTCTTTTGGCTGATGCTCACTTACCCCTCTGTTTTTATTCCATGGAGAAGAGCAGTGTGGTCACGTATTTGGTCATCCCGTGGTTTGACAGTGGTTTAGAGCTGTGGTGATATGTAAACCACAGGCTGTGGTTTCTCTGCCTCCGTGTCTCTGCTCTGTATCTCTGTGACTGTGCTCCAGTTGAGTTCAGCGTGTTTTTACGTTCTATTTTTTAAGAAAAAGGGATATTTTAAACTGTAGATCATCCATTGCTGCAAAATGGGACCTACTAGACAAGTTCATCTGTTATTTAAAAGCAATTAGGTGTGTCTTTTTACTCAATGTATTTTTTATTTAATGATTTTTTAATACTGATTGATTGTTTTTCCAGTGCTCGGCAACTTGAAGCCTTCATTTATTGTCTCATTAGTAAAAGGTATGAGCTGGTAATTTATCGGCACTGACGGAGGGCGACGAGCCAGAGGAAATGTTTGGCTGTGGCATTCAACTCAAAGTAAAATAAAATTTTAGATTGTAAACAGCTGCAGCAATCACAGATTATATCACTTATTTCAGAAGAGGCTTCATGTTTGGTGGTTTTTTGGCAGCGTATATGTTGCCCCTTCCACTAAGAACTGTAACAGTATTCACCTTCACCACGACCTTCAGCCTCCATCTTTCCATTTAAGAATGTCAAAAAGGTTTTATTTGTAAGAAAATGTGCACATTTAAAAAAAAAAAAAAAAAAAAAAAATGGAGTCATTTTAAAATTGTAATTTGAGTTGGCCATTGTGGGCTAATTATTTATGTGCAGTCCCAGGACGCAATATTACATTTCACTACACGCAAGTATTAAAATAACATGGAAACCACAGAGAGCCTCAAATGGGCTAACACATGTCACATACCACACATTTCACTTACCTTATACACGCTGTGTCATGAGAACATATGCAACGGATAAAAGAAAGAAAACAAAAAAAGGAGTGAAAAACGATTTGTGAAGAAATACAGTAAGTGAATCACATTTACCGTCTATACTGCAATACAACTCAGGGATAGGCCTTATATGGTCACTCAGCAGAATGTAAAAGGTTCAAATGAAGCAGAGGAACCATACGTTGAGATGCTTTGGGGCTGGTTTTGCATGTAAACCAATTTACAGGACAAAGAGAGCACAAAGAGCACAGACTCCGTGTGAACTGAACTGAAATACAGCGGTAGGGTTTATGATGATGCTCGCCGCTCGCCATCAGCAGTGCTGTCACTAAACACACGAGACTCCTCTGTTAAATATTCAGATTTTAGACATTTCCCTGGTAATTGGTGGGGAAAAAAACCCCACTTTTTTAAGATTGTTCATTGATAAGTCTTGACATCTCTTCCCTTTACTTTAGTCTAGACTGAGCAAAGTGGTTGGCCAAGTCACATGTGTATTCCCACCATATCAGAGGCTTGATAAAAAGAGGAGAAATTTAAATATAATCCAGCACATCTTCAGTCAAACACACCAGAAAAACTGGACACCTAAGCCACTTAATGTCAATGATACACATCCCATGTTCTGAAAACAAAAATAGTATAACTCCATGTGTCTTTGTAACATTCAATTTAATGTACTTCTCCTGAGTGGGTTTGCTGCTATGCCATTTCTGTTGCTGTGTTCAATAATGAAGTGTATTGATTGCTCTCATGAACCCACTTGAGGTCCAGTTTTCAAGTAACTTGAATGGATTTTACATTTACATTGAAGCCTCTTGTTGAATTTACAGCACTTCTCTTGTTTTATGTCTCTTGTCAAACCCTCAGGAGAAGGTAGTGTCATGGTAGACTAACTTTGTCTCTACATCTGCTTTTTAGATGAAATTTAGATCGTTTATGAATAGAATTGGACTCGAACTTACATTTCTACTCTGGGGTGAAATATAGTTCTTATAAAGGCAGATAATCTGTCATTAACTACTGTAAATTTCACCTTCCAGGAGGCCAGTTCTCAGAGGACCAGTTTTCTTTAAATCAGTTTTTTTCCATATATGCATAGAAGGGTTGTCTGTTCTTCAATATTTCAAAGATTCCTTTTCCCTGAAGTGGAAGTCGCACACTTCCACGGTAACCTCCGAGTTTGACAGTGACTGGAAATATCTGGATTCTCTCCAACAGAGTGGTTTGATTTAGGAACACATGGAAGTGCTGATGATGGTTTACTGTAACAAGCCACAGATATCAGTGCTCCGTATAATTTCCTGAGGTGTCAGTATCTGAAACATCACGCACACATGAAAATGTTTAGGAATCTGAATAAATGTGACACAAGTACAGGTAGATTTCACTTGAGAGCATGTGGCCAGAGTCACATTTCTTTTGTGTGACGAAAAGCAGCTTGGAGAGGCAGAAGCTTGAACTGCCTCCGTTATAGATGACAAGTACTTTGGCTGGATCTGCTGCAGTGCCTTGCTTTTGTCAGTTCCATTGAAATCCTGACATTTTTGTACGATTATGTTGATACTGGCGCAAGAGAAGTGTTGTAAATGGCCAACAAATCTGCGAGCAGCAGTTTGCTATTAGGCGAGAGGTCTTTTTTCACTTGATCCATTTCAGCCACATATTGATCATCTGCCATGAATTGTAACAATCTTGAAACTCTTATTTGGCTGGCCATTTGGTGAGACATGCACAACTCTGCTTTTTTGGAGGCCTGACCTTTCATGTTGGCTTGGTGATGTAAACTTCACACATAATCCTTACCGGTTCATGTAGTCATGGATTCCGAGCAGGAAAACAGATTGTTTTCATGAATGATCCTGGAGCAGGCATGAGGGTTTTTTTGTTGTAGATGTCTGGACACACATTTTATTGCTGAGAGTTGCATATAAATATCATTCCAATCCAATGTATTTTTAAAGCACATTTAAAAACAACTTTGTGGACCAAAGTGCTCATGGATAGGGTGACTATACGTCTGGATTTAGGACAGACAGTCCAGACGCAGCATAACTTCCAGTGCTCTGAAAGTGGTGTTGATCAAATCTGTCCATACCTCCTCTATAATGTTGTTTTTTCGAGAAGTTTATACATGTATCGGTTCCTTGGTAACAAGAAAACCCTCCTGGTTGCTGCATGATATGACGCAGCTTTATTTATTTGTTACATTTATTTTGAATTTGCATTAAACGAAAAGATTCAGGAGGAGCGTAGTTCTAGCGCCTTTTTTTTTTTACAGTAAAGAACCATTCCGCTTTCTGGCAGTGTGTTATTTACATATAAGTGTAGTAATCAGTGAAGACTTTGCAAGGTATTTTTCTTGGATATCATTTTGGTTAGTTTGAATTACTCTAAAGGATGATGCATCTGATGCCTACTGTGTGCAAGGTCACAATTGTTGAGCTGCATGTGGACGTTTGCCTGTGATTCTGCACAGACCGTTACAGCAAGCATATGAATTTGCCTTTAGCCAGGTTTAGTCTACAGTTGGATTATAAATTCACTTGCTTTTTACCTTCCAGATATTGCTATTTTGATTGGATTAAAAATCCAGCTCAATATTCACTTTGGATGCACGACATTGGACTTAACGATACCAATAACGACGTATATGTTTTTCGTCCAACTGTAGAGGTCATTTAGTCTCGTCTGTAGTGAAATTAACACATCTTTCGCAGCAGGCGTAGATATAAATGTACTTAATTGAGCAACATAAATAATAAAAAAATAATAGTTTTAGAGAGCGCCAGAATATAAGTCAAGGACGTGGCGACTTATTAAGCCTACTGATGAAGTCATTAACATTCACTAATATTCACTGCATAATATATTTCAAACCTGATGGAGCATTAACAAACACTTGGATTAGAACTTGAGGATTGGAAATACCGAATTTACTTCTTCTTTTTTTTGCTAATTGCTAATGTTTCAAATTTCGATTTCAGTTAGAAAAAGTTTAATTTTTCAGCTTCTATCTAAAGGCAAAAAGGTGAAAAATAACATTTTGTCTCTACATTGAGCCTCGTGATATTTTTACACATTTACTTTCTCAACCAAAGTCAGTCTATTATGCTTAACTAAGCAGCTGCTTTGAACATACAGATACGACAATAGTTACTACAGTAACAGCTTTACATTCACAGCAGCATATTTTCCTACTTGGCTCACATTTATCTGTCTGTCGTGTTACCGCTGTGTCACGTGGGAGACAATGAAAACAAAGGGGCAAGAATGGAAAGTGTCGTTTTGAATGGGTGAAGTGTAATTGAGCATGCATTTGCACAGTTGTCAAACTTTGCTGCATGTTGTTTTACATGAGGGGCCTTAACACGGAGGAGCTGTGGCACTGTTACAGGCAGTGACCTCAGAGTTCATATAGTCATGTTATTAATCTACTCTGTTAGTGATGAGAGAAGCACAATTCATTCTATATTTTGAAGACTTGAGCGCTTTAGATTTCATCACCCAGCCTACAAATAGAAACAATGGCACAGAGAGCAGCTCAGATGAAAGCTCTAATGAAGTGTTTTGAAGATTATGTGGAAAAAGTCTTGTGACCCCACTCTTGCCTTTCTTCCCCTTTGAAATGGTTCTGTAATTTTGTTTTCCAGTTGCCCCGTTTGACTGTTCAGCAGCCTTTTTCCGCACAAAATCCTTTTGGTTTATTTGAGACATAAACAGAGTTTAAAAAGTGCACTAAATACAACATTTGTGACAGGGTCATCGTGCGGTCAATACCCTCTTGGAGCTCCATTAAGTTGTTTTGCATATAATATCCAGTCTATTGACTGCACGCAATGTGACAGGGCTATTTGCCGTGAGGAACCCACAAGGAGTTATCTCATGTGCAGCTCTACTGAGCCTTTTTACCCTCATCAACCTCACAGATTTGGTGTAATGGTTTGATATGCCTGATGGATGAAGATATCTGCTGCAAAAAAAAAAGGTGATAATGTGTCAAAGCTGTGTGTCTGGCACCGTGTCCTGGAGCTCTCCTCTTCCCCTCTCATTGGCCTGAAAACTGTTCCTGCAGCTTGAAAATATCTGTGTTTTGTTTTCACGACTGGAAATCCTTAAATAGCAACAGGTGGGGGGACTCAAAGTTGCATAATCTTGTGTTGCTCTGCTAACTGCTTTTGCACATGTATCTGGTCCCATCTTAGCACAACACCAGACATCATTACAACTTCTTAAAACATTCGACTTGCATAGCAGAGGGATTGTGCCTTGTCTGGCAACTGGCCAGATGTCAGCTTGCGGAAAAAACACATTTCTCCATTACTGTTTACCTTTTAAAGGCATCCCCCAAACAATCTTTCATTAGATTATAATTAGTCACTATATTGTGACCTAATATAGCTGAAGTAATAGCAGTGCATTTGAAAAGGGGAGTACGTGCACTGTGTTTTTTTATACTCCTTTTCTGAGAGTGTTTTGTTTTTCCCAGTCTGAAGATTTAAGCAGATTTTGTTTTTGTTTTGTTCCTATAAATGCATTTACCTCAGGGAGATATAATTCTGGATACATCACTGGCAGGAGTAAATGTCCTCCGTAATAAAACTCTGCTTAACTTTACCTGCTGTTCGTCATGAGTGTGTTTACAGAAGTTGGACAGATTTTTGACGCGTTGGACGTCTTTTTCTGACGTAACGCACCGTCTCTATCAAAGCCAGATCAAACACGTGTAGTGCAGTGCAGGAAATGATTGTTAATCAGTGTAACTTCTGCTTAAGTTGTCTGAAGTCTTGGAGACGTGTGTGTGTGTGTGTGTGTGTGTGTGTGTGTGTTGGAGGTAAACTCAGATTGAATCATTGTAAATATTTTAGATTAAAATATTGCTGCTTGTAACTCTGTGAATGAATCAGAGTGTGTAAGTCTGGTACCCATGCGTTTTTTGTTTTATAATCTTTAATTTGTGATGATTCTGTTGTTGTTTCCACTTAAACGTGTGTGTGTGTATGTGTGTGTGTGTGTGTGTGTGTGGAGTTCAGTATTATTATTATTTTACCAGACAAAGGCAGGCTGGCCCACCATGTTTTTAAGTAGAGGTCCTCTGTTTATAGGGTAATTAAAGTGCGTATGGCTCACTCTGGGTTACTGAGGTCAGACTAATCTATGTCTAGATGTCGACGGGTAGGTGGGAATTAGTTTGGGGGGGAGGTGCAGGTGCAGGTGACCATGTAAAATGATATGGATCACTGGCAAAATGAAATTGCCTCTGGGGTGAAAAAAGGCACAGGTGGCAAAACAGGGAGTGTTTGTGATGTCTTGATCATTCAGCACAAGTGCAGGAGTTGCAGGATAGTGTGTGTGTGTGCGTGTGTGCGTGTACTTGTGACTTTCCCCTCCTTGTTCTCTCATTCATGAATATAAATGCCATACATGTGTTTTGGATTTGCGGGCTGATTTGCATAAAACTCATGAGCTGGCACAGGACTGCAGTGTTAGCTGTTGTTATTACACACTTTTTTGTATGACAATAGAAGTCAGTGTTTAACTGTTTGGTTTGCAGTTGTTCAGTCGAGGCGGGCTGTTTAATAAAAGTCAGATATTGTCAGAGACACTTGCATAAATCCTCACAAAACTGGGAAGTATTATATTATTTTTGTTTTATTTTGGATTATTGTACCGTGTAGGAGGCAGATGTAAATGACCGCTACACTTATGACTTGACATCTGCTGTATGATACGAATGAGCTCTAATGTTTCCTCGTTATCTCCGAGACCTTTCATTTCTAATTCTGGACAGATATTTCACTCCCCTAATATAAATCATGCAGTTGGTTTGAGGTTATTTTGTAGCTTTACTGCCCCGGCCTTCAACTGCGCGTCTTTAGACATGTTGTTTTAACCTGTGGTTAAATGTCATGTCATTACCATTTCAATTGCCTCTCACTCTGCCTGTTGTCACGTCCACATGTGTCAAAATATAAAAAGGTCGAGAAAGGGACAGGTTAAGGAATCAAGTATTACATTTATCCACATATATGCATGTGATAATTTAATGACACAATAAGGAAATAGTATAACATTTCAAATTAAATTCCTTAATTATAATTGAATAAAGATGATGCTCAGTAAAAATGAACCCCGAACACAGATGTTGGTCCCGTTTCCGTGGGATGTTCCATAGATGTTTGTTTTCGCACGATTGTTCAACCCACCCTGGTTATTTTGCTAAGCTGTTTATTTGCTATAAGTGTCGTCTGTTCCCGCTGAGATGTTATTGTGACATGGAATATTTGGGTCACACAGGAAACCATCCTCAGATCAACTTTCTCAGGGTGTCCG
Organism: Solea solea; assembly: GCF_958295425.1. Taxonomy (NCBI): domain Eukaryota; kingdom Metazoa; phylum Chordata; class Actinopteri; order Pleuronectiformes; family Soleidae; genus Solea; species Solea solea. Next base: position 9,294,838 of record NC_081152.1, read on the forward strand.
AGATATCACTTCTCCCATCCTCCGACACCACAACACACTGTGTGCTAAAATCACAGAATAGTTTACGTGGTGCTATGTGCCCTTGACCCAGTGGAATTTGGCATTATGATGAAGTGTTTGAATTTGTGTTTTATTTTACTTCTTGAATTGCAGTTTTTTTAATGGATATACTGGAAAAACTGCATCTCTCACACTGCACGTGGCTTCCTCTCGTCTCACATATAGGGCCTCTTCAGTGGTGATTATTCCAGCTGTACACTAACTGGAGGAACTGAGGTGTTGAAATGGAGGTTAATATTCTTCAACGGTGACTTCAAGTGCAGGGAGGGAAGTCCTTATTTCCCCTCTTTAGAAAATAAACATTCAGTTGTGGGGGTAAATCAGCTCTCTGTTTCTCTGTATGTTGTGTAGCCTTCACAATGACTTTAAAAGCACTGCACAAGCATTGTATTGCACAGCTGCAGAGCCAATTATTAATGCTTTTTTAAAGGAATACTTCACCAATTTGCATTTAGCTTTGTATTACAGTAGTTTTTTTGAAAAATTGTGCTTCCCAATCTCAGTTCCCCCTGAGCCGAGAAACATCTTCATTCTTTTTTGTTACATGCCGACCAGTGACACAGACGTGCAGCAGGCGTCACATCCTTACTAGAGATCATAATTAATAATTACAAGTAGCAGTGCATGAAGTTAAACTCAGGGATCCGTGTCTTAAAGTGTCTGTTCCAAGTCTCTAATGGTGCATTTTAATAAAGAGAGATCTCATAAATCAGTCAGAGAGCATGTTCTGCTTTGCTTTCTTTTCTCTAACATTCATTCAAACAATTACCTCATATCTTCTCTTTATTTCTGCGTGTTTCTGAGCGTAGTTTTATGAATCAGTATCAGTATCTTTGACATGACCTTACATTTTTCTACCAGCACCTCCACCACCAGGTCATAAACTTTGCTTTATTCCCAAATACTTGCACCGCTAATGACATTCCTATCAATCTTTGTGGTGTGTTTTTTTTTTGTTTTTTTTGTGGCACACGACCAACATGCTGCACGGTCTTGTTTTCCTACTTGGTTGAGTGCAGTTGAGTCTTGTTGCATATGATAAATGAACAGTCTGCATTACATCATTTGTGTTTGAATGCTGTTGAGAAAAGGAGGGAGAGTTTACATTAGATGAAAAATCACCAATGGATCCATAGGCCCCTGTCACCAGAACTGCTCCTGAATTATTGCACAGTAAGAATTTCACTCTGAAAATGTTTCTGAGTGCACTGCAGTTCAATAATTTCATATTTCAAACAGATTTATTTCCATCACCTTCTCTTTGAAAGTGAGAGCATGTGATTATTAACAGTGTAAGATGACTTATGCTAAGTCTTGCATTAATATGTTCTCATCCAATTTAATCCAAATGTATTTCTACATTAAATACATTTAAAAACAACAAAGTGCTGTACATAAATGCATAAAGCTGTGAAACAATGTACCAACTAAAAAGCAATAAAAATGAAACATAAAACCAATAAAACACATCCATAAAAATATACAACATACATATATAAAACACTAAAAACTGCCAACTCTTACATAGTCAGGGAACACCAAGGAGAATAAGTGGGTTTTCAGTGGAGATTTAAAAACAGGCAGTGTGGGAGCAAGCTTTGATCTTGACCAAGGTCCCACAAGAAGTGATTTTTCTGCAGACCTCAGTGATCGTGACTGTGAATATGTGTGTGTGTAAAATATCACTGAGGTAAGATGGGGCAAGACCATTTCAGGCTTTGTAAGTAAAAAGCAGATTTTTTTGGAGAGACACCCGCACAGGAGTGATATGCTCTCGCTTGCGTGTTCCAGTCAGTAGACGTGCAGCAGCGCGAGCGGGCAGCCTGGCTAACGCCAACAAATAATCAAGTCTGGTGGAAATAAAAGCATGTGTGACCCTCTCCAAATCAATAAAAGAAAGGAAAGGCTTCATCTTCACTAAAAGTCAAGATGAAGCCTGAAAACCACAGGTTTTGTACACGGAACAGAATCCAGAGCCACCGGGACACCTGGGACACCACTTGGTCCAAACAGTATGAGTTTTGTCTTGTCTTCATTGAAGCTGAGAAAGTCCCTGGCCATCCAAGGGAAGGGGATAAAGGGAATGAAACGTGTGTAAGAATGAAAAGAAAGCAACAAGCAAATATTTTTAGATGCTGGAAATTCTCAGCATCTGATAGAGGATTTTACAGTAACTGTGATTCAGGGGAACGTCGTGAATGAGCAAGCAACAACAGGCTGCAATAAGATAGAAAAGCCACTTTCAGATAGCAGTGTTTTTACACATTTGTGAGGACCATTGTGAGTACAAGCGCATTCACATACGTCACTTTAAGCCTTTGCTTGTCGCTCTTAATCGTGCACAGCTGGTGGCACAGCTGTCAAAATCGGTTTTAGCCCCTGAGCCGCATCTGTCTCAACAGCCTATTTGTCAGATCCACTCTTTTGGATTTAGGGTTAGAATAAGGTTTAGGTTCGAGTAAGGTTTGGGGCTTTAGGTTTGGTTGTTAAGGTTGGGGAAACGAGCAGTAATTTATTCCAACAAGTGTCCTCACTGAAAAGTTTTATCTGTGTATGTTCCACATGAACACAGCGGCAATAACAGCTGGAATCGCTGCATCACATCAGTATTGATGTCACATGTCAACACATTATGTGAAAATATGGTGTCTATTATGTGGATGTTGAAGTTTGGTTTTTTTTCTTCTAACATGCAAATCGATTTGATTATTTTTGCAGGAAGAAATGCTGCAAGGGCTTCAAGTTTGTGTTGGGCCAGTGCATTCCTGAAGGTAGGGGAAAAAGACTGTTTGGATGTCCATGGATGTGTATTTGTGATTATTTTCCCCTTCCTACTTGCTTGAAACTCACATACTATTTAATGGACTGTGACAAGCATGAAAAATGAAGGGAAGAATCTGAGAGATACTGTAGATGGCAAGTAGTGCTTGGTTTTCTCTTGGGTCTCCTTGTACTGAAACCCCTTATTTCTTACTGTAGATTATGACGTGTGTGCTGGCGCCCCCTGTGAGCAGCAGTGTACTGATCATTTTGGTCGAGTTGTGTGCACCTGTTACCCTGGCTATCGCTATGACCGGGAGCGCCACAGGAAGCGAGAGAAGCCCTACTGTCTGGGTGAGACCTTGTACAAAACCTCCTTGGAATAAGTTGTCTTCTACAGATTAGGAAATGCTTCATATTCTCAAATGTTCAACAGGTGACAGCGTCTATTAAGACAAGACATTTTACCTTGCTTAGGTAAAATAATATATAAATGCTTTAAAATTTTAATTGCCTGATTTTCTTTATTTGGTATTTTAATGCAGTGGGCAGGTATATTTGACTAACCAGTTCACAATCCTTTTTATCTTTGTTGTATTAAATTTCATTGGAACTTTGCTGTTGTTCAGGTTTCAAATGAGTTTCTTTAACCTTTTTAAAATATTTGTCATGTATATAATGTCATGTAAAGCCATATGGACAGATGACTTGATCAAATACCTTCTTTACCCTTTTTTCCATGAGCTGTTTCGTGACACTGTATTTCAGCTAATGTAAAACGATGAACTCATGTCTCATTTTCATTTTGTCTCAGACATTGACGAATGCGCGGATAAAAACACGACAGCATGTCCTCAGATCTGCGTCAACTCTGTGGGGAGCTACAGGTGTGAGTGTGAGAAAGGCTTCTTCCTTGAAGAAGATGGTAAAACGTGCACCAACGGGGAGAGAGGTGAGAAGAGATATCGTCCACATTGTTATTTGTTCTGTGTGTGCACGTGTACAGAAGAGAGAAAAGCGGGTACTAACACAGACACGTGGTAGTCATTACACATATTAGAACAGTGCTGTCTCCTAAACACGCTGCTGCCCCAGAGACTCCTGATCTCTTCTGATTTGTAGGATGCATTTGAGGAAAGTCGTCACAAATGGTCCAGACATAAAGTCAAAGTCTATATTTTGCCCCGCGTTCAGTTGCCAGTGAAGCGGTCAGAGGTTGTAGATTTGCTACTTCCTCCCTTGAGTTCATCTTCCATTATCTGCTCAAACATTTCAGGAGAGTGAGAAATGATGGTTCATGCAGTCATGCCCCTGCTTCATGTGCTTCTTTGGAACACAGTGGGGAAAATAGTGTCCAGACACTTTCACTCATCCATTTAATATATGCATGCTCAGAGTAGGGTCCATTCACAGGCCAAAGACATATACTGGAGAACTATATCCAGCTTTGTGCTTAAGTATATTGCCGTGTGTTGCTTCTCTTGGCAAGAGAACAAAGGGGATGAAGGAGACTATTATTTTTCTTAAATGATTTATTATTGTGATGATAATATTGTCTTTTCTTCTTCTTCCAATGGCATTTCTTTTAGCACTGCAGTATGTCACTTTTAAATGTAAACAAATGTCAGTCTGCTGTGTTTTGATCTTGTGTCTCGCTGTAACAATGTCGCACTGCTGCACAGGGAGGTTGGTTGGTTTTATGTCAAGACAGACGGAGGCAACTGCAGTGAAACGAGACAGCTTTTGAAAGCAACATCTCTTTTTCTACAACACACACAAAAAGAAAAATGTCTCCCTCGATTCCCAGCAGTGCATCTCTTTGAGAAATCCGACAATGTGATGAATGCTGGAACCTGCTCAGCCACCTGTGACGACTTCCACCAGATCAAGGTGTCTGTTCTGCAGCTTAAGCAAAAGGTAACGCAAACACATGAGGCAAACACAGTCAAATATAAAATTGTATTCATGTCATTTAAATTTGGAGTGCAACATTCACGTATCTGTACTTTAAAAAAAAAAGGCTGAATACATCCTTTACAGTAAGTAATTCATTGTTAGTCGATTGGTTGATAGCTTGTATGAATAGACTGTTACAACATGTGTGATTGCAGAGTGTCACTCTTACACATGATGTATGTCCTGCTTTTCCAGCCGTGTGGTCTAGATGCTCCTGTAGCTGTATTATATATTCATTTTTTTCCCCCCAAATGTCAGATATATATGTCAGTAATAAGACTACATTACTGTAAATGACTTGTTTTTCAAGGTTATTGTCTGAATTTAAAATTACAGTGCAGTTCAAACACTACTGAGTGTGTGTGTGTGTGTGTGTGTGTGTGTGTGTGTGTGTGTGTGTGTGTGTGTGTGTGTGTGTGTGTGTGTGTGTGTGTGTGTGTGTGTGTGTGTGTGTGTGTGTGTGTGTGTGTGTGTGTGTGTGTGTGTGTGTGTGTGTGTGTGTGTGTGTGTGTGTGTGTGTGTGTGTGTGTGTGTGTGTGTGTGGCATAGAAGCAAGGCCTTTAGCCTGTTTCCCTGTGGAATTGCCAGATCCACATGATGTTAGATGGAGATCAAAGATAACTTTCCCCCCAAGGTTGCCATGTAGCATATAGAGCATGGTTTCTCCTGGTCATGCTGAATAATGTAAAGGGGTCACCTGGCCCTCCATCTGTCTAGGTTACAGCTTGTATCAATGTTGCAGATGGAAGATCACCTTTCATCTTCGCCACAGTACATATTTCAACATATTTCCACTTGAAATTGTAATTTTCTCCCCGTTCTGTTTGACAGCCATTTGAAGAATGAAGAACACATGAGGGATTTGGATAATTAATATTGTTTCTAAATAAAATTGGGGGGAAAAAAACTTTACTTTGATGAGACAAAATATAATGTCATGAAGTTGGTCGTTCAACTTTTGTGAATGCCGATGTTTCTGCATGCTTTCTTAAGATGGCCATGCTGTCAAATAGTGCAGATGTCCCTGAGCAGATGACCAGTGAGAAAATGCCTGCCATGTTTTTACCGGGTCCTCCAGGACTCCCTGGCCCTCTAGGTAAGACTCGCACAACAGCGTCCGGCCGATATAGTATTTACTGTTTTCATCATGGTTCAGTTGTATTAATGCAATTCAGTACAAACAGTAATTCACCAAATTCATTGGATTTTTTCATTTGGGAATTATGAATGTGTGCACCAGGGTTTGAGGCAATCCTGTAGATTATTTTTCACGGAATACATTAAAACTTTATAACCCAACACTGCCATAAAAATTTCCCACTGTACTGTGCATACTCTTACTTTAGTTTTCTCTATAGTCCACTGATATCTGTCTGGGTTATTTTAGGAGATCCAGGACCAGAAGGCCCTCCGGGACTTAAAGGTCCATCGGGGCCACCTGGCCCTCCTGGTCCTAGGGGCTTAATGGGGCCCATTGGACTCACGCCAGACCTGTACCACATCAAACGTGGCCTTCGAGGACCTGTGGTAGGTTGATATGTTGACGTTTTTCCTTGACAGTTGTTCCATTTTAAGAGAACGTTTTACTCAGAAACTTGCAAATATTGCATATAATTTGCCATATTTATGATATGTAATGCCACAGGTGTCTGAATAAGCAAATGTGCATGTATCCTGACTGAGTCATTGTAGGATACTGTAAACCACACTTTTGGCCACCTTTGTCTTCTGTTGGCCCAATTCCACACCCCTGCATTGTGTTTTCAGGCAGAATCACCTAATTAATCTGGAATTTAATCTAATCCGGAATGCAGTTAAACCTGGAAAGGCTCTTTAGATTCCAGTTGGAGTTTTTATGGGGTTCTGGGTTTTTACTTGCCAGAGTAATTCAGATAATTTAGTAATCCTGCATTGTGAGACAGGGCCCAGGAGAGTATTTGTGTGAACTGGACAAATTGCTTGTGTTTCATTTGACACACTAGGAAAAAAAAACACACACACACGCTCTTAAAAATGCATTCCATTTTTTTCAGGTGAAAAAGGGATGACACATAGTAATGGCAAAAACAACAGAGGACTGAATCCATTTACAGCTGCAGTTGTTTTTTTTGGCTCGGTGCATTTTTGTCTTGCCTGTGAGCGTGAACACTCACTCACAAATCAAAAATGTGCAGGAGGTGGCCAGGAAGTCATACTTTTCGGGGGGATTTTTTTACGCTTGTATTTTTGCAATGAATTCTACATTTATTGCATAAATACAGGTGTTGTTGGCGTGATAAATCAGTGTTGTAACCCTGATAAATCAGGCAAACAACTCCTCCAGTCGTACCACGAGCTGCATGAGGCGGAACAACGGGAAAAGTGATGTATTACTTACCACAAGTGACACTTGTATTTTAATTTCCAGCTCTTTATTTCTTTTGTGATCTGTTAATACATTTAATAAGTATACATGCTGGTGAGGTCTGATTTAGAGGGAGTTGTCCTCTCTTAGTTTGCAAGCACTGTTGTGCGGTTTGGCAGACAGATCTCATGTGTTTCACTGACAACGGCTGTGGGATAAAGACTTCCCACCAATCAGAAAATTGCCCTTCCCTCTTACGCAATGTCATCCCTCTTCTGAAGTTACGACTATTCCACGGAAGAGATCAAAACAGTCTTTACCATCAAGCTGACGTCACTCAGAAAATGGCCTGCAGGCGGGCACAGACTTAAACTTGCACAATCTCTTCTGCAGTGAAGATCTTAATGTTGTGTTTAAAGTCATTTCGAGCAAATGAGATTATACTGAATTGAACATGAATCCATTTTGTTCCTCTGTGTGCACATGTGTCACCATGGTACCAAACACGCATACAATCACGGCATGCACGTCCACCTGACTTTGGACTAAGAAAGCAAACTGACACAAACTTTGATTCAAACATTCAGAAATTAAATGTTTTTTATTATTATTATTATTTAACAGGGCACTCCAGGAGCACCAGGAAAGGACGGCCTAAAGGTGAGATCAAATCCTAATATTGTCATACCTGTTCTTTTAAAGTTTCATACTTTCTTCTGAGTTTACAGGGTAAAAAAAGCACACAACAGATTCTAGGATGCTAACAAATCCTGTCACCTGACAGCCAGTTCCTTAAAATGATAGGATCACTTAACTAGGTTGCTACAAGAGGAGAGAGAAAACCAGGCTGGTGACGGTAGTTATAAATATATAAATACAAGAGCAGAGCAGATAGATAAGTATTTGTAGATAGAAAATGACTTTGGTAGAAGTTGAAGTCACGTTTTATTAATATTACTTAAGTAAAAGTATTTAGGTATGTGACATTTACTGTACTTAAGTATCAAAAGTCATTTTCTGATGTAAAATGTACTTAAGTTTTAGAAGTATAAGTATTAAAAAGTAATTGAGCCATGGTAGCTCAGTGGTAGGGCTCTGCTCATTTCTGGCTCTGCTAGTCTGTATGTGTCCTTGAGCAAGACACTTAACCCCATGTTAAAGTGGGTGAATGGGTGAATGGCTGTAGTGTAAAGCAGACTAGAAAAACGAAATACAGACCATTACCAACTCTTCTTCTTCTCACTTTATTTGATTGTAACAAGTAATAAAGATAGTTAGAGGAAATGTAGTGGAGTGAAAGGAAAAGTTGCAAGAAATATAAATAAAGTAAAGTACAGATACGTGAGTTTTGTACTTAAGTACAGTAACAAAGTATTTGTACTTTGTCTATATTTTTGATGAGAGATTGTGTTTCTTGTCATCAAGAATTTCCAGTAGTTATCCATAACTCACTGATTCATATGAGGTATATAAAGTCTAGCAGGGTTCCTGTTTGCTTAGCTTCTATATTGTGTATGGAACATTTCAGATGCTTTGTCTGCCTTCTTGTCACAGCACCTGTGTATATTCTTTCAGCTCAACTGGGATGTTTGTGTGGTTAGAGTGGAGGAGGATGGTAATCTGTCTCTCCAAGTAACAAATCCAAACCATCTGCCAAAACACCCACAGCCCCAGTGTGACCCTGAGGCAGACTAATAACCTCAGTAGTCGGGTCAATGTGTGTGTATTTGCTACCGTGAGTCAACAGACAGCCATGACTCTTCAGTCAAGCAGCACTTGTCTCAGTTTTTTTAGAGGAATTATTTTTGAAATGCATGGATTTCCTTTCTTGGCAAAAGTCACAAAAATGATGAATGTCTTTATTTACCCTGTAAATATCTTACAATTACACCAGTTTTGCTCAGCTTAAGGTGAAGATGGATCCAAGTTCGTCTTGGCTCACTGAAAATACACCAAAGCTCACTCAAAGGCACACTGTAAAGAAAAGTTGGAGTTTTGTGGGAAGTAAAGTAAAGTCCTCGAACCTTATTTCACTGTTAGAAGAGTAAGGTTTAGTTGTGAATTAAGGTGCTTGTGGTGACTCTCAATCTGATCTCAGCTTTCTCTTCCTACTTCTGTCTCTTAAACTTGTATATAATCAATCCCTCTCTTGTTTTCTTCATAATGTCCTTCACCTAAACTATTTTGTTTGGATTCCCAAGGGCGAGAGAGGAGCTCCTGGGCCTGTTGGACCACCGGTAAGACTTTACTCTATCTAAACCAGTCATGTCCAAAGTCCAACCAACCTTTTTACGGCCCGCAGCTTCAGTTTTATCATGTATTGTTTGAGCCAGGGACAGAAAATCAGTCATGCGTCATCCCTGTTAGCTCAGCACAATAAAATGATTATAAAACCGTGCATTTGTATGTAACTTGCCTTTAAAAAAAAAAAAGAAAAAAAAAAAGGTCTTTAGTGAAGAATTGCCCCCCGGGAATCTTCACATTTTCAAATCTGGCCCTCGTTAAAAAAAAGTCTGGATACTCCTGATCTAAACCCTTATTTGTTACGACTTTCCAGAACAAAAGTTGAACTAAAGCCCGACTAGAAAACACATCACTGTGAACGTCAAACACCACAATTACTGCTCATGTCCACTCTCCACTGACCAGATTGTATGTTTATGTTGTAATTTGTTAAGTCATTTCTTTTTTTAAATGAAATGCTTTATTAAGATGATCAGTCACTTTAAAGAAGAAAAGTTTTTTTAAAAGTCACTTTTACTTCACTGCTAGGGCCCACCAGGCTCTTTTGACTTCCTGCTCCTGCTGATGGCAGACATCCGTCATGACATCGCTGACCTGCAGAGCAAGGTGTACGGCCGACCGATGCCCTCCCCAGTGGACGACTTTGCTGCGGTTCCCGACGGCTGGAGGGACAACCAGGAGAGTGTAGATACAGGGTCTGGTGAGGGCGATGAAGAGGCTCCACCTCGAACAAGCGGAGGCTCCAAGAGGACCAAGATGAGGAAACGAGCACAAGAAAGAACTGACTTTGACTGAAATATTTAAAGAGGGTGGATTTAAATACTGTGTTCAGATGTAAATACTGTGGCTTGTATTTTTATTTAATTGCCCTGTAATTTTTTTTTTTTTATCATAGATTTATTTTTGTATAATATACAGGATGATGTGTTTTCTTTTCTTTTTTTTGTTTTTAGCGCCAAAGTCACCATGGCCTAAACCAGCTGTGGCACTGAAGATGCTGCAAACCCTTTTGTTTTTGAAGAGAATTTTATTTTTCTGTAGAGTAAATGCATTTTCTGAGGGTCATAGCATCCTTTCACTGAAATCTGATGTTGTTATCTCCCATGAGGATACCCCCCATTTCCAGAAGTTCCACAAAAAGACTACCACTCAAAGCAAAACGTACTTTTGTGCTAAATGTTAAATTGCAGCACATTTGTGGCATTCACTGTGGAAGGAGAGGTAAGCCACACTAAAGGCGCTGCAGCAGAAACCCTACATATACCTGTGTTGCTGAACGAGGCCAGTTCAAAGCTGTCTGCAACTGTAATTTTGAATTTCCATCAGAAATGTATGGTTTCTTCACAGCGCCATTAAACATGTCACTCATGTTAACAGTTTGCTCCTCATTGCTTTGTATATTGTATATGTGTATATATATATATATATATATATATATATATATATGATTTATATATGTGTGTATATATATGATATATTTATATATACACATGTCATTATGTTTCACACAAACCGAGTGAGCCACAAAAAATACACATTACTTGTGAATTCATTTGAATAGAATGAAGTCAATTGAAGGATTAAAGCAGCATGAATGTTGAACTGGAGTATTAAAACTGCTATGTGGCTCCGCTACATTATTCTAAGAAGTGTTATGTCAAATGTCAAAGGCATGTGGTGGCCCTACGTACAACTTCCCTTCATTTAACCAGAAAAATTACTCAAACAATCTAGTGCAGTGTCAACTATATGATTACTCGGCTAATCATTTTAAATCTATTAGTCTGAAGGGAAATGATACTTAACAACAAGAGGATAACGGTTTTTGCATTTAATCCTATTTGCCTTGGTAGGTGACACTATAGTTCCCTGGATTTCTCATATGAGTTGACTGTATTCTCCATCAGAGGGCAGTCTTCTCAAAGCCAAAAATACAAAGCACTGTCATCTTCTGAACACTGAAACCTTTCTCTTCCCTACAACCCTTTGTTGTCTCAATCGTTCTCGCTGGGAAAGGTTGTTTGACCTCAGCCTTTTAGTTTTTATTAGTCTTGAAGATTTAAGCCTTTTTCCCCCCATTTTCCTCTGCTTTCATAACTTGTATTTATCTCACATTTTCATGGGTAAGGAGTGACCTATAATGTCGTTTGCATAACCAAGACAAGATGATGGTCCTTTCTTTTCTGCAAATAACTAGACAATGCTTCCAAAATTAGTTGGCGCAGTGGTGAAAATTTACAGGCAAAACGGCCTGTAAACACAGTGTGTATATGTGTTTGTGTGTGTGTACAAGTACTGGTCTAAAGATGCACTCAAGTTAAAGTAACAAAGTAGTTTGTTTATAGTGTACTAGTTACTTAGTTACTTTTTTAAACAAGGTTGGGGTTCTTACGTCTGTAGTGGAAAAAGGACTAGGGGACACAAATCTCACATGAATTGTTTTTAATTAAAGCAAACCTTTACATATTAAAGTGCTGACAAAATAAAATATGTAAACAGCATAATGTATCAGTAGTGATGGGCAAATGATGCCAAGGGTTTGGAGCTTTAGTCGCTCTTCCTGAAGCGGAGTGGTTCGGAACACTGTATCGGAGCTTCTATCCAAACACCAGCATCACGTGACTGATGACATTCGACGATCGATGTATCACTTTGCGCTTCATTGCTTCAAAATGTTTCAAAGTGTTTCATAAACTTTATACCCTACACTGTGGTAACTTGCATGCAAGTATCTCTGCATCCCAGCATCTTCCGTTCCCTGTGAAAGGATTTTCTCCAAAGCTGGAGAGCTGGTGAGCCAGAAGAGGAGCAGACTGAAGCCTGCCACTGTGGAACAAATTATATTTCTAAATAAAAACCTGTAAAGACAAATTACATATCTGCTTCTGTGAATAAACATTCCTCCTCGATCATACAAGTCCTCCAACGACAAACTGGAGTAAGACACAAAAACGATCTCTCTGAGTTCAAATAATATGACATTTTTCGTGGCTCTGTGTGTCTGTGCTTCCACACTTGCTTGCAATATGAGCAACCGAGGCTGACAGAAGCTTATTAGAATTTGTGATAGACTAACACGGTTGCCCAGAAAGTTTTGACCCTGACGTGACACATAATCTCCTCATCTGCAGTCAGAGGCTTGATGCATGAATGGGACGAAGTCTGCCATCTAAGCCAGAGGTTGTAGGTTCGAGTCCCATCTGAAGTGAACTTCCTTGAGTCATAGTACTTCCTACAGTAATTCATCCAAAATCACTCAAAAAAGTCATATTATAGCATGGCGTCCGAAAGTACGCCAAAATGTCATAGTTTAGAATGAAGTCCAAAATGCGACAAAAAAGTCATGGACTGGTATGTCGTACAAAATGCTTCAAAAGAGTCATGGATTTGTATGTCGTACAAAATATGACAAAAAAGTCGTAGTATATAGTATGTTGTCCAAAATGTGACAAAAAAAGTCATAGTATAGTATATCACCCAAAAAAGTCATACTATAGTATGTCGTCCAAAATGTGACAAAAAAGTCATAGGTTAGTATGTGGTCCAAAATGTGACAAAAAAGTCATACTATAGTATGTCGTCCAAAATGTGACAAAAAAGTCATAGGTTAGCATGTCGTCCAAAATGTGACAAAAAAGTCATAGGTTAGCATGTCGTCCAAAATGTGACAAAAAAGTCATAGGTTAGTATGTCGTCCAAAATGTGACAAAAAAGTCATAGGTTAGTATGTCGTCCAAAATCTGACAAAAAAGTCATAATATAGTATGTCGTCCAAAATGTGACAAAAAAGTCATACTATAGTATGTCGTCCAAAATGTGACAAAAAAGTCATACTATAGTATGTCGTCCAAAATGTGACAAAAAAGTCATAGGTTAGTATGTCGTCCAAAATGTGACAAAAAAGTCATACTATAGTATGTCGTCCAAAATGTGACAAAAAAGACATAGGTTAGTATGTGGTCCAAAATGTGACAAAAAAGTCATACTATAGTATGTCGTCCAAAATGTGACAAAAAAGTCATACTATAGTATGTCGTCCAAAATGTGACAAAAAAGTCATAGGTTAGTATGTCGTCCAAAATGTGACAAAAAAGTCATACTATAGTATGTCGTCCAAAATGTGATTAAGAAGTCATAGGTTAGTATGTCGTCCGAAATGTGAATAAAAAGTCATACTATAGTATGTCGTCCAAAATGTGACAAAAAAGTCATACTATAGTATGTCGTCCAAAATGTGACAAAAAAGTCATACTATAGTATGTCGTCCAAAATGTGACAAAAAAGTCATACTATAGTATGTCGTCCAAAATGTGACAAAAAAGTCATAGGTTAGCATGTCGTCCAAAATGTGACAAAAAAGTCATACTATAGTATGTCGTCCAAAATGTGACAAAAAAGTCATAGGTTAGTATGTCGTCCAAAATGTGACAAAAAAGTCATACTATAGTATGTCGTCCAAAATGTGACAAAAAAGTCATACTATAGTATGTCGTCCAAAATGTGACAAAAAAGTCATAGGTTAGTATGTCGTCCAAAATCTGACAAAAAAGTCATACTATAGTATGTCGTCCAAAATGTGACAAAAAAGTCATACTATAGTATGTCGTCCAAAATGTGACAAAAAAGTCATACTATAGTATGTCGTCCAAAATGTGACAAAAAAGTCATAGGTTAGCATGTCGTCCAAAATGTGACAAAAAAGTCATAGGTTAGTATGTCGTCCAAAATGTGACAAAAAAGTCATAGGTTAGTATGTCGTCCAAAATGTGAATAAAAAGTCATACTATAGTATGTCGTCCAAAATGTGACAAAAAAGTCATACTATAGTATGTGGTCCAAAATGTGACAAAAAAGTTATAGATTAGTATGTGGTCCAAAATGTGACAAAAAAGTCATAGGTTAGTATGTCGTCCAAAATGTGACAAAAAAGTTATAGATTAGTATGTGGTCCAAAATGTGACAAAAAAGTCATAGGTTAGTATGTCGTCCAAAATGTGACAAAAAAGTCATAGGTTAGTATGTCGTCCAAAATCTGACAAAAAAGTCATACTATAGTATGTCGTCCAAAATGTGACAAAAAAGTCATACTATAGTATGTCGTCCAAAATGTGACAAAAAAGTCATACTATAGTATGTCGTCCAAAATGTGACAAAAAAGTCATAGGTTAGTATGTCGTCCAAAATGTGACAAAAAAGTCATACTATAGTATGTCGTCCAAAATGTGACAAAAAAGACATAGGTTAGTATGTGGTCCAAAATGTGACAAAAAAGTCATACTATAGTATGTCGTCCAAAATGTGACAAAAAAGTCATACTATAGTATGTCGTCCAAAATGTGACAAAAAAGTCATACTATAGTATGTCGTCCAAAATGTGACAAAAAAGTCATAGGTTAGCATGTCGTCCAAAATGTGACAAAAAAGTCATAGGTTAGTATGTCGTCCAAAATGTGACAAAAAAGTCATAGGTTAGTATGTCGTCCAAAATGTGAATAAAAAGTCATACTATAGTATGTCGTCCAAAATGTGACAAAAAAGTCATACTATAGTATGTGGTCCAAAATGTGACAAAAAAGTTATAGATTAGTATGTGGTCCAAAATGTGACAAAAAAGTCATAGGTTAGTATGTCGTCCAAAATGTGACAAAAAAGTTATAGATTAGTATGTGGTCCAAAATGTGACAAAAAAGTCATAGGTTAGTATGTCGTCCAAAATGTGACAAAAAAGTCATACTATAGTATGTCGTCCAAAATGTGACAAAAAAGTCATACTATAGTATGTCGTCCAAAATGTGACAAAAAAGTCATACTATAGTATGTGGTCCAAAATTTGACAAAAAAGTCATAGGTTAGTATGTGGTCCAAAATGTGACAAAAAAGTCATACTAAAGTATGTCGTCCAAAATGTGACAAAAAAGTCATAGGTTAGTATGTCGTCCGAAATGTGAATAAAAAGTCATACTATAGTATGTCGTCCAGAATGTGACAAAAAAGTCATAGGTTAGTATGTCGTCCAAAATGTGACAAAAAAGTCATACTATAGTATGTCGTCCAAAATGTGACAAAAAAGACATAGGTTAGTATGTGGTCCAAAATGTGACAAAAAAGTCATACTATAGTATGTCGTCCAAAATGTGACAAAAAAGTCATACTATAGTATGTCGTCCAAAATGTGACAAAAAAGTCATAGGTTAGTATGTCGTCCAAAATGTGACAAAAAAGTCATACTATAGTATGTCGTCCAAAATGTGATTAAGAAGTCATAGGTTAGTAATGTCGTCCAAAATGTGACAAAAAAGTCATACTATAGTATGTCGTCCAAAATGTGACAAAAAAGTCATACTATAGTATGTCGTCCAAAATGTGACAAAAAAGTCATAGGTTAGCATGTCGTCCAAAATGTGACAAAAAAGTCATACTATAGTATGTCGTCCAAAATGTGACAAAAAAGTCATACTATAGTATGTCGTCCAAAATGTGACAGAAAAGTCATACTATAGTATGTCGTCCAAAATGTGACAAAAAAGTCATACTATAGTATGTCGTCCAAAATGTGACAAAAAAGTCATACTATAGTATGTCGTCCAAAATGTGACAAAAAAGTCATAGGTTAGCATGTCGTCCAAAATGTGACAAAAAAGTCATAGGTTAGTATGTCGTCCAAAATGTGACAAAAAAGTCATAGGTTAGTATGTCGTCCAAAATGTGAATAAAAAGTCATACTATAGTATGTCGTCCAAAATGTGACAAAAAAGTCATACTATAGTATGTGGTCCAAAATGTGACAAAAAAGTTATAGATTAGTATGTGGTCCAAAATGTGACAAAAAAGTAATAGGTTAGTATGTCGTCCAAAATGTGACAAAAAAGTTATAGATTAGTATGTGGTCCAAAATGTGACAAAAAAGTCATAGGTTAGTATGTCGTCCAAAATGTGACAAAAAAGTCATACTATAGTATGTCGTCCAAAATGTGACAAAAAAGTCATACTATAGTATGTCGTCCAAAATGTGACAAAAAAGTCATACTATAGTATGTGGTCCACAATTTGACAAAAAAGTCATAGGTTAGTATGTGGTCCAAAATGTGACAAAAAAGTCATACTAAAGTATGTCGTCCAAAATGTGACAAAAAAGTCATAGGTTAGTATGTCGTCCGAAATGTGAATAAAAAGTCATACTATAGTATGTCGTCCAGAATGTGACAAAAAAGTCATAGGTTAGTATGTCGTCCAAAATCTGACAAAAAAGTCATACTATAGTATGTCATCCAAAATGTGACAAAAAATCATACTATAGTATGTCGTCCAAAATGTGACAAAAAAGTCATAGGTTAGCATGTCGTCCAAAATGTGACAAAAAAGTCATAGGTTAGTATGTCGTCCAAAATGTGACAAAAAAGTCATAGGTTAGTATGTCGTCCAAAATGTGACAAAAAAGTCATACTATAGTATGTCGTCCGAAATGTGATTAAAAAGTCATAGGTTAGTATGTCGTCCAAAATGTGACAAAAAAGTCATACTATAGTATGTCGTCGAAAATGTGACAAAAAAGTCATAGGTTAGTATGTGGTCCAAAATGTGACAAAAAAGTCATAGGTTAGTATGTCGTCCAAAATGTGACAAAAAAGTCATACTATAGTATGTCGTCCAAAATGTGACAAAAAAGTCATAGGTTAGTATGTCGTCCAAAATGTGACAAAAAATTCATACTATAGTATGTCGTCCAAAATGTGACAAAAAAGTCATAGTATAGTATGTCGTCCAAAATCAGTCATAAAAGTCATAGTATAGTATGTCGTCCAAAATCAGTCAAAAAAGTCCTAGTATAGTATGTCGTCCAAAATTTGACATTAAATCACTGTCAAATGTGTTGTTGTGGCCGAGTGGTTAAGGCGATGGATTAGAAATCCATTGGGGTCTCCCCGCGCAGGTTCGAATCCTGCCAACAACGATGTCATTATTTAGCAAAGAAAAAAATGGCATAACAAGTCATACTTTAGTATGTCGTCGAAAATGTGACAAAATGTCATACTATTGTATGTCGTCGGAAATGTGATTAAAAAGTCATAGGTTAGTATGTCGTCCGAAATGTGAATAAAAAGTCATACTATAGTATGTCGTCCAAAATGTGACAAAAAAGTCATAGGTTAGCATGTCGTCCAAAATGTGACAAAAAAGTCATAGGTTAGTATGTCGTCCGAAATGTGAATAAAAAGTCATACTATAGTATGTCGTCCAAAATGTGACAAAAAAGTCATAGGTTAGTATGTCGTCCGAAATGTGAATAAAAAGTCATACTATTGTATGTCGTCGAAAATGTGATTAAAAAGTCATAGGTTAGTATGTCGTCCGAAATGTGAATAAAAAGTCATACTATAGTATGTCGTCCAAAATGTGACAAAAAATTCATAGGTTAGTATGTCGTCCAAAATCTGACAAAAAAGTCATAGTATAGTATGTCGTCCAAAATCAGTCATAAAAGTCATACTATAGTATGTCGTCCAAAATTTGACAAAAAAGTCATAGGTTAGCATGTCGTCCAAAATGTGACAAAAAAGTCATAGGTTAGTATGTCGTCCAAAATGTGACAAAAAAGTCAGAGGTTAGTATGTCGTCCAAAATGTGACAAAAAAGTCATACTATAGTATGTCGTCCAAAATGTGATTAAAAAGTCATAGGTTAGTATGTCGTCCGAAATGTGAATAAAAAGTCATACTATAGTATGTCGTCCAAAATGTGACAAAAAAGTCATAGGTTAGTATGTCGTCCAAAATCTGACAAAAAAGTCATACTATAGTATGTCGTCCAAAATGTGACAAAAAAGTCATAGGTTAGCATGTCGTCCAAAATGTGACAAAAAAGTCATAGGTTAGTATGTCGTCCAAAATGTGACAAAAAAGTCATAGGTTAGTATGTCGTCCAAAATGTGACAAAAAAGTCATACTATAGTATGTCGTCGAAAATGTGACAAAAAAGTCATACTATAGTATGTCGTCGAAAATGTGACAAAAAAGTCATAGGTTAGTATGTGGTCCAAATGTGACAAAAAAGTCATAGGTTAGTATGTCGTCCAAAATGTGACAAAAAAGTCATACTATAGTATGTCGTCCAAAATGTGACAAAAAAGTCATAGGTTAGTATGTCGTCCAAAATGTGACAAAAAATTCATACTATAGTATGTCGTCCAAAATGTGACAAAAAAGTCATAGTATAGTATGTCGTCCAAAATCAGTCATAAAAGTCATAGTATAGTATGTCGTCCAAAATCAGTCAAAAAAGTCCTAGTATAGTATGTCGTCCAAAATTTGACATTAAATCACTGTCAAATGTGTTGTTGTGGCCGAGTGGTTAAGGCGATGGATTAGAAATCCATTGGGGTCTCCCCGCGCAGGTTCGAATCCTGCCAACAACGATGTCATTATTTAGCAAAGAAAAAAATGGCATAACAAGTCATACTTTAGTATGTCGTCGAAAATGTGACAAAATGTCATACTATTGTATGTCGTCGGAAATGTGATTAAAAAGTCATAGGTTAGTATGTCGTCCGAAATGTGAATAAAAAGTCATACTATAGTATGTCGTCCAAAATGTGACAAAAAAGTCATAGGTTAGCATGTCGTCCAAAATGTGACAAAAAAGTCATAGGTTAGTATGTCGTCCGAAATGTGAATAAAAAGTCATACTATAGTATGTCGTCCAAAATGTGACAAAAAAGTCATAGGTTAGTATGTCGTCCGAAATGTGAATAAAAAGTCATACTATTGTATGTCGTCGAAAATGTGATTAAAAAGTCATAGGTTAGTATGTCGTCCGAAATGTGAATAAAAAGTCATACTATAGTATGTCGTCCAAAATGTGACAAAAAATTCATAGGTTAGTATGTCGTCCAAAATCTGACAAAAAAGTCATAGTATAGTATGTCGTCCAAAATCAGTCATAAAAGTCATACTATAGTATGTCGTCCAAAATTTGACAAAAAAGTCATAGGTTAGCATGTCGTCCAAAATGTGACAAAAAAGTCATAGGTTAGTATGTCGTCCAAAATGTGACAAAAAAGTCAGAGGTTAGTATGTCGTCCAAAATGTGACAAAAAAGTCATACTATAGTATGTCGTCCAAAATGTGATTAAAAAGTCATAGGTTAGTATGTCGTCCGAAATGTGAATAAAAAGTCATACTATAGTATGTCGTCCAAAATGTGACAAAAAAGTCATAGGTTAGTATGTCGTCCAAAATCTGACAAAAAAGTCATACTATAGTATGTCGTCCAAAATGTGACAAAAAAGTCATAGGTTAGCATGTCGTCCAAAATGTGACAAAAAAGTCATAGGTTAGTATGTCGTCCAAAATGTGACAAAAAAGTCATAGGTTAGTATGTCGTCCAAAATGTGACAAAAAAGTCATACTATAGTATGTCGTCGAAAATGTGACAAAAAAGTCATACTATAGTATGTCGTCGAAAATGTGACAAAAAAGTCATAGGTTAGTATGTGGTCCAAATGTGACAAAAAAGTCATAGGTTAGTATGTCGTCCAAAATGTGACAAAAAAGTCATAGGTTAGTATGTCGTCCAAAATGTGACAAAAAAGTCATACTATAGTATGTCGTCCAAAATGTGACAAAAAAGTCATACTATTGTATGTCGTCCAAAATGTGACAAAAAAGTCATAGGTTAGTATGTCGTCCAAAATGTGACAAAAAAGTCATACTATTGTATGTCGTCCAAAATGTGACAAAAAAGTCATAGGTTAGTATGTCGTCCAAAATGTGACAAAAAAGTCATACTATAGTATGTCGTCCAAAATGTGACAAAAAAGTCATAGGTTAGTATGTCGTCCAAAATCAGTCAAAAAAAGTCATAGTATAGTATGTCGTCCAAAATCAGTCATAAAAGTCATAGTATAGTATGTCGTCCAAAATCAGTCAAAAAAGTCCTAGTATAGTATGTCGTCCAAAATTTGACATTAAATCACTGTCAAATGTGTTGTTGTGGCCGAGTGGTTAAGGCGATGGATTAGAAATCCATTGGGGTCTCCCCGCGCAGGTTCGAATCCTGCCAACAACGATGTCATTATTTAGCAAAGAAAAAAATGGCATAACAAGTCATACTTTAGTATGTCGTCGAAAATGTGACAAAATGTCATACTATTGTATGTCGTCGGAAATGTGATTAAAAAGTCATAGGTTAGTATGTCGTCCGAAATGTGAATAAAAAGTCATACTATAGTATGTCGTCCAAAATGTGACAAAAAAGTCATAGGTTAGCATGTCGTCCAAAATGTGACAAAAAAGTCATACTATAGTATGTCGTCCAAAATGTGACAAAAAAGTCATACTATAGTATGTGGTCCAAAATGTGACAAAAAAGTCATACTATAGTATGTGGTCCAAAATGTGACAAAAAAGTCATACTATAGTATGTCGTCCAAAATGTGACAAAAAAGTCATAGGTTAGTATGTCGTCCAAAATGTGACAAAAAAGTCATAGGTTAGTATGTCGTCCGAAATGTGAATAAAAAGTCATACTATAGTATGTCGTCCAAAATGTGACAAAAAAGTCATAGGTTAGTATGTCGTCCGAAATGTGAATAAAAAGTCATACTATTGTATGTCGTCGAAAATGTGATTAAAAAGTCATAGGTTAGTATGTCGTCCGAAATGTGAATAAAAAGTCATACTATAGTATGTCGTCCAAAATGTGACAAAAAATTCATAGGTTAGTATGTCGTCCAAAATCTGACAAAAAAGTCATAGTATAGTATGTCGTCCAAAATCAGTCATAAAAGTCATACTATAGTATGTCGTCCAAAATTTGACAAAAAAGTCATAGGTTAGCATGTCGTCCAAAATGTGACAAAAAAGTCATAGGTTAGTATGTCGTCCAAAATGTGACAAAAAAGTCAGAGGTTAGTATGTCGTCCAAAATGTGACAAAAAAGTCATACTATAGTATGTCGTCCAAAATGTGATTAAAAAGTCATAGGTTAGTATGTCGTCCGAAATGTGAATAAAAAGTCATACTATAGTATGTCGTCCAAAATGTGACAAAAAAGTCATAGGTTAGTATGTCGTCCAAAATCTGACAAAAAAGTCATACTATAGTATGTCGTCCAAAATGTGACAAAAAAGTCATAGGTTAGCATGTCGTCCAAAATGTGACAAAAAAGTCATAGGTTAGTATGTCGTCCAAAATGTGACAAAAAAGTCATACTATAGTATGTCGTCGAAAATGTGACAAAAAAGTCATAGGTTAGTATGTGGTCCAAAATGTGACAAAAAAGTCATACTATAGTATGTCGTCGAAAATGTGACAAAAAAGTCATAGGTTAGTATGTGGTCCAAAATGTGACAAAAAAGTCATAGGTTAGTATGTGGTCCAAAATGTGACAAAAAAGTCATAGGTTAGTATGTCGTCCAAAATGTGACAAAAAAGTCATAGGTTAGTATGTCGTCCAAAATGTGACAAAAAAGTCATAGGTTAGTATGTCGTCCAAAATCAGTCAAAAAAAGTCATAGTATAGTATGTCGTCCAAAATCAGTCATAAAAGTCATACTATAGTATGTCGTCCAAAATCAGTCAAAAAAGTCCTAGTATAGTATGTCGTCCAAAATTTGACATTAAATCACTGTCAAATGTGTTGTTGTGGCCGAGTGGTTAAGGCGATGGATTAGAAATCCATTGGGGTCTCCCCGCGCAGGTTTGAATCCTGCCAACAACGATGTCATTATTTAGCAAAGAAAAAAATGGCATAACAAGTCATACTTTAGTATGTCGTCGAAAATGTGACAAAATGTCATACTATTGTATGTCGTCGGAAATGTGATTAAAAAGTCATAGGTTAGTATGTCGTCCGAAATGTGAATAAAAAGTCATACTATAGTATGTCGTCCAAAATGTGACAAAAAAGTCATAGGTTAGCATGTCGTCCAAAATGTGACAAAAAAGTCATACTATAGTATGTCGTCCAAAATGTGACAAAAAAGTCATACTATAGTATGTCGTCCAAAATGTGACAAAAAAGTCATAGGTTAGTATGTCGTCCAAAATGTGACAAAAAAGTCATAGGTTAGTATGTCGTCCAAAATCTGACAAAAAAGTCATAATATAGTATGTCGTCCAAAATGTGACAAAAAAGTCATACTATAGTATGTCGTCCAAAATGTGACAAAAAAGTCATACTATAGTATGTCGTCCAAAATGTGACAAAAAAGTCATAGGTTAGTATGTGGTCCAAAATGTGACAAAAAAGTCATACGATAGTATGTCGTCCAAAATGTGACAAAAAAGTCATAGGTTAGCATGTCGTCCAAAATGTGACAAAAAAGTCATAGGTTAGTATGTCGTCCAAAATGTGACAAAAAAGTCATAGGTTAGTATGTCGTCCAAAATGTGACAAAAAAGTCATAGGTTAGTATGTGGTCCGAAATGTGAATAAAAAGTCATACTATAGTATGTCGTCCAAAATGTGACAAAAAAGTCATAGGTTAGCATGTCGTCCAAAATGTGACAAAAAAGTCATAGGTTAGTATGTCGTCCAAAATGTGACAAAAAAGTCATAGGTTAGTATGTCGTCCAAAATGTGACAAAAAAGTCATAGGTTAGTATGTGGTCCGAAATGTGAATAAAAAGTCATACTATAGTATGTCGTCCAAAATGTGACAAAAAAGTCATTGGTTAGTATGTCGTCCAAAATGTGAATAAAAAGTCATACTATAGTATGTCGTCCAAAATGTGACAAAAAATGTCATAGGTTAGTATGTCGTCCAAAATCTGACAAAAAAGTCATACTATAGTATGTCGTCCAAAATGTGACAAAAAAGTCATACTATAGTATGTCGTCCAAAATGTGACAAAAAAGTCATAGGTTAGCATGTCGTCCAAAATGTGACAAAAAAGTCATAGGTTAGTGTGTCGTCCAAAATGTGACAAAAAAGTCATAGGTTAGTATGTCGTCCAAAATGTGACAAAATAGTCATACTATAGTATGTCGTCCAAAATGTGATGAAGAAGTCATAGGTTAGTATGTCGTCCGAAATGTGAATAAAAAGTCATACTATAGTATGTCGTCCAAAATGTGACAAAAAAGTCATACTATAGTATGTGGTCCAAAATGTGACAAAAAAGTTATAGATTAGTATGTGGTCCAAAATGTGACAAAAAAGTCATACTATAGTATGTCGTCCAAAATGTGACAAAAAAGTCATACTATAGTATGTCGTCCAAAATGTGACAAAAAGTCATAGGTTAGCATGTCGTCCAAAATGTGACAAAAAAGTCATAGGTTAGTGTGTCGTCCAAAATGTGACAAAAAAGTCATAGGTTAGTATGTCGTCCAAAATGTGACAAAAAAGTCATACTATAGTATGTCGTCCAAAATGTGATTAAGAAGTCATAGGTTAGTATGTCGTCCGAAATGTGAATAAAAAGTCATACTATAGTATGTCGTCCAGAATGTGACAAAAAAGTCATAGGTTAGTATGTCGTCCAAAATCTGACAAAAAAGTCATACTATAGTATGTCATCCAAAATGTGACAAAAAAGTCATACTATAGTATGTCGTCCAAAATGTGACAAAAAAGTCATAGGTTAGCATGTCGTCCAAAATGTGACAAAAAAGTCATAGGTTAGTATGTCGTCCAAAATGTGACAAAAAAGTCATACTATAGTATGTCGTCCGAAATGTGATTAAAAAGTCATAGGTTAGTATGTCGTCGAAAATGTGACAAAAAAGTCATACTATAGTATGTCGTCGAAAATGTGACAAAAAAGTCATAGGTTAGTATGTGGTCCAAAATGTGACAAAAAAGTCATAGGTTAGTATGTGGTCCAAAATGTGACAAAAAAAGTCATAGGTTAGTATGTCGTCCAAAATGTGACAAAAAAGTCATACTTTAGTATGTCGTCCAAAATGTGACAAAAAAGTCATACTATAGTATGTCGTCCAAAATGTGACAAAAAAGTCATAGGTTAGTATGTCGTCCAAAATGTGACAAAAAAGTCATACTATAGTATGTCGTCCAAAATGTGACAAAAAAGTCATAGGTTAGTATGTCGTCCAAAATCAGTCATAAAAGTCATAGTATAGTATGTCGTCCAAAATCAGTCAAAAAAGTCCTAGTATAGTATGTCGTCCAAAATGTGACAAAAAAGTCATAGGTTAGTATGTGGTCCAAAATGTGACAAAAAAGTCATACTATAGTATGTCGTCGAAAATGTGACAAAAAAGTCATACTATAGTATGTCGTCCAAAATGTGACAAAAAAGTCATACTATAGTATGTGGTCCAAAATGTGACAAAAAAGTCATACTATAGTATGTGGTCCAAAATGTGACAAAAAAGTCATACTATAGTATGTCGTCCAAAATGTGACAAAAAAGTCATAGGTTAGTATGTCGTCCGAAATGTGAATAAAAAGTCATACTATAGTATGTCGTCCAAAATGTGACAAAAAAGTCATAGGTTAGTATGTCGTCCAAAATGTGACAAAAAAGTCATACTATTGTATGTCGTCGAAAATGTGATTAAAAAGTCATAGGTTAGTATGTCGTCCGAAATGTGAATAAAAAGTCATACTATAGTATGTCGTCCAAAATGTGACAAAAAAGTCATAGGTTAGTATGTCGTCCAAAATCTGACAAAAAAGTCATAGTATAGTATGTCGTCCAAAATCTGACAAAAAAGTCATAGTATAGTATGTCGTCCAAAATCAGTCATAAAAGTCAAACTATAGTATGTCGTCCAAAATTTGACAAAAAAGTCATAGGTTAGCATGTCGTCCAAAATGTGACAAAAAAGTCATAGGTTAGTATGTCGTCCAAAATGTGACAAAAAAGTATGTCGTCCAAAATGTGACAAAAAAGTCATACTATAGTATGTCGTCCAAAATGTGATTAAAAAGTCATAGGTTAGTATGTCGTCCGAAATGTGAATAAAAAGTCATACTATAGTATGTCGTCCAAAATGTGACAAAAAAGTCATAGGTTAGTATGTCGTCCAAAATGTGACAAAAAAGTCATACTATAGTATGTCGTCCAAAATGTGACAAAAAAGTCATACTATAGTATGTCGTCCAAAATGTGACAAAAAAGTCATAGGTTAGCATGTCGTCCAAAATGTGACAAAAAAGTCATAGGTTAGTATGTCGTCCAAAATGTGACAAAAAAGTCATAGGTTAGTATGTCGTCCAAAATCTGACAAAAAAGTCATAATATAGTATGTCGTCCAAAATGTGACAAAAAAGTCATACTATAGTATGTCGTCCAAAATGTGACAAAAAAGTCATACTATAGTATGTCGTCCAAAATGTGACAAAAAAGTCATAGGTTAGTATGTGGTCCAAAATGTGACAAAAAAGTCATACTATAGTATGTCGTCCAAAATGTGACAAAAAAGACATAGGTTAGTATGTGGTCCAAAATGTGACAAAAAAGTCATACTATAGTATGTGGTCCAAAATGTGACAAAAAAGTCATACTATAGTATGTCGTCCAAAATGTGACAAAAAAGACATAGGTTAGTATGTGGTCCAAAATGTGACAAAAAAGTCATACTATAGTATGTGGTCCAAAATGTGACAAAAAAGTCATACTATAGTATGTCGTCCAAAATGTGACAAAAAAGTCATAGGTTAGTATGTCGTCCGAAATGTGAATAAAAAGTCATACTATAGTATGTCGTCCAAAATGTGACAAAAAAGTCATAGGTTAGTATGTCGTCCAAAATGTGACAAAAAAGTCATACTATTGTATGTCGTCGAAAGTGTGATTAAAAAGTCATAGGTTAGTATGTGGTCCGAAATGTGAATAAAAAGTCATACTATAGTATGTCGTCCAAAATGTGACAAAAAAGTCATAGGTTAGTATGTCGTCCAAAATGTGAATAAAAAGTCATACTATAGTATGTCGTCCAAAATGTGACAAAAAATGTCATAGGTTAGTATGTCGTCCAAAATCTGACAAAAAAGTCATACTATAGTATGTCGTCCAAAATGTGACAAAAAAGTCATAGGTTAGCATGTCGTCCAAAATGTGACAAAAAAGTCATAGGTTAGTGTGTCGTCCAAAATGTGACAAAAAAGTCATAGGTTAGTATGTCGTCCAAAATCTGACAAAAAAGTCATAATATAGTATGTTGTCCGAAATGTGAATAAAAAGTCATACTAAAGTATGTCGTCCAAAATGTGACAAAAAAGTCATACTATAGTATGTCGTCCAAAATGTGACAAAAAAGTCATACTATAGAATGTCGTCCAAAATGTGACAAAAAAGTCATAGGTTAGCATGTCGTCCAAAATGTGACAAAAAAGTCATACTATAGTATGTCGTCCAAAATGTGACAAAAAAGTCATAGGTTAGTATGTCGTCCAAAATGTGACAAAAAAGTCATAGGTTAGTATGTCGTCCAAAATGTGACAAAAAAGTCATAGGTTAGTATGTCGTCCAAAATGTGACAAAAAAGTCATAGGTTAGTATGTGGTCCAAAATGTGACAAAAAAGTCATAGGTTAGTATGTGGTCCAAAATGTGACAAAAAAGTCATAGGTTAGTATGTCGTCCAAAATGTGACAAAAAAGTCATAGGTTAGTATGTCGTCCAAAATGTGACAAAAAAGTCATAGGTTAGTATGTCGTCCAAAATGTGACAAAAAAGTCATACTATAGTATGTCGTCCAAAATGTGACAAAAAAGTCATACTATAGTATGTCGTCCAAAATGTGACAAAAAGTCATAGGTTAGTATGTCGTCCAAAATGTGACAAAAAAGTCATAGGTTAGTATGTCGTCCGAAATGTGAATAAAAAGTCATACTATAGTATGTCGTCCAAAATGTGACAAAAAAGTCATACTATAGTATGTCGTCCAAAATGTGACAAAAAAGTCATAGGTTAGTGTGTCGTCCAAAATGTGACAAAAAAGTCATACTATAGTATGTCGTCCAAAATGTGACAAAAAAGTCATACTATAGTATGTCGTCCAAAATGTGACAAAAAAGTCATAGGTTAGTATGTCGTCCAAAATCAGTCAAAAAAAGTCATAGTATAGTATGTCGTCCAAAATCAGTCATAAAAGTCATAGTATAGTATGTCGTCCAAAATCAGTCAAAAAAGTCCTAGTATAGTATGTCGTCCAAAATTTGACATTAAATCACTGTCAAATGTGTTGTTGTGGCCGAGTGGTTAAGGCGATGGATTAGAAATCCATTGGGGTCTCCCCGCGCAGGTTCGAATCCTGCCAACAACGATGTCATTATTTAGCAAAGAAAAAAATGGCATAACAAGTCATACTTTAGTATGTCGTCGAAAATGTGACAAAATGTCATACTATTGTATGTCGTCGGAAATGTGATTAAAAAGTCATAGGTTAGTATGTCGTCCGAAATGTGAATAAAAAGTCATACTATAGTATGTCGTCCAAAATGTGACAAAAAAGTCATAGGTTAGCATGTCGTCCAAAATGTGACAAAAAAGTCATACTATAGTATGTCGTCCAAAATGTGACAAAAAAGTCATACTATAGTATGTGGTCCAAAATGTGACAAAAAAGTCATACTATAGTATGTGGTCCAAAATGTGACAAAAAAGTCATACTATAGTGTGTCGTCCAAAATGTGACAAAAAAGTCATAGGTTAGTATGTCGTCCGAAATGTGAATAAAAAGTCATACTATAGTATGTCGTCCAAAATGTGACAAAAAAGTCATAGGTTAGTATGTCGTCCAAAATGTGACAAAAAAGTCATACTATTGTATGTCGTTGAAAATGTGATTAAAAAGTCATAGGTTAGTATGTCGTCCGAAATGTGAATAAAAAGTCATACTATAGTATGTCGTCCAAAATGTGACAAAAAAGTCATAGGTTAGCATGTCGTCCAAAATGTGACAAAAAAGTCATAGGTTAGTATGTCGTCCAAAATGTGACAAAAAAGTATGTCGTCCAAAATGTGACAAAAAAGTCATACTATAGTATGTCGTCCAAAATGTGATTAAAAAGTCATAGGTTAGTATGTCGTCCGAAATGTGAATAAAAAGTCATACTATAGTATGTCGTCCAAAATGTGACAAAAAAGTCATACTATAGTATGTGGTCCAAAATGTGACAAAAAAGTCATACTATAGTATGTGGTCCAAAATGTGACAAAAAAGTCATAGGTTAGTATGTCGTCCAAAATGTGACAAAAAAGTCATAGGTTAGTATGTCGTCCGAAATGTGACAAAAAAGTCATACAATAGTATGTCGTCCAAAATGTGACAAAAAAGTCATACTATAGTATGTCGTCCAAAATGTGACAAAAAAGTCATACTATAGTATGTCGTCCAAAATGTGACAAAAAAGTCATAGGTTAGTGTGTCGTCCAAAATGTGACAAAAAAGTCATACTATAGTATGTCGTCCAAAATGTGACAAAAAAGTCATACTATAGTATGTCGTCCAAAATGTGACAAAAAAGTCATAGGTTAGTATGTCGTCCAAAATCAGTCAAAAAAAGTCATAGTATAGTATGTCGTCCAAAATCAGTCAAAAAAGTCCTAGTATAGTATGTCGTCCAAAATTTGACATTAAATCACTGTCAAATGTGTTGTTGTGGCCGAGTGGTTAAGGCGATGGATTAGAAATCCATTGGGGTCTCCCCGCGCAGGTTCGAATCCTGCCAACAACGATGTCATTATTTAGCAAAGAAAAAATGGCATAACAAGTCATACTTTAGTATGTCGTCGAAAATGTGACAAAATGTCATACTATTGTATGTCGTCGGAAATGTGATTAAAAAGTCATAGGTTAGTATGTCGTCCGAAATGTGAATAAAAAGTCATACTATAGTATGTCGTCCAAAATGTGACAAAAAAGTCATAGGTTAGCATGTCGTCCAAAATGTGACAAAAAAGTCATACTATAGTATGTCGTCCAAAATGTGACAAAAAAGTCATACTATAGTATGTGGTCCAAAATGTGACAAAAAAGTCATACTATAGTATGTGGTCCAAAATGTGACAAAAAAGTCATACTATAGTATGTCGTCCAAAATGTGACAAAAAAGTCATAGGTTAGTATGTCGTCCGAAATGTGAATAAAAAGTCATACTATAGTATGTCGTCCAAAATGTGACAAAAAAGTCATAGGTTAGTATGTCGTCCAAAATGTGACAAAAAAGTCATACTATTGTATGTCGTCGAAAATGTGATTAAAAAGTCATAGGTTAGTATGTCTACGAAATGTGAATAAAAAGTCATACTATAGTATGTCGTCCAAAATGTGACAAAAAAGTCATAGGTTAGTATGTCGTCCAAAATCTGACAAAAAAGTCATAGTATAGTATGTCGTCCAAAATCAGTCATAAAAGTCATACTATAGTATGTCGTCCAAAATTTGACAAAAAAGTCATAGGTTAGCATGTCGTCCAAAATGTGACAAAAAAGTCATAGGTTAGTATGTCGTCCAAAATGTGACAAAAAAGTATGTCGTCCAAAATGTGACAAAAAAGTCATACTATAGTATGTCGTCCAAAATGTGATTAAAAAGTCATAGGTTAGTATGTCGTCCGAAATGTGAATAAAAAGTCATACTATAGTATGTCGTCCAAAATGTGACAAAAAAGTCATACTATAGTATGTGGTCCAAAATGTGACAAAAAAGTCATACTATAGTATGTGGTCCAAAATGTGACAAAAAAGTCATACGATAGTATGTCGTCCAAAATGTGATTAAAAAGTCATAGGTTAGTATGTCGTCCGAAATGTGAATAAAAAGTCATACTATAGTATGTCGTCCAAAATGTGACAAAAAAGTCATAGGTTAGTATGTCGTCCAAAATGTGACAAAAAAGTCATACTATTGAATGTCGTCGAAAATGTGATTAAAAAGTCATAGGTTAGTATGTCGTCCGAAATGTGAATAAAAAGTCATACTATAGTATGTCGTCCAAAATGTGACAAAAAAGTCATAGGTTAGTATGTCGTCCAAAATCTGACAAAAAAGTCATAGTATAGTATGTCGTCCAAAATCAGTCATAAAAGTCATACTATAGTATGTCGTCCAAAATTTGACAAAAAAGTCATAGGTTAGCATGTCGTCCAAAATGTGACAAAAAAGTCATAGGTTAGTATGTCGTCCAAAATGTGACAAAAAAGTATGTCGTCCAAAATGTGATTAAAAAGTCATAGGTTAGTATGTCGTCCGAAATGTGAATAAAAAGTCATACTATAGTATGTCGTCCAAAATGTGACAAAAAAGTCATAGGTTAGTATGTCGTCCAAAATGTGACAAAAAAGTCATAGGTTAATATGTCGTCCAAAATGTGACAAAAAAGTCATACTATAGTATGTCGTCCAAAATGTGACAAAAAAGTCATACTATAGTATGTCGTCCAAAATGTGACAAAAAAGTCATAGGTTAGCATGTCGTCCAAAATGTGACAAAAAAGTCATAGGTTAGTATGTCGTCCAAAATGTGACAAAAAAGTCATAGGTTAGCATGTCGTCCAAAATGTGACAAAAAAGTCATAGGTTAGTATGTCGTCCAAAATCTGACAAAAAAGTCATAATATAGTATGTCGTCCAAAATGTGACAAAAAAGTCATACTATAGTATGTCGTCCAAAATGTGACAAAAAAGTCATACTATAGTATGTCGTCCAAAATGTGACAAAAAAGTCATAGGTTAGTATGTGGTCCAAAATGTGACAAAAAAGTCATACTATAGTATGTCGTCCAAAATGTGACAAAAAAGACATAGGTTAGTATGTGGTCCAAAATGTGACAAAAAAGTCATACTATAGTATGTGGTCCAAAATGTGACAAAAAAGTCATACTATAGTATGTCGTCCAAAATGTGACAAAAAAGTCATAGGTTAGTATGTCGTCCGAAATGTGAATAAAAAGTCATACTATAGTATGTCGTCCAAAATGTGACAAAAAAGTCATAGGTTAGTATGTCGTCCAAAATGTGACAAAAAAGTCATACTATTGTATGTCGTCGAAAGTGTGATTAAAAAGTCATAGGTTAGTATGTGGTCCGAAATGTGAATAAAAAGTCATACTATAGTATGTCGTCCAAAATGTGACAAAAAAGTCATAGGTTAGTATGTCGTCCAAAATGTGAATAAAAAGTCATACTATAGTATGTCGTCCAAAATGTGACAAAAAATGTCATAGGTTAGTATGTCGTCCAAAATCTGACAAAAAAGTCATACTATAGTATGTCGTCCAAAATGTGACAAAAAAGTCATAGGTTAGCATGTCGTCCAAAATGTGACAAAAAAGTCATAGGTTAGTGTGTCGTCCAAAATGTGACAAAAAAGTCATAGGTTAGTATGTCGTCCAAAATCTGACAAAAAAGTCATAATATAGTATGTTGTCCGAAATGTGAATAAAAAGTCATACTATAGTATGTCGTCCAAAATGTGACAAAAAAGTCATAGGTTAGTATGTCGTCCAAAATGTGACAAAAAAGTCATACTATAGTATGTCGTCCAAAATGTGACAAAAAAGTCATACTATAGAATGTCGTCCAAAATGTGACAAAAAAGTCATAGGTTAGCATGTCGTCCAAAATGTGACAAAAAAGTCATACTATAGTATGTCGTCCAAAATGTGACAAAAAAGTCATAGGTTAGTATGTCGTCCAAAATGTGACAAAAAAGTCATAGGTTAGTATGTCGTCCAAAATGTGACAAAAAAGTCATACAATAGTATGTCGTCCAAAATGTGACAAAAAAGTCATACTATAGTATGTCGTCCAAAATGTGACAAAAAAGTCATACTATAGTATGTCGTCCAAAATGTGACAAAAAAGTCATAGGTTAGTATGTGGTCCAAAATGTGACAAAAAAGTCATAGGTTAGTATGTGGTCCAAAATGTGACAAAAAAGTCATAGGTTAGTATGTCGTCCAAAATGTGACAAAAAAGTCATAGGTTAGTATGTCGTCCAAAATGTGACAAAAAAGTCATACTATAGTATGTCGTCCAAAATGTGACAAAAAAGTCATACTATAGTATGTCGTCCAAAATGTGACAAAAAGTCATAGGTTAGTATGTCGTCCAAAATGTGACAAAAAAGTCATAGGTTAGTATGTCGTCCGAAATGTGAATAAAAAGTCATACTATAGTATGTCGTCCAAAATGTGACAAAAAAGTCATACTATAGTATGTCGTCCAAAATGTGACAAAAAAGTCATAGGTTAGTGTGTCGTCCAAAATGTGACAAAAAAGTCATACTATAGTATGTCGTCCAAAATGTGACAAAAAAGTCATACTATAGTATGTCGTCCAAAATGTGACAAAAAAGTCATAGGTTAGTATGTCGTCCAAAATCAGTCAAAAAAAGTCATAGTATAGTATGTCGTCCAAAATCAGTCATAAAAGTCATAGTATAGTATGTCGTCCAAAATCAGTCAAAAAAGTCCTAGTATAGTATGTCGTCCAAAATTTGACATTAAATCACTGTCAAATGTGTTGTTGTGGCCGAGTGGTCAAGGCGATGGATTAGAAATCCATTGGGGTCTCCCCGCGCAGGTTCGAATCCTGCCAACAACGATGTCATTATTTAGCAAAGAAAAAAATGGCATAACAAGTCATACTTTAGTATGTCGTCGAAAATGTGACAAAATGTCATACTATTGTATGTCGTCGGAAATGTGATTAAAAAGTCATAGGTTAGTATGTCGTCCGAAATGTGAATAAAAAGTCATACTATAGTATGTCGTCCAAAATGTGACAAAAAAGTCATAGGTTAGCATGTCGTCCAAAATGTGACAAAAAAGTCATACTATAGTATGTCGTCCAAAATGTGACAAAAAAGTCATACTATAGTATGTGGTCCAAAATGTGACAAAAAAGTCATAGGTTAGTATGTCGTCCAAAATCTGACAAAAAAGTCATAATATAGTATGTTGTCCGAAATGTGAATAAAAAGTCATACTATAGTATGTCGTCCAAAATGTGACAAAAAAGTCATAGGTTAGTATGTCGTCCAAAATGTGACAAAAAAGTCATACTATAGTATGTCGTCCAAAATGTGACAAAAAAGTCATACTATAGAATGTCGTCCAAAATGTGACAAAAAAGTCATAGGTTAGCATGTCGTCCAAAATGTGACAAAAAAGTCATACTATAGTATGTCGTCCAAAATGTGACAAAAAAGTCATAGGTTAGTATGTCGTCCAAAATGTGACAAAAAAGTCATAGGTTAGTATGTCGTCCAAAATGTGACAAAAAAGTCATACAATAGTATGTCGTCCAAAATGTGACAAAAAAGTCATACTATAGTATGTCGTCCAAAATGTGACAAAAAAGTCATACTATAGTATGTCGTCCAAAATGTGACAAAAAAGTCATAGGTTAGTATGTGGTCCAAAATGTGACAAAAAAGTCATAGGTTAGTATGTGGTCCAAAATGTGACAAAAAAGTCATAGGTTAGTATGTCGTCCAAAATGTGACAAAAAAGTCATAGGTTAGTATGTCGTCCAAAATGTGACAAAAAAGTCATACTATAGTATGTCGTCCAAAATGTGACAAAAAAGTCATACTATAGTATGTCGTCCAAAATGTGACAAAAAGTCATAGCTTAGTATGTCGTCCAAAATGTGACAAAAAAGTCATAGGTTAGTATGTCGTCCGAAATGTGAATAAAAAGTCATACTATAGTATGTCGTCCAAAATGTGACAAAAAAGTCATACTATAGTATGTCGTCCAAAATGTGACAAAAAAGTCATAGGTTAGTGTGTCGTCCAAAATGTGACAAAAAAGTCATACTATAGTATGTCGTCCAAAATGTGACAAAAAAGTCATACTATAGTATGTCGTCCAAAATGTGACAAAAAAGTCATAGGTTAGTATGTCGTCCAAAATCAGTCAAAAAAAGTCATAGTATAGTATGTCGTCCAAAATCAGTCATAAAAGTCATAGTATAGTATGTCGTCCAAAATCAGTCAAAAAAGTCCTAGTATAGTATGTCGTCCAAAATTTGACATTAAATCACTGTCAAATGTGTTGTTGTGGCCGAGTGGTTAAGGCGATGGATTAGAAATCCATTGGGGTCTCCCCGCGCAGGTTCGAATCCTGCCAACAACGATGTCATTATTTAGCAAAGAAAAAAATGGCATAACAAGTCATACTTTAGTATGTCGTCGAAAATGTGACAAAATGTCATACTATTGTATGTCGTCGGAAATGTGATTAAAAAGTCATAGGTTAGTATGTCGTCCGAAATGTGAATAAAAAGTCATACTATAGTATGTCGTCCAAAATGTGACAAAAAAGTCATAGGTTAGCATGTCGTCCAAAATGTGACAAAAAAGTCATACTATAGTATGTCGTCCAAAATGTGACAAAAAAGTCATACTATAGTATGTGGTCCAAAATGTGACAAAAAAGTCATACTATAGTATGTGGTCCAAAATGTGACAAAAAAGTCATACTATAGTGTGTCGTCCAAAATGTGACAAAAAAGTCATAGGTTAGTATGTCGTCCGAAATGTGAATAAAAAGTCATACTATAGTATGTCGTCCAAAATGTGACAAAAAAGTCATAGGTTAGTATGTCGTCCAAAATGTGACAAAAAAGTCATACTATTGTATGTCGTCGAAAATGTGATTAAAAAGTCATAGGTTAGTATGTCGTCCGAAATGTGAATAAAAAGTCATACTATAGTATGTCGTCCAAAATGTGACAAAAAAGTCATAGGTTAGTATGTCGTCCAAAATCTGACAAAAAAGTCATAGTATAGTATGTCGTCCAAAATCAGTCATAAAAGTCATACTATAGTATGTCGTCCAAAATTTGACAAAAAAGTCATAGGTTAGCATGTCGTCCAAAATGTGACAAAAAAGTCATAGGTTAGTATGTCGTCCAAAATGTGACAAAAAAGTATGTCGTCCAAAATGTGACAAAAAAGTCATACTATAGTATGTCGTCCAAAATGTGATTAAAAAGTCATAGGTTAGTATGTCGTCCGAAATGTGAATAAAAAGTCATACTATAGTATGTCGTCCAAAATGTGACAAAAAAGTCATAGGTTAGTATGTCGTCCAAAATGTGACAAAAAAGTCATACTATAGTATGTCGTCCAAAATGTGACAAAAAAGTCATAGGTTAGCATGTCGTCCAAAATGTGACAAAAAAGTCATAGGTTAGTATGTCGTCCAAAATGTGACAAAAAAGTCATAGGTTAGTATGTCGTCCAAAATCTGACAAAAAAGTCATAATATAGTATGTCGTCCAAAATGTGACAAAAAAGTCATACTATAGTATGTCGTCCAAAATGTGACAAAAAAGTCATACTATAGTATGTCGTCCAAAATGTGACAAAAAAGTCATAGGTTAGTGTGTCGTCCAAAATGTGACAAAAAAGTCATACTATAGTATGTCGTCCAAAATGTGACAAAAAAGTCATACTATAGTATGTCGTCCAAAATGTGACAAAAAAGTCATAGGTTAGTATGTCGTCCAAAATCAGTCAAAAAAAGTCATAGTATAGTATGTCGTCCAAAATCAGTCATAAAAGTCATAGTATAGTATGTCGTCCAAAATCAGTCAAAAAAGTCCTAGTATAGTATGTCGTCCAAAATTTGACATTAAATCACTGTCAAATGTGTTGTTGTGGCCGAGTGGTTAAGGCGATGGATTAGAAATCCATTGGGGTCTCCCCGCGCAGGTTCGAATCCTGCCAACAAAGATGTCATTATTTAGCAAAGAAAAAAATGGCATAACAAGTCATACTTTAGTATGTCGTCGAAAATGTGACAAAATGTCATACTATTGTATGTCGTCGGAAATGTGATTAAAAAGTCATAGGTTAGTATGTCGTCCGAAATGTGAATAAAAAGTCATACTATAGTATGTCGTCCAAAATGTGACAAAAAAGTCATAGGTTAGCATGTCGTCCAAAATGTGACAAAAAAGTCATACTATAGTATGTCGTCCAAAATGTGACAAAAAAGTCATACTATAGTATGTGGTCCAAAATGTGACAAAAAAGTCATACTATAGTATGTGGTCCAAAATGTGACAAAAAAGTCATACTATAGTATGTCGTCCAAAATGTGACAAAAAAGTCATAGGTTAGTATGTCGTCCGAAATGTGAATAAAAAGTCATACTATAGTATGTCGTCCAAAATGTGACAAAAAAGTCATAGGTTAGTATGTCGTCCAAAATGTGACAAAAAAGTCATACTATTGTATGTCGTCGAAAATATGATTAAAAAGTCATAGGTTAGTATGTCGTCCAAAATGTGACAAAAAAGTCATACTATTGTATGTCGTCGAAAATATGATTAAAAAGTCATAGGTTAGTATGTCGTCCGAAATGTGAATAAAAAGTCATACTATAGTATGTCGTCCAAAATGTGACAAAAAAGTCATAGGTTAGTATGTCGTCCAAAATCTGACAAAAAAGTCATAGTATAGTATGTCGTCCAAAATCAGTCATAAAAGTCATACTATAGTATGTCGTCCAAAATTTGACAAAAAAGTCATAGGTTAGCATGTCGTCCAAAATGTGACAAAAAAGTCATAGGTTAGTATGTCGTCCAAAATGTGACAAAAAAGTATGTCGTCCAAAATGTGACAAAAAAGTCATACTATAGTATGTCGTCCAAAATGTGATTAAAAAGTCATAGGTTAGTATGTCGTCCGAAATGTGAATAAAAAGTCATACTATAGTATGTCGTCCAAAATGTGACAAAAAAGTCATAGGTTAGTATGTCGTCCAAAATGTGACAAAAAAGTCATACTATAGTATGTCGTCCAAAATGTGACAAAAAAGTCATAGGTTAGCATGTCGTCCAAAATGTGACAAAAAAGTCATAGGTTAGTATGTCGTCCAAAATGTGACAAAAAAGTCATAGGTTAGTATGTCGTCCAAAATCTGACAAAAAAGTCATAATATAGTATGTCGTCCAAAATGTGACAAAAAAGTCATACTATAGTATGTCGTCCAAAATGTGACAAAAAAGTCATACTATAGTATGTCGTCCAAAATGTGACAAAAAAGTCATAGGTTAGTATGTGGTCCAAAATGTGACAAAAAAGTCATAGGTTAGTATGTGGTCCAAAATGTGACAAAAAAGACATAGGTTAGTATGTGGTCCAAAATGTGACAAAAAAGTCATACTATAGTATGTGGTCCAAAATGTGACAAAAAAGTCATACTATAGTATGTCGTCCAAAATGTGACAAAAAAGTCATAGGTTAGTATGTCGTCCGAAATGTGAATAAAAAGTCATACTATAGTATGTCGTCCAAAATGTGACAAAAAAGTCATAGGTTAGTATGTCGTCCAAAATGTGACAAAAAAGTCATACTATTGTATGTCGTCTAAAGTGTGATTAAAAAGTCATAGGTTAGTATGTGGTCCGAAATGTGAATAAAAAGTCATACTATAGTATGTCGTCCAAAATGTGACAAAAAAGTCATAGGTTAGTATGTCGTCCAAAATGTGAATAAAAAGTCATACTATAGTATGTCGTCCAAAATGTGACAAAAAATGTCATAGGTTAGTATGTCGTCCAAAATCTGACAAAAAAGTCATACTATAGTATGTCGTCCAAAATGTGACAAAAAAGTCATAGGTTAGCATGTCGTCCAAAATGTGACAAAAAAGTCATAGGTTAGTGTGTCGTCCAAAATGTGACAAAAAAGTCATAGGTTAGTATGTCGTCCAAAATCTGACAAAAAAGTCATAATATAGTATGTTGTCCGAAATGTGAATAAAAAGTCATACTATAGTATGTCGTCCAAAATGTGACAAAAAATTCATAGGTTAGTATGTCGTCCAAAATGTGACAAAAAAGTCATACTATAGTATGTCGTCCAAAATGTGACAAAAAAGTCATACTATAGAATGTCGTCCAAAATGTGACAAAAAAGTCATAGGTTAGCATGTC
The DNA here is from genome assembly GCF_958295425.1 of Solea solea. Classification (NCBI taxonomy): domain Eukaryota; kingdom Metazoa; phylum Chordata; class Actinopteri; order Pleuronectiformes; family Soleidae; genus Solea; species Solea solea. Next base: position 9,333,075 of record NC_081152.1, read on the forward strand.
GTCCAAAATGTGACAAAAAAGTCATACTATAGTATGTCGTCCAAAATGTGACAAAAAAGTCATAGGTTAGTATGTCGTCCAAAATGTGACAAAAAAGTCATAGGTTAGTATGTCGTCCAAAATGTGACAAAAAAGTCATACAATAGTATGTCGTCCAAAATGTGACAAAAAAGTCATACTATAGTATGTCGTCCAAAATGTGACAAAAAAGTCATACTATAGTATGTCGTCCAAAATGTGACAAAAAAGTCATAGGTTAGTATGTGGTCCAAAATGTGACAAAAAAGTCATAGGTTAGTATGTGGTCCAAAATGTGCCAAAAAAGTCATAGGTTAGTATGTCGTCCAAAATGTGACAAAAAAGTCATAGGTTAGTATGTCGTCCAAAATGTGACAAAAAAGTCATACTATAGTATGTCGTCCAAAATGTGACAAAAAAGTCATACTATAGTATGTCGTCCAAAATGTGACAAAAAGTCATAGGTTAGTATGTCGTCCAAAATGTGACAAAAAAGTCATAGGTTAGTATGTCGTCCGAAATGTGAATAAAAAGTCATACTATAGTATGTCGTCCAAAATGTGACAAAAAAGTCATACTATAGTATGTCGTCCAAAATGTGACAAAAAAGTCATAGGTTAGTGTGTCGTCCAAAATGTGACAAAAAAGTCATAGGTTAGTATGTCGTCCAAAATCAGTCAAAAAAAGTCATAGTATAGTATGTCGTCCAAAATCAGTCATAAAAGTCATAGTATAGTATGTCGTCCTAAATCAGTCAAAAAAGTCCTAGTATAGTATGTCGTCCAAAATTTGACATTAAATCACTGTCAAATGTGTTGTTGTGGCCGAGTGGTTAAGGCGATGGATTAGAAATCCATTGGGGTCTCCCCGCGCAGGTTCGAATCCTGCCAACAACGATGTCATTATTTAGCAAAGAAAAAAATGGCATAACAAGTCATACTTTAGTATGTCGTCGAAAATGTGACAAAATGTCATACTATTGTATGTCGTCGGAAATGTGATTAAAAAGTCATAGGTTAGTATGTCGTCTGAAATGTGAATAAAAAGTCATACTATAGTATGTCGTCCAAAATGTGACAAAAAAGTCATAGGTTAGCATGTCGTCCAAAATGTGACAAAAAAGTCATACTATAGTATGTCGTCCAAAATGTGACAAAAAAGTCATACTATAGTATGTGGTCCAAAATGTGACAAAAAAGTCATACTATAGTATGTGGTCCAAAATGTGACAAAAAAGTCATACTATAGTGTGTCGTCCAAAATGTGACAAAAAAGTCATAGGTTAGTATGTCGTCCGAAATGTGAATAAAAAGTCATACTATAGTATGTCGTCCAAAATGTGACAAAAAAGTCATAGGTTAGTATGTCGTCCAAAATGTGACAAAAAAGTCATACTATTGTATGTCGTCGAAAATGTGATTAAAAAGTCATAGGTTAGTATGTCGTCCGAAATGTGAATAAAAAGTCATACTATAGTATGTCGTCCAAAATGTGACAAAAAAGTCATAGGTTAGTATGTCGTCCAAAATCTGACAAAAAAGTCATAGTATAGTATGTCGTCCAAAATCAGTCATAAAAGTCATACTATAGTATGTCGTCCAAAATTTGACAAAAAAGTCATAGGTTAGCATGTCGTCCAAAATGTGACAAAAAAGTCATAGGTTAGTATGTCGTCCAAAATGTGACAAAAAAGTATGTCGTCCAAAATGTGACAAAAAAGTCATACTATAGTATGTCGTCCAAAATGTGATTAAAAAGTCATAGGTTAGTATGTCGTCCGAAATGTGAATAAAAAGTCATACTATCGTATGTCGTCGAAAATGTGATTAAAAAGTCATAGGTTAGTATGTCGTCCAAAATGTGACAAAAAAGTCATACTATAGTATGTCGTCCAAAATGTGACAAAAAAGTCATAGGTTAGCATGTCGTCCAAAATGTGACAAAAAAGTCATAGGTTAGTATGTCGTCCAAAATGTGACAAAAAAGTCATAGGTTAGTATGTCGTCCAAAATCTGACAAAAAAGTCATAATATAGTATGTCGTCCAAAATGTGACAAAAAAGTCATACTATAGTATGTCGTCCAAAATGTGACAAAAAAGTCATAGGTTAGTATGTCGTCCGAAATGTGAATAAAAAGTCATACTATAGTATGTCGTCCAAAATGTGACAAAAAAGTCATAGGTTAGTATGTGGTCCAAAATGTGACAAAAAAGACATAGGTTAGTATGTGGTCCAAAATGTGACAAAAAAGTCATACTATAGTATGTGGTCCAAAATGTGACAAAAAAGTCATACTATAGTATGTCGTCCAAAATGTGACAAAAAAGTCATAGGTTAGTATGTCGTCCGAAATGTGAATAAAAAGTCATACTATAGTATGTCGTCCAAAATGTGACAAAAAAGTCATAGGTTAGTATGTCGTCCAAAATGTGACAAAAAAGTCATACTATTGTATGTCGTCGAAAGTGTGATTAAAAAGTCATAGGTTAGTATGTGGTCCGAAATGTGAATAAAAAGTCATACTATAGTATGTCGTCCAAAATGTGACAAAAAAGTCATAGGTTAGTATGTCGTCCAAAATGTGAATAAAAAGTCATACTATAGTATGTCGTCCAAAATGTGACAAAAAATGTCATAGGTTAGTATGTCGTCCAAAATCTGACAAAAAAGTCATACTATAGTATGTCGTCCAAAATGTGACAAAAAAGTCATAGGTTAGCATGTCGTCCAAAATGTGACAAAAAAGTCATAGGTTAGTATGTCGTCCAAAATCTGACAAAAAAGTCATAATATAGTATGTTGTCCGAAATGTGAATAAAAAGTCATACTATAGTATGTCGTCCAAAATGTGACAAAAAAGTCATAGGTTAGTATGTCGTCCAAAATGTGACAAAAAAGTCATACTATAGTATGTCGTCCAAAATGTGACAAAAAAGTCATACTATAGAATGTCGTCCAAAATGTGACAAAAAAGTCATAGGTTAGCATGTCGTCCAAAATGTGACAAAAAAGTCATACTATAGTATGTCGTCCAAAATGTGACAAAAAAGTCATAGGTTAGTATGTCGTCCAAAATGTGACAAAAAAGTCATAGGTTAGTATGTCGTCCAAAATGTGACAAAAAAGTCATACAATAGTATGTCGTCCAAAATGTGACAAAAAAGTCATACTATAGTATGTCGTCCAAAATGTGACAAAAAAGTCATACTATAGTATGTCGTCCAAAATGTGACAAAAAAGTCATAGGTTAGTATGTGGTCCAAAATGTGACAAAAAAGTCATACTATAGTATGTCGTCCAAAATGTGACAAAAAAGTCATAGGTTAGTATGTCGTCCAAAATCAGTCATAAAAGTCATAGTATAGTATGTCGTCCAAAATCAGTCAAAAAAGTCCTAGTATAGTATGTCGTCCAAAATTTGACATTAAATCACTGTCAAATGTGTTGTTGTGGCCGAGTGGTTAAGGCGATGGATTAGAAATCCATTGGGGTCTCCCCGCGCAGGTTCGAATCCTGCCAACAACGATGTCATTATTTAGCAAAGAAAAAAATGGCATAACAAGTCATACTTTAGTATGTCGTCGAAAATGTGACAAAATGTCATACTATTGTATGTCGTCGGAAATGTGATTAAAAAGTCATAGGTTAGTATGTCGTCCAAAATCAGTCATAAAAGTCATACTATAGTATGTCGTCCAAAATTTGACAAAAAAGTCATAGGTTAGCATGTCGTCCAAAATGTGACAAAAAAGTCATAGGTTAGTATGTCGTCCAAAATGTGACAAAAAAGTCAGAGGTTAGTATGTCGTCCAAAATGTGACAAAAAAGTCATACTATAGTATGTCGTCCAAAATGTGATTAAAAAGTCATAGGTTAGTATGTCGTCCGAAATGTGAATAAAAAGTCATACTATAGTATGTCGTCCAAAATGTGACAAAAAAGTCATACTATAGTATGTCGTCCAAAATGTGACAAAAAAGTCATAGGTTAGTATGTCGTCCGAAATGTGAATAAAAAGTCATATTATAGTATGTCGTCCAAAATGTGACAAAAAAGTCATAGGTTAGCATGTCGTCCAAAATGTGACAAAAAAGTCATACTATAGTATGTGGTCCAAAATGTGACAAAAAAGTCATACTATAGTATGTGGTCCAAAATGTGACAAAAAAGTCATACTATAGTATGTCGTCCAAAATGTGACAAAAAAGTCATAGGTTAGTATGTCGTCCGAAATGTGACAAAAAAGTCATAGGTTAGTATGTCGTCCGAAATGTGAATAAAAAGTCATACTATAGTATGTCGTCCAAAATGTGACAAAAAAGTCATAGGTTAGTATGTCGTCCGAAATGTGAATAAAAAGTCATACTATTGTATGTCGTCGAAAATGTGATTAAAAAGTCATAGGTTAGTATGTCGTCCGAAATGTGAATAAAAAGTCATAGGTTAGTATGTCGTCCAAAATCTGACGAAAAAGTCATAGTATAGTATGTCGTCCAAAATCAGTCATAAAAGTCATACTATAGTATGTCGTCCAAAATTTGACAAAAAAGTCATAGGTTAGCATGTCGTCCAAAATTTGACAAAAAAGTCATAGGTTAGTATGTCGTCCGAAATGTGACAAAAAAGTCATAGGTTAGTATGTCGTCCGAAATGTGAATAAAAAGTCATACTATAGTATGTCGTCCAAAATGTGACAAAAAAGTCATAGGTTAGTATGTCGTCCGAAATGTGAATAAAAAGTCATACTATTGTATGTCGTCGAAAATGTGATTAAAAAGTCATAGGTTAGTATGTCGTCCGAAAAGTGAATAAAAAGTCATAGGTTAGTATGTCGTCCAAAATCTGACAAAAAAGTCATAGTATAGTATGTCGTCCAAAATCAGTCATAAAAGTCATACTATAGTATGTCGTCCAAAATTTGACAAAAAAGGCATAGGTTAGCATGTCGTCCAAAATGTGACAAAAAAGTCATAGGTTAGTATGTCGTCCAAAATGTGACAAAAAAGTCAGAGGTTAGTATGTCGTCCAAAATGTGACAAAAAAGTCATACTATAGTATGTCGTCCAAAATGTGATTAAAAAGTCATAGGTTAGTATGTCGTCCGAAATGTGAATAAAAAGTCATACTATAGTATGTCGTCCAAAATGTGACAAAAAAGTCATACTATAGTATGTCGTCCAAAATGTGACAAAAAAGTCATAGGTTAGCATGTCGTCCAAAATGTGACAAAAAAGTCATAGGTTAGTATGTCGTCCAAAATGTGACAAAAAAGTCATAGGTTAGTATGTCGTCCAAAATGTGACAAAAAAGTCATACTATAGTATGTCGTCCAAAATGTGACAAAAAAGTCATACTATAGTATGTCGTCCAAAATGTGACAAAAAAGTCATACTATAGTATGTGGTCCAAAATGTGACAAAAAAGTCATAGGTTAGTATGTGGTCCAAAATGTGACAAAAAAGTCATACTATAGTATGTCGTCCAAAATGTGACAAAAAAGTCATAGGTTAGCATGTCGTCCAAAATGTGACAAAAAAGTCATACTATAGTATGTCGTCCAAAATGTGACAAAAAAGTCATAGGTTAGTATGTCGTCCAAAATGTGACAAAAAAGTCATAGGTTAGTATGTCGTCCAAAATGTGAATAAAAAGTCATACTATAGTATGTCGTCCAAAATGTGACAAAAAATTCATAGGTTAGTATGTCGTCCAAAATGTGACAAAAAAGTCATACTATAGTATGTCGTCCAAAATGTGACAAAAAAGTCATACTATAGTATGTCGTCCAAAATGTGACAAAAAAGTCATACTATAGTATGTGGTCCAAAATGTGACAAAAAAGTCATAGGTTAGTATGTCGTCCAAAATGTGACAAAAAAGTCAGAGGTTAGTATGTCGTCCAAAATGTGACAAAAAAGTCATACTATAGTATGTCGTCCAAAATGTGATTAAAAAGTCATAGGTTAGTATGTCGTCCGAAATGTGAATAAAAAGTCATACTATAGTATGTCGTCCAAAATGTGACAAAAAAGTCATACTATAGTATGTCGTCCAAAATGTGACAAAAAAGTCATAGGTTAGCATGTCGTCCAAAATGTGACAAAAAAGTCATAGGTTAGTATGTCGTCCAAAATGTGACAAAAAAGTCATAGGTTAGTATGTCGTCCAAAATGTGACAAAAAAGTCATACTATAGTATGTCGTCCAAAATCTGACAAAAAAGTCATAGTATAGTATGTCGTCCAAAATCAGTCATAAAAGTCATACTATAGTATGTCGTCCAAAATTTGACAAAAAAGTCATAGGTTAGCATGTCGTCCAAAATGTGACAAAAAAGTCATAGGTTAGTATGTCGTCCAAAATGTGACAAAAAAGTCAGAGGTTAGTATGTCGTCCAAAATGTGACAAAAAAGTCATACTATAGTATGTCGTCCAAAATGTGATTAAAAAGTCATAGGTTAGTATGTCGTCCGAAATGTGAATAAAAAGTCATACTATAGTATGTCGTCCAAAATGTGACAAAAAAGTCATACTATAGTATGTCGTCCAAAATGTGACAAAAAAGTCATAGGTTAGCATGTCGTCCAAAATGTGACAAAAAAGTCATAGGTTAGTATGTCGTCCAAAATGTGACAAAAAAGTCATAGGTTAGTATGTCGTCCAAAATGTGACAAAAAAGTCATACTATAGTATGTCGTCCAAAATGTGACAAAAAAGTCATACTATAGTATGTCGTCCAAAATGTGACAAAAAAGTCATACTATAGTATGTGGTCCAAAATGTGACAAAAAAGTCATAGGTTAGTATGTGGTCCAAAATGTGACAAAAAAGTCATACTATAGTATGTCGTCCAAAATGTGACAAAAAAGTCATAGGTTAGCATGTCGTCCAAAATGTGACAAAAAAGTCATACTATAGTATGTCGTCCAAAATGTGACAAAAAAGTCATAGGTTAGTATGTCGTCCAAAATGTGACAAAAAAGTCATAGGTTAGTATGTCGTCCAAAATGTGACAAAAAAGTCATAATATAGTATGTCGTCCAAAATGTGACAAAAAAGTCATACTATTGTATGTCGTCCAAAATGTGACAAAAAAGTCATACTATAGTATGTCGTCCAAAATGTGACTTAAAAGTCATAGGTTAGCATGTCGTCCAAAATGTGACAAAAAAGTCATAGGTTAGTATGTCGTCCAAAATGTGACAAAAAAGTCATAGGTTAGTATGTCGTCCAAAATGTGACAAAAAAGTCATACTATAGTATGTCGTCCAAAATGTGACAAAAAAGTCATACTATAGTATTTCGTCCAAAATGTGACAAAAAAGTCATACTATAGTATGTCGTCCAAAATGTGACAAAAAAGTCATAGGTTAGTATGTCGTCCAAAATGTGACAAAAAAGTCATACTATAGTATGTCGTCCAAAATGTGACAAAAAAGTCATACTATAGTATGTCGTCCAAAATGTGACAAAAAAGTCATAGGTTAGTATGTGGTCCAAAATGTGACAAAAAAGTCATACTATAGTATGTCGTCCAAAATGTGACAAAAAAGTCATAGGTTAGCATGTCGTCCAAAATGTGACAAAAAAGTCATACTATAGTATGTCGTCCAAAATGTGACAAAAAAGTCATACTATAGTATTTCGTCCAAAATGTGACAAAAAAGTCATACTATAGTATGTCGTCCAAAATGTGACAAAAAAGTCATAGGTTAGTATGTCGTCCAAAATGTGACAAAAAAGTCATACTATAGTATGTCGTCCAAAATGTGACAAAAAAGTCATACTATAGTATGTCGTCCAAAATGTGACAAAAAAGTCATAGGTTAGTATGTGGTCCAAAATGTGACAAAAAAGTCATACTATAGTATGTCGTCCAAAATGTGACAAAAAAGTCATAGGTTAGCATGTCGTCCAAAATGTGACAAAAAAGTCATACTATAGTATGTCGTCCCAAATTTGACAAAAAAACACAGTCAAAAGCGTTGTTGTGGCCGAGTGGTTAAGGCGATGGTTTCGAAATCCATTGGGGTCCCTGCGCAGGTTCGAATCCTGCCGACAACGATGTAGTATTTAGCAAAGCCAAAAAATGGCATAAGAAGTCATACTTTAATGTCTTCCAAAATGTGACAAAAAAGTATGTGGTCCAAAATGTGACAAAAAAGTCATACTATAGTATGTCGTCCAAAATGTGACAAAAAAGTCATAGGTTAGCATGTCGTCCAAAATGTGACAAAAAAGTCATACTATAGTATGTCGTCCAAAATGTGACAAAAAAGTCATACTATAGTATTTCGTCCAAAATGTGACAAAAAAGTCATACTATAGTATGTCGTCCAAAATGTGACAAAAAAGTCATAGGTTAGTATGTCGTCCAAAATGTGACAAAAAAGTCATACTATAGTATGTCGTCCAAAATGTGACAAAAAAGTCATACTATAGTATGTCGTCCAAAATGTGACAAAAAAGTCATAGGTTAGTATGTGGTCCAAAATGTGACAAAAAAGTCATACTATAGTATGTCGTCCAAAATGTGACAAAAAAGTCATAGGTTAGCCTGTCGTCCAAAATGTGACAAAAAAGTCATACTATAGTATGTCGTCCCAAATTTGACAAAAAAACACAGTCAAAAGCGTTGTTGTGGCCGAGTGGTTAAGGCGATGGATTCGAAATCCATTGGGGTCTCCCCGCGCAGGTTCGAATCCTGCCGACAACGATGTAGTATTTAGCAAAGCCAAAAAATGGCATAAGAAGTCATACTTTAATGTCTTCCAAAATGTGACAAAAAAGTATGTCGTCCAAAATGTGACTAAAAAGTCATACTATAGTATGTCGTCCAAAATGTGACAAAAAAGTCATAGGTTAGTATGTCGTCCAAAATCAGTCAAAAAAAGTCATAGTATAGTATGTCGTCCAAAATCGGTCATAAAAGTCATAGTATAGTAAGTCGTCCAAAATCAGTCAAAAAAGTCCTTGTATTGTATGTCGTCCAAAATTTGACATTAAATCACTGTCAAATGTGTTGTTGTGGCCGAGTGGTTAAGGCGATGGATTAGAAATCCATTGGGGTCTCCCCGCGCAGGTTCGAATCCTGCCAACAACGAGGTCATTATTTAGCAAAGAAAAAAATGGCATAACAAGTCATACTTTAGTATGTCGTCGAAAATGTGACAAAATGTCATATTATTGTATGTCGTCGAAAATGTGATTAAAAAGTCATACTATAGTATGTCGTCCAAAATGTGACAAAAAAGTCATAGGTTAGTATGTCGTCCGAAATGTGAATAAAAAGTCATACTATAGTATGTCGTCCAAAATGTGACAAAAAAGTCATAGGTTAGTATGTTGTCCAAAATGTGACAAAAAAGTCATACTATTGTATGTCGTTGAAAATGTGATTAAAAAGTCATAGGTTAGTATGTCGTCCGAAATGTGAATAAAAAGTCATACTATAGTATGTCGTCCAAAATGTGACAAAAAAGTCATAGTATAGTATGTCGTTCAAAATGTGATTAAAAAGTCAAACTAAAGTATGTGGTCCAAAATGTGACAAAAAAGTCATAGGTTAGTATGTGGTCCAAAATGTGACAAAAAAGTCATACTATAGTATGTCATCCAAAATGTGACAAAAAAGTAATAGGTTAGTATGTCGTCCAAAATCTGTCAAAAAAAGTCATAGGTTAGTATGTCGTCCAAAATCAGTCAAAAAAGTCATACTATAGTATGTCGTCCAAAATGTGACAAAAAAAGTCATAGTATAGTATGTCGTCCAAAATGTGACAAAAAAGTCATACAATAGTATGTCGTCCAAAATGTGACAAAAAAGTCACACTATAGTATGTCGTCCAAAATGTGACAAAAAAGTCATACTATAGTATGTCGTCCAAAATCAGTCAAAAAAGTCATACTATATAGTATGTCGTCCAAAATCAGTCTAAAAAGTCATACTATGTATGTCGTCCAAAATCACCCAAAAAAGTCATAGTATAGTATGTCGTCCAAAATCATTCAAAAAAGTCATAGTATAGTATGTCATCCAAAATCACCCAAAAAAGTCATACTATAGTATGTCGTCCGAAATCACCCAAAAAAGTCATTGTATAGTATGTCGTCCAAAATCAGTCTAAAAAGTCATAGTATAGTATGTCGTCCAAATTCAGTCAAAAAAGTCATACTATAGTATGTCGTCCAAAATCAGTCAAAAAAGTCATAGTATAGTATGTCGTCCAAAATGTGACAAAAAAGTCATGCTATAGTATGTTGTCCAAAATCAGTCAAAAAAGTCATAGTATAGTATGTCGTCCAAAATGTGACAAAAAAGTCATGCTATAGTATGTTGTCCAAAATCAGTCAAAAAAGTCATAGTATAGTATGTCGTCCAAAATGTGACAAAAAATCATACTTTAGTTGCTCTTCCTGAAGTAGAGTGGTTGGAAACATTGTTGAAGCTTGTATCAAAACACCAGCGTCATGTGACCAATGATGTTCGACGGTCGGTATATCACTTTGCGCTTTATTGCTTCAAAATGCTTTGAAGCGTTTCATTTACTTTATGCCCTACGCTGTCAAAACTTGCATGCAAGTATCTGTTGCATGATCCCAGATTCATCCATTCCCTGTGAAATGATTTTCACCAAAGCTATGGAGCTGGTGAGCCAGAAGAGGAGCAGACTGAAGCCTGCCACTGTGGAAAAAATTCTATTTCTAAATAAAAACCTGTGAAGACAAATTACATGTCTGCTTCTGTGAATAAACATTCCTCCTCGACCATACAAGTCCTCCAAAACCCTTACACAAAAAACATCTCTCTGAGTTCAAATGCCATGAGCATTTGCAAAGTAGGAAGGATCTCTTACTTTGTTATGGACATTTAGTACAGTTTCTAAATAAAGCTTAAAGCTTTAATTAAACCCTTTACCAACATTTATTCATATCATATCATATCCTTCATATCATTTAGATTTATTCTTTGGCTTAATCTGGGATGTTTTACAGTATGGCCGAGTATGAAAAACACTTTGAATGACCATGCAGTCTTTTCTAAACTTGTTATTGATGGGATTGAAACAGTGTCAGTGCTTCAGTCGTGCTCTTGAAAGGTTGCTATCACTTCAGTTGTCCACCAGATGTCCCCATCACTGAAGCGTTGAAGCTGTGAAGCTTTTTTTCGACACAATTGTTGGGATACTTGAGTAAAAGTAAAGTTTGTGTGTGTGTGTGCGTGTGTGGAAAGTAGTTGGTTACAGAGTACCCACCTATGTCCACTAGGGGTCAGTCATTTCTCATTCATAGACTTGACAGCACTGTTCAATAAACTCATGGTGCAGTAATAGTTAAAAGAAATTAACTATTAATACAAAAAGTCTACTCAAGTTTTCATTCTAGTAACAATGTAACATTTTCCATTTTTTTTTACACATTAAATGACAATGACCAACAACTGAGCAGTCAATTCTTGTTATGAAACTAACCGTGTTATCAAATAACTTTAATTATTACCACCATCTCGACCTTCGTCATTTAGGTGAATGGAAACAAAAACAACAATTGAGGTCCGTCAGTAACACTCCATCATTGTTTACATGCTCTGTGTCCTCAATTTAACTATTGAGGGAGTGAAATTAAAATCCTGCGCACATTTTTAGAGCAAGCTCATTACATGTTGGTAGAGCGATGAAAAACTTGGCACCAAATTTTTTTTTTTTTTCAAAATCCCCTCTGGAAGTAATTAATCACTAGGAGGGCCAAACTTAAAAGATTTCAGATATTTGCTGAAGTACCCCTCCTTCCTAATTATATCTCCCTGCTCGTCCCCCTCATTATTTAGAACTACCCACAAAAGGATGCAACACTAAATGGGAACTGTCACACACCCTGCCCCCTTCCAAAGAAAATGTTACATAGCAAATGAACGAGTGAGTTACTCTGCTGTGATAAAAGCCTTAATGAGGTAATTTATTAGTATTGGCTGCCGGGAACTGTTGGACACAGATGGAAACAAACAGGAAGAGGAGGCATAGAGAAAATTAGTGTTACCCAATTCATTAATTAATGCGTTAGTGTGGGCAGCAAATTAACTGCCCAAAAAATTCCCCATTCATTGAAGATCATGGTTTGAAAAGAAAATACATTGTTGCCTTCCATCGTAATTGCAAGATGGTACAAATTCAATTCTAATGAGGTAAAAGGCACCCCCTTAACATGCATCCCCTATTTCCCTCTCTTAAAGGGCTTACTCTTAAGTTTAAGGAAGTCCTGAGAGTGAAGGAGACAATAATGAGAGATTGGCCTGGCCCTAAGTGCTTTATATGCTGCAAACAGGTAAAGAGGATTGAATAGCTCTCTTTCTGGGACTCCTGGGGGGCCTGTCTTCCCAGCACAACAACACTTGGCTCTGAGAAAGGGTTCTGCTGAGGAGCCTGCAGAATGAATGGATCTGTGCAGCAGTGGGTCAAACTGAATGGCAAAGTTCTTCAGTGATTACACACTATGTTGTACCTGGGCTCCACACACACACACACACACACACACACACACACACACAAGTACATGGAGACAGCCCTCACCCTTCCACCTCTCATTCTCATCGCGTTATCTTTACACAGGCTTTGTCTCCTCTAATTGGAGCTGATGAGGGACTAATTGGTAGCTTTTTTACAACACCCAGCACTTAAGCAATGGCAAGCTGGGGGAGGCAGCATGAGTGGAGTTAATGAGAGGCTCTGCACAAATAAAAGATTTAGTATGGGCCCGTTTCACAGAATGGGAGAAAAGGAAAGTTGAGGATATCTTTTGTTTCCCCACCATCTTTCACTTATGTGCAGGTATCTGAAAAGAAGAGGGAGTGGTTAAGGACTCACAGTGGTTGCTGAAACGCTGAGCACTTGTGCACATAAAGAAATCTGTTGTGTATTGTTTGGGGCCCACAGTTTAGTGTGTCTATTAATAATGAGTAAAGGCTGCTCCTCAGATGAATGTGGCACAGTCCTTAGTGGACAAAAAGTGCCCTCTCTACCCTGGACCACACTGGACTGTGTTGAAGCAATCTGGAATAAAGGTTTCGTCTGTATGCATTATTGAGGGTGATGTGTGCCGATTTGAGCCCACTAATAATACCGAAGTAGTCTTAAATCTGGTTTTAATTATAATTAATGGGACTTATGTTTCACTAATTGGCTGCACATCTCAGGTACTGTGTTGGAAAATCAGCCTTATTTAAAAAACAAACAAACAGTGCAGTTTAGTCTTAGTCTCTCTTAGAGATTTGCATCACGGTGGAAAAATTAAAAAGCAAACCAGGTCTGACCACAGGACGTTTCCTTAGCATGCTGTCGTCTCCGCATGCTAAGGAATTTTCTTCATGTGATAATAGTTTGCTTTGTGCTGTCAAACACCATGAGGCTACGGGCTTCATTTAACTAAGCTGCGGTATCACACCAGGAGGTGACAGGCTACTCTCGCTTTCCGCTTAATGTGACACAGCTAATACAAACATCTTTACAGGCAAAGTAACAAACAGCTGGGTGCATGTAGCCACATGCATCCAGCACAAAAGTTATTTGTTTTAGCTCATCAAGTCGGTTTAGAGCCTCAAGACCTTGACTCACCTCAAACAGGTGTGGTAGAATATGTTAAAATGTGAGGTTCATTAGAGAGACTCAACTGAACTGCACCCGTGGGTAAACTGTATAGTGGTCAAACAGTTTAAGCTACACTATAATATAATACTATAAGTTTGACAGTGAACAGTGTAAATTTTCCAAGATACATTTTCAAGATACATTGTTTAATTTACTGGCCAAATATTTGTGCTGACTCGTGATAAACTACTCACAGTCTCAATGACCCATTAACATCCTACAGGGTCCTATTGTCCACCTATAAATGGACTCATTATCATCACTATTGTTATTCAAATCCCCTGTTTCCTAACAAAAAATGTGGTTTAACTTTCTAATGGGACCTGCCCAGACAAAGGACAGAGGCCTCTAATTTCTCTGCTGCCTCAATCAGCTGGAAACTTGTTGAGTTTATTGCGTTTCACATGCTATGCCAAGAGTTACCATCTAATTTATAATGTCATATAACGCACTTAGATTTTATAGATTTTATGCTGTAAAGAATTGTACTTGTGTGCCCAGTCTTTATATCATGATAGCCTATCATTCTTTACTATATTGCTGTGCTGATGAATCATCCTAGAAAATAAGCAATCATTTCCCATTCCTACCTCACACTGGATTTATTTATTGTGCTTCTCTAAAATCAGCATTGACAAATAAAGAAAAGATACACTATATACTTGAGAAAGGTGGGAAAAATAGTTTGGATTGTGTGCATTTTCTTTTACCCTCATTACCATTATTTAGTGGGCAATTGAAAATATGGTCAAAATGCAACATTATTCCCAAGACAGAGGAAGACTCAGCTATATGAAACAGAGGAATACATGATACCACTATAAAGGATGTGTTGCATTCAAATATATAATTAAAAGGCATTCTACTATGGAAACACAGGTACTCGGGTAAAATGGCCTTAAAAGCAGCACTGTTCATATAAGAAAATGTATCCTTTGCTTATGAAATTAAGGCAATATAAAACCTCATTACACTAAACCAGTGGGGATGAGTCCTTGGTCATTTGGCAGAATAGTAGAAATCCCCAGATTACTGTCATCACAATAGCCTGTTTTGTCCTGGGGTTGGTTCCTAAACCAGTAATGGCAGGTGCTCACAGAAAGTGATGCCGCACCTCTAGAAGCACTGGGACGAAGCTGGTGAAAGTTTATAGAAAGTGAGTGGCACATCATTGAGTCATTTCCCCTCACCCGCTGAGGCTTTCAGATAGCAGTGAAAGCTTCTGCAGTTAGCATGGCTTTATCAACTCACCTTTTAATGACCTCATGCAGGCTCACAAGCTGATCCAGAACAACAACTGAAAGGAGTCTTCAGGAGTTAGCCGTAGGACAGATCTCCATGTGGATTTTGGCCTACTTGACTTGTTTGCTCTGTCCTTCATTGTTGGTGTTTTTCATTTGTGCAGCCAATTAGCATTGCAGATAATGGGGTTGATTGGCAATAGGTTACATGGCATAGTTATTATACTGTATGTGTGTATTTTGTCCCACTGAAAATAGTATCATTATTCATATTTATTTATTTATTTTGAAACATAGGACGAGATGATTAATGTCCCTTAATGGTTCTCCACATTTGATCAGATGTAGGTTGCCAACCATTTCAAGGACTGATTTAATTTATTTAGAAAAAGGGACAGTACATATTAATGTAAATATACAGCAACGTATGTAAATATGTCAGATAAGGCTGCAGTGCCCTGGCAGGTTGGTAGAACATCAAAAAATACAAAGAAAAAGCAACTAGAAATATTTAAAAAAAAAAAAAAAAAAAAAAAGTCAACAGAGAGATTATGTGCAATTTTTTGATATGGCTCTTGAACAAGCGTGTAGAGTCCAAAAATCACGACAAAGTAACAAACAAAACCTTCAGACTCTAATGGTGTTCAAATGGCTCTTGTAGTGTTACTTTCATACTGAGTGATTCACTGAGTGGAAACAGGCAGTGGAATGATCACATCGTCCCTTTTAGCAGGTCATGTTCCCACATGTGAAATTCCATAATCGCTGTCAGTGATAACTTACTTTGGGATATACCAGAGGTGGGAGACTTGACTCAAATCTGACTTAAGTCTCAAATATGAGGAGTTGAGACTTGCTTGACCAACGTTGGTAAATGACTCAAAATTACTTGGCTTTTGCAGCCTTGTGTACAAACCTGGCAATTTGAGCGACACCACTACATGAAATTTGATTCCGCACTTCAAATCCTGCAAAGAAAGGTAAGACAGGAAGTCATTTGGTTCCTACTTTAAGCTAACACTACAGTTAAAGTCTTTGTGGGTCAAAAGCTGATTGATTTATTGATGTTAATTATAGTTTTGTTTTTTTTAATAATCAATTCAGTTGTATGGGACCATTAAGCAGTCCTTACACTGTATGAGTAATACAGCGTTTCTCTAGTAGTTCAAAATGACTGTCTTTGTTTAGCATATTTAAATGTGGAATATCTGGGAAATCATCTTCATCTTCTATATTCATATGACTTGACTTGTGACTTACTTGATTTAAAGCTGGTACTCGACTATGGAGGACCATAAATGAAATAATGATAAAAAAGGAAGAATACAGAAATGAATGAATGAATAAAATAATTGATCAAATAATGTAATGTAATGTAATATAATATAATATAATATAATATAATATAATATAATATAATATAATATAACATAATATAAAATATAATATAATATAATATAATTATTATAATAATAATAATAATAATAATAATAATAATAATAATAATAATATAATCCATAATTATGTGTGACTTACTCCCATCTCTGGGATATAAAAAATAAAATTAATTTTATTTGACATTAAAGTCCCCTCAAGTGGTGTCTGTAATGCAAATAGTATGTGGGGAAGCCCTGGGTGCCACAATCACTCTTTTACCCTTTAAGTTACGCACCTGTTCATGTATCGCTTGTGCAGCTCACAACATGACGAATGCCCGCGGTCACTCATGACGACTAAAGGAGCGAGCGGTGGGAGGGGAGGGGGGAACGGCGAGAGAGGGAGACCAAAATGAAGGCAAAAGAAAACGGTCCAATGAGAGAACGCCCTGTTGGACCTACAGACATCCCGTCATGCTCGTCGTGGACTGAACTGAGTGCTACGTCAGCAGTCATACCAAACATGGCGGTGTCCGTAGCGCTGCCATCGGTTGCCGGTGCTCCTTCGTTAATTTTAACTTTTGTCACAGCGTTAATATTTCACCGCAGTGTCGCCGATATCTCCACAGGTCCCTCGTCGTCAGAAGAGACTCCTCACCGCCGTTTCGAGTACAAATACAGCTTCAAAGGACCTCATCTTTCGCAGCCGGACGGTTCCATCCCCTTCTGGATCCACACTGGAAGTAAGTTTGTGTCCAGCCAGCGGTCAGCATCTCTGCCACACTTTCAATGTTTAAACTAAAAATAACCCGGTGTCAACGCAAGACAGCGACGTGTGTATTATGTGTGCAGCGTATGTGCAAGCGACGTGTTTCCGCTTTGTAATAACGAGGTTCATTAAAAAAAAAAAAATGCATCGGGAAATGAATAGGTTTTAGCAGGTTAGCGTATATTTCTGAGTCGTGGTGTCTCAGAAACAGACATGAACACCTAAAACAGTTGTGTAAACGGCTATGACTGTTGCAAATGTGTGCAAACGCATGCAAGTGGGACTATTGAACTTTCCCCTTTCAAAGATGGGCCCTGGAGTCTTGCATCACACAATTGAGTTGTCCAGCTGCTGACAGAAGCGTTCAATCATGAGATTAGATTAGGTCAAAGAGTAATTGATGACGTATACACCAACTTCCTCTAATTCAACCATAATTTAGACAGTCTGTTTTCAAGATATTGTAATCTACAGATCCCAATATCTAATTCAATTTAAAAAATGATGAAGGCCAACCTCATCATTTCCATATAGATTCTTAATAAACTGTTAATACTTGCATGTAACTCAGCCTATTCAGTTGCATGCAGAAACCCCCTGGGCTACCATGAAGCAAAGTTGTGTGTTTTGTCCCAGTTAACTGTCACACAAGACAAACAAGAGCAGCACATTTGAAACTGAAACGCAGGAAATGGTTCATGTTAATGTGTTTATTTGTAGAATAACTGTCAGAACACACTGAAAACCGGCTCTTTGCGTATTTACAGAGCCACAGCACCCAACATGTATAACCTATTCAAACTATATGAGGGTGTAAAACAGCGGAAGGTGGAAGTATTAAATGGTGACACAAGCAATCAATCAATGATCACAATTATTGATGAATCATTTCTATTTATGTATTGTTTATAATACATAAATGGGACCAGATAAGTTATGATTGTCCATCTAGAGATTGCAAACATCAGCCAAGGCTGCTCACGTTCCTACAGTGTCATACAGTTTCATCATTTTGTTTCTTTCACAACTCTGACCTCTATTGCTCAGAAAGAGACGAACGTAACCAACAACATTACGGACATAATAAACACAACATTCCCCGGGTGTGCGTGGGTTTTCTCCAGGTTCTCTGGGTTCCTACCACAGTCCAAAAACACGCCGATTTGGAGATTAGGCAAATTGGACACTCTAAATTGACGCAGGTGTGAGTGTGAGAGTGGATGGTCGTTTGTCTCAATGTGGATGGTCGTTTGTCTCAATGTGGCCCTGTGATGGACTGGAGACCTGGCCAGGGTGTACCCCGCCTTTCGCCCTGTGTCAACTGGGATTGGCACCAGCGACCCTCATGAGGAGGATAAAGTGGTATATTAGAAGATGATTAGAAGAAGTGAGCTGCAATAGAACGAGCGAACCAGAGATTATTCACGTATTAGTCTTTTTTTCTAAAACAAAACCTATAGACTGTTGTAGTTATAAACGTAACGTCTCCTCTCCATCTCTAGATGCTATCCCGAGTGCAGACCAGGTGCGCATTACACCATCCCTCAGGAGCCAGAGGGGATCTGTGTGGACGAAAAACAGAGTCAACTTTGAACACTGGGAGGCTGAGGTGACCTTCAGAGTATCTGGAAGAGGCAGAATGGGAGCAGACGGTTTGGTAAGGAAGGATAACACTGCTGGATTTCCCTTTTTAGGGAATGAAAAAAAGTCCATATCTTATGTTTGGTTGGCAATAGATGTTCCTGTCCTAAAAGACGAACAAAACGAACAATCTACACTGCAATCTACTTTAAATTCACAACCTCACACACAATAACTTCAGGCAAAAAGGTTTTTGGAAACATCCTGTTTGAAGAGGGGTGTCGTGCACCCAAGGAAAAAACAACAGAACCCGGTGGACATTTTCATGCATTTTCAACTTTTAATACTAGAGGTTATGTAATAAGAAGGTTATGCTTTTGCCAGTGACAAATATGATGACATTTTCTTGGCATGTAAGTCATAGCCTAAGAAAGAAATGATTAAATATTGGTGGATAATCAGGATATGATCACCTTTTGTGTATATACAGTGTGGGAAATTGGCTGAGGTTTGCCCTCTCGAAGTGCTTTCTCTAGCTGTGAGTGAGCTACATGCTTGATCGAGACCTCTGGGTGTATTACAAACTGTTTACATTGCCTGATGATAACAGGACATGTAGGTAGTAGGAAGAAAGTAGTTCACATTCTTCCATGTTAGTTTTATTAAGGTGTGTCGAGTAAAGAAGAATAACAGAAGTTCTCTACTCTGCCACTTGTCTAACTCGTTGTCCTTGCTTTTTCTGTATTGTTGATTCTCTCATACTCTGTCCCTGTTACCTCACACTGTTTGCCACCACCTTGAGCACACGTGTTTCATAAAGTTTACCGAGACAAGTTGTTCCCAGTGTTTTCCAAGTAAATATAAAATATTTGTACCACTTTGTTTTTGCCTGACAGGCTGTGTGGTTCACATCTGAACAAGGCCTTGACGGTCCGGTGTACGGAGCTGCGGACCAGTGGAATGGAGTTGGAATCTTCTTTGATTCTTTTGACAATGACGGAAAGGTCGGTAACAACTTCACACTTGAAACTATTATTTAGCTTTAATGATAAATGACTGTATTGTGTATATTATGACAGATTTAGTGGGGAGCTTTTACAGATGAGGCTGTAGCTTTCTTTTGTTATTGTTGTTTTGGGGGAACAAGCATCCCGAATATTCACACAAAATTGACCGCTGTTTGGTTGATATCAGCTTCTGGAATCAAATGAACAAACATGTTTGTAGGATGAACCAGCCATCTATTTATCTTTCAAAACAATTTGAATAATACTACTTCTGCTCAGGTATGGGATTAATATTTTGCCATAAAGTCAATTCACTTCATGCAAAGGATTAATGCATTTCTGTGTTGTTGTTCTCTCCATTCCAGAAAAATAACCCTGCTATAGTTGTTGTGGGCAACAATGGCAAACTTGTTTACGACCACCAAAAGTAAGTAAACATTTCTTATGCTGAGCTCTGATGTCATCACCGACGCATATTTAAACAACTTAAAGAAGATTAGGAAATATGATTATATTTGCTTGGAAAGTAAATAATCCCCCGTCTTTCCTAATCTCTCATGGCCCAGTGAAAGCTTTAAATCACTTTTTCAATTCCAGTTTCTCTTAGAGTTCAGTGTGTTTTCTTTAATAAATGTTTATAAAAGCATACTTTAATTCACTAATATAATAAACACGCCCACTAATGCATGGTGCATGCATATTCTCCACACACGTGTTCAGTGTGGAGCCTCGATCTATAAATGTAAAGCCATATTTTCCTTTGAAATTGTTGTTTCTATCCAGTGATGGTGCCACACAAGCCCTCGGCACGTGTTTGCGAGACTTCCGCAACAAACCGTATCCCGTCAGAGCCAAAATAAAGTACTACAAGAAGACGCTGACGGTTGGTTACACAAACACAGTAGTAGTAGTAGTAGTAGTAGTAGTAGTAGTGATGATGAGCACAGTTAGTAGTATTCTTATTAGCTGCAATGCTGTTCTTTCCACTTCCTCAGGTGATGATCAACAATGGTTTCACTCCAGACAAGGAGGATTATGAGTTCTGCACAAAAGTGGACACCATGATCATTCCCACTGATGGCTTCTTTGGGATTTCAGCTGCCACTGGTGGTTTAGCAGGTACAGCTTAATCCTCCCTGTATTTAGAAAATGTTTTTTTCAACTCACATTAACGCCTCAGGTGATCGTTATTCTGATTTGTTGTTGAGGCTGAGCAGAAACATTAAGTTATACAGCTGAAAGGATCTGGCTTCCACGTATTGAGTTGTAGTTATTCCCCAGAAACTATTGATGGTCTTTCCCAGTTGTGCTATTTAGTGTAAAGTTGAAGTTTAATTCGAAAAGGAATTTGAATTTTATTTACTTGAAATTTCTTGGAGGTGGTGTTGTTGTTACTGTCACTCTCTGTCCTATTGAGATTATGACCCTTTGGTTTTACCACGTCGTTTTAAGATAGTTTAAATCCCCTAACACTTCAACTCAATGCTGTAATTTTAAGTGTCACTGTAAATATGAGTATATGTTTCTGTTTTCTGTGTCATTTTCTAATTTAGACTTTCTTTCCTCCATCAGATGACCATGATGTGTTATCCTTCTTATTATTCAGACTCACAGAGCCAGGCCAGCAACCGGTAACTACACTTTCCTAGAGCTCCCTGTACACTCCCTGTCCTGCCTGTAATTTACTTTTCTGTAGCAGTGTGACTCAGCGGGCACATGCACAGATGTGTATGCACACTATAGCCCAAGCCCGGGCCCCACAGGGTTCAGAGTGTTTTTCAGAGTTTTCCTTTTGTCTTTCCCATTGAAGCCCCCACCAGAATCTGAGATTCCTAAAGAAGAGAAGGACAAGTACCAGGAGGAATTCCAGAACTTCCAGCAAGAGCTTGACAAAAAGAAAGAGGAGTTTCAGAAAGAGCACCCAGATGTCCAAGGAGAGCCAAGTAAGATTTCTGTATCCAACAATTATCCCTAACAATTATGTAAATTACCCTGGACAAATTTACTCTCTCAAGCTGTAATCTTTCTGTGGAAATTGTTTACCTGAAATGTCTGAAAACAGCTCATGAGACCTCAACATGCGCAAACATCAAATTTGAATTGCCTTATTTTATTTATCTTGGTTCAAATCCTTGGTTTTGTTCTCCCCTTCAGTCGAGGACTTGTATGAGAGTGTGAATGATCGGGAGATCCGTCAGGTGTTTGAAGGCCAGAACCGGATCCATCTGGAGATCAAGCAGCTCCACCGGCAGCTTGCAATGATCCTGGACGAGCAGCGCAGATATGTCTCTGTTATTACTGATGAGGTTGCCAAAAAGGGAACGAATGCTGAGTCGGGACAGGTGGGCATGTCATTGCTGACGTTTTTTTTTTTTCTTGTACCCCAAATCCATGCATTTTCTATATTTACTAGATTATATGTCATGTTTTACACAACGAAAATGAAGGGATTCAAATAATAAATAATCTAGAAGTGTCAACCTGGTAGTAGTGTGAAGTAGTGTGACAGCACTGAAAAAATAGTGTTTTACATGGTAATTTCAAGTTCAACATCAGGTAAAATTTGGTGAATTGAAATGGGCTCTTATTTAAATTCTTTATTAAAATATGGTGTAAATATTACATTAATAGATACAAGTAAAAATAAGCGATAATAGAGAGGACAGTGAAGCCTTTCACTGTGGATGTTACAGTTCAACAAGAATTTATTCAAGAAGAACGGATTGTTGTTCATGGAGAGTCTGTAGTTCTTTTATACTCTAAGTGCTGGCGATAAATCATAAGGTGTGTGGCTTTTGTTTATCTGTGCGTGCGTGTTCATGGATCTAGTAAGGGCTTCGTCCTGGATCATGTAAGGATTAGTTTCGTCGTTTGCCGTTGTGACTGAGTGACTCGGTCACTGACTGTGCTAACACACACACACACACACACACACACAGATACACCACACTTTTCTCCTCTCCCTCTTTCTTCCTACTTTCCCATGGCCATAAAGAAAGGCTTCAGCTTACTCCAACTGTGTCTGTCTCCAACAAAAAATACGAAATGCATGTCAGATTCGGATCAGCCTCGGACAACAAATATGGGGGGCCAGTCGTATTTCATATGTGTACCACAAAGAGTGTAGTGGCGGCCTCAGTAAAGCAAGGCCCTTGCTCACAGTACCTATAAACAGCTTATTCTAAGGCTATGAAAACTGAGTGATTTTGAAGCAAATAGACACTTATGGTTGGTGTATTTAGGTGTTACACACCTGACCCTTTTACTTAGTCTGTTCTCCTGCTAGTAAATTGTGTTTATGGCAGGTCATCAAAACTTGAAACCTTTTTATGACGGCTTTATCAGATGTCAACGCTGAAGTGTGTTCCTCTTTGTGCTGTATTTGTCTTGTAGGTGGATTCTGCCAGTCCACAGTTGGGCTCTGTCTTAGCCACACAGCAGGAGGTGCTCAAAAACCTGAATGAATTGAGGTAAGTCGGGACAGCAGCACTTGCTGTTGACTTTTGATCACCTTGAAAAGGGAACTGTTGTTTTTTGCAGCCACGATAGATAGAGAGAGAGAGACATGTATGTGATACCCGAGAAAATCCTGCCCGCTAAATCCCTCAAAACATCTCTAATCTCAGGATGAACTGCAGGTGTCTGCCAGTCTCATAATTCAGCTGCGGTAACGGCCCTCTAAACCTTTTGATTGGTGTATTTGTCTTTGCTTGTGTTTGTACCACATACATTCACTTAATGCAGCTTAAATGTCACACAATCATTATTATTAGTGAGGCAAAAGTGAGCACCAAAACCTGCATGAAGATTAGATGATTGAAAACATAATAGTCTACAATGATTATTGAATGGCCATTTAATTCCAAACTAACTTGAGTTAAATGAATATGGGTTGCCCCATATTACACAAAATTTATTTGAAATATATAATTTTGTGCACTAGTTACAGTGATAGGTGTAGTCATGCCCAGCTGTAATCGTCTCCCACTCTTACTGTACAAAATTGTCTCTTTATCACCCGAGGATAACAGGCCGCACAGACTTTAATACCAAGATAATACAGCTTAAGCGATGGTGTGCCTTCCATGGCAGAGACTCAAGTGACTGTTTGATTTGGTACTTACCGTGAGTAAGCCTGATTAGGTATACAGAATGTAATGTTTTGATGTTTAGAGCTTTGATTTTGTCAATAACATATTTGTGCTTTTGTACTGCTTGCCTAAGGTGCTTGTGGGCTTAGTCATTGTAAGCACGCAAGCGATTTAACAAAAGAAAAAAACTGCTATCTGAAACCTGTCTTGTAGATTTAATTCATCACATTTTAATCACTGTTTTCCTCCTTTTTCCTAATAAATAAGTTAGAAAGTGTCCATGTGAGTAATTGCAGTTTTATACCCTTTCAAAAATCAACTATATGAGTGTTAATTTATTCATTAAGTCTCCTGGTGCTGCCGCTGCATTGTGTCTTAATTTTAACGCACCATCTGCATAAAAAAAAAAATTAATCAGAATCTTAAGATATTTTATGTAACATTAATCTCTTAGTCTCGTGTATCATAAAAGAGCCAAGCTGTTTATATGTCCTAAATCCAACAGGACATTCATCCTCAGAATGATTTTTGCATACATGATTTTCTTATTATGTTGCTGACCCATAACTAGAATGTTCTCTCGGTGGTTTTATATGTTCATTTCACTCCGATGCCCCTGGAAGTGGATTTCGTATAAATTATATCATATAGATGGCAGAAGAGGCAAATAACCAGAGCGGTAATTTAAAGATAAGTTGGTCCACGGGGTAAACTGATTGACTGTCAGACCCTGGCAAATGGCGGCAGCTGCTTCCTCTCATGTGCTAATATGAGCAACTGAGCTGTATTACCTTGTAGATTAAGCGTTCATCCCGACCCGTCTCCTTAAACACCAAGTTTATGATCGGACCTCATCTGAGACTGAGACACATAAATGGGTCAGTTTGTCATAAATGGAGATTAGCTTTAAGCTTTAATAAATGCTCACTTACTTTCTCAAGGGAGATTTCTTTTTTTTTTTTTTTTTATGAAACAAATTAGATTTTGTTTTTATGTCATCTCCTTTCAGACCGTAGCCATGTGGCCAAGGAAGAAAAGGCCACATTGTAGCACCATTTTATCAGATTTGTAATCTGTAAAAGCATCTGTCATACGCAGGCAAAACATGGGTTTCCCTCCAATTGATTTTTTTTTTTTTGCCACAATCCCCCCTCCTCAGGGCCTTCCGACTTTCACTGCTGGAATTCCTTTCAATTGTGAAGTCACTTTTTTTTTGTCGTCTTAGATTTGTTTAAGATGATAAAGGAGACTTATTGCTCCTTCCCCGTACATAATCAGTCTTGACCCAGGCTTGGACATCTTCATTATCTTCTGTATTTTAACTTCGTATAGTGATGAGAGTAAAGACACAGATTTGACACGTAAAGCAGACCCTGACAACGTCAGCGACATCAAACAAAGAAACAAATAAACAGATTTGTCCTGGCGGCACCTTTTTAGTATGAAATTAACATTTGTTTCCGGTGCAACAATAAACGTAAGACAGTGTTCTATATTCTATATTCCTTGAGCAAGTATCGACAGTAACTTTTAAACCACATCATTTTCCAATTGTTCTCTTTTATGCTCAAAATGCTTATTGGATTTGCACCAATTTAAAGCCAAGAAACTTTCCAGCAAATAAACATCTACCATTTTTCCTTTAAAAATGTATAATACATGGCCAGTATTTGTTTATATTATTATGCCTCTTTTTTTTGCCATTAATTTCAGTTTGCGTTTAACAGTGTTCTGCTGTGGTCTGTTTGTTAACCTTGCGTGTTTGTAATCTGTTGTAAGAACGTGTTCTCTCTCTTTTTCTTTTTTCTTTTTTTTTAATAAGGGATTAATTTAGCAATCATGACCTCTTTTATCAGATGGTAATTTTTTGTTTTTTTTCAAACTTTGAGAATATATAGCCTCATGTGAATAGGGATTAAAAGATTAATGTCGGCCGGTTTGTATTACAGTAAATAAATGATACCACGCATGTTACTGCACATCATACTTCCCGTCACACGTTCATTTATCGGACTTTATCAGATTGTGAGGGTTTTTGTTTTTGCAACATTTCCACATGATTTAGTCCAGTTGATGCATAGATCAGTTTTAATATCAGTATTAATAGTACAATTGTTCATAAGATAATATTTCATTGTCTGTTTGCACAGAAAATTGTCTTGCATTCACCATTCTGACAATCATAGACAGACAAGTCGGAGCCAAAGGTTCTGCTTTAAGTCTATAACATGCGTTCATATTCAAGTCCCTAAAAACATTAAAAGTTACACCATTGTGTCTTCTTCTCTTCGTCTCTGCAGGAACAGCTTTTACGAGTCGCTGAAGCAGATCGGCTCTGCCCAACACCAGGGAAACGCTCCGGGCATCGGAACCTATGAGACTATTCAGCACTTTAACGAAATCAAGGAACATCTGCACTTGGTCAAAAAGGACGTGGAGCACCTGGTACAGCGCGGTGCTCAGGTGTGGATGAGTGTGGCGTCGGACTGAAAACGCTTCATTGACCATGTTCAATTTGAGTATGTTTATAAATGGCAAATGTTTTCTCTTGCAGAATCCTGCTGAGAAGGCTGTGAAGTGCCCTGAGATGCCCCCAGTGCCCACCTGCTTATCCACTGTTCATTTTGTAATCTTTATCGTCGTCCAGTCAGTCCTGTTCTTCTGCTACGTCATGTACAAGTAAGACATCGGACATTTCTCTTTGGTCGTATGTACAGTATGCATCCGCGGTGGTCTAATCTCCTGTTTTTCTCTTCTTCTTTTCTCTTGTAGAAGTCAGCAAGAAGCCGCAGCAAAGAAGTTCTTTTGATGAAACATATTTCTGAAATGAAAGTGTGTAAATGAGGGATTTTCTGTTTTGGTAATTTTTTTTTTCGGCGGGAGGGGGGGGATATTTTCAGATTGTAAGTTATTATACTTTAAGAAAAAAATTGTTTTTTTGTTGTGTTGATAAAGTGTTTTAATTACAGATTTTAATTTGATCATAAACTGTGTATGAATGCTGGTGTGTGAATTACCACTCTGGATTTCCAACATGATGTCATAAGTTCCTTTACAGTATTTTTTAGTTGGTTTGATCCTTGGATTTTGTTTGGAAAAAGCTGAAATCTGCCACAGTCCCATTGTCATGAACCTGAACTGAAAACAAAAAAACAAATAACCTGTGCTTTGAAATGTGCAATTTTTGTATGAAATAAGGCTGAACTGTTGTCAGGTGTCAGCTTACGTTTATCTGCTTTGGTTCAGAATCTGACATATCCTCTACCTGAACAATTTACATAAACTGAAAATGAAAAAGACTGCTTCTTGCTTTGTCAAATTAATTTCACCCTATACAAATCATCCACTTTGTGAATTACACTTGTACAATTACACATTTTTGACAAATACGTGAAGAGACTTCAGTCCTTATTTGGGTTTCAACTCCACGTAAACATAGTATAGAACAGATAACAGTAATGCTCATGGTTCTGTGGTGCTGAACTTAGTGCTTTCAGCTCAAATATTAAGTGACATTCTTTAGTCGGTGCAGTTGGAAATAAGAATTCTACTAATGATCATGGTCAGTATTATAAAATACAGCATTAGCTGTGATTCCTGCTAAAGGAAAACCCAACATTCTATCAGGGATTATGCAGACGCCGCAAGGTGTTCGGCACAGTTTTCAGCGTTTCGCTGACACAGATCCAGGAGACTCATGCATAGGCGTGAATTTGAGCATTAATGGTTGTTTGTCCCTGTATGCTGGCTCTGAGGCTCTGTTCAGGTTGTGCCCTCTGGCCCACTGTCCGCTGGGATTGGTTCCAGCAACCCTCACAGGATGAGTGATATAGATGATGGACGGATGGACCTATATGCTATAATGTGTAATAGGGGAACTTTCCTAGATTAACATATTTACACTTAAAAAACACAATAGTTGGAATAGCTATAATTTATAAGACAATGCCAAAAAAAAATTGGATTTTAAGAACACAGTGGTATTAAATAGTAACTAACTTCTCAAAACTTACATTGAGCATAATTAAAAAAAATTTTACTGGAAATACTTTTGCAAGGGATCATTTCTGTAATGTCTTGTGGCTTAAAACTAGTGAGGGAATCAGAAAGTGCTTCCCCAAGATTGGAGATAAAATGGTGAAAATGATGCCTGAGCTGTCTCCTCCCCAACTCTCACTCCACCATTAATCGCCTGCCCATAGAACAATAGCACGGCATGAAGGGAAGGCTCCAGTGCGGATCAACAAAACTGTAATCCCGCTTCTCTCTCTCTCTCTCTCGCTCTCCCTTGCTCTCCCTCTACTCTGCTTGGTCTCAGCAGTGTAATCTGCACATGGGCCGGCCCACACTTAACTAATATGATTTAGCAGCAGTGGGTGAAGAGAGCATGCCATGACGCAAACAGAACATCCCCATCTCTAAAACTAGTTTAGATGATAAACGTTGCTCCTGCCACAGTCAAACAATGCACCAAGTGTCAAATCAGTCAAGACAAAAACATCTACAAAGATCTGCATGATGTAAGAATAGAGAGTAAACAGGCCATCTGCCTCTTAGTATAGAGGAGCAGGGAGGATTAAATCCAGATTATGGCTGCGGGTGTGCGTGTGTGTGTGTGCGCGTGCATGTCATGTCATCAGTGTGTCCTTGGCTCCATCGACAAGCAGCAGGTTAACTGAGCTACCACTGGATTTGACGGCCAAAGCAGAGGGCAGCAACATTATTTTCATCTAGAAAACTAGAGTAAACAGTCGAATAATTTAAAGATGGCTTTCATGATCAAGAGCATGATCGGGAACCCTCTGTCAGGGATGGGTTTTGGTGGTGGAGGTGACAAAGAAGAGGAGGCCACCCCGTCAGATCCGGCCAAAGCTGCAGGGATGACACGCGAGGAGTATGAAGAGTACCAAAAACAGGTGGTGGAGGAGAAGTAAGTGGCAACAAAGACACTTCTACCACATCATGAATTCATGCTATTGGTCCATGGTAAACAGTGTGGCTGTAGAACCTATAATCTGAACATGACAATCTGCCATCTGCTGTTAAATGTTCTCTTTTTGCAACCACATTTAACGACAATAGCATTCCCATCCTAACCGGACTTTATGTAAATACCATTGTGCAGACAATACGATTTTGATGGACGCAAGTGTTCACTCTGGCTAGAGATCATGTTGCACCCGGATCAATAATCTCTCATAATCTGTCATCCGTTTCTACAGTTAGTCTTTGTTAGTTTGTTAGCGTAGATGGACCCCAGCGTGGACCGAAACACTAAATAAATTACAGGTTTAAGGAAGATGTGTGTAATATTAACCTTCATGTTGTTGTCCTCCAATGGTATGGTTTATAATATTATTAGTAATCAGTGAAGCACATAGTAATAAAATGTGATAAACCAGCATTCATTACCTTGTGAAGAAAATGTGTAAATTTGACAAATCTACTTTGACTTCTGTGACATTTGTAAAGCATCAAAAAAATCCCGTCCGTCTGTATTACATAACAACATTAATCCAGCAACATTCACCTGGATGACGGGTTTCTAGTGATGAATTCACATATACAATGATAATCCCTCATGACTTTGATGGAAAATGAGAGGACTTTGAAAGTATCTCTCTGGCAGTAAAGAGCATTTCATCAGAGGTTTGTGGATGGATGGTTAGACTCTGTCCAAAAACATCTGGCCAACTCAGTCTTGCCTAATAATCCCATTTACCTGAACAATTTAAAGTTTTAAAGTAATCAAAATGCAGGTCTCACAACGTGCAGGTAATCACAGCGACTATTTTAAAGTGTAAAACCTGTTTGTTCAACATTGCAAAATTTATTTATATAAATTGGATATGAAATTTGTATTTTATAATAATATATAATATAACTAAACTAAAGTTAAACTGAATATTGAACAATTTGTCAAATGGTATACATATTTATGTTGACTTAATTTAGAGCTCCAGTGTGTAACTTTCTGTCGCCAAAACACTACAACCATACATTTCTAGCACGACTCGGCTCAGCTCGACTCTACTCGGTTTATTTTGCTTTTCCATTAGGGTTAGTACCTGGTACCTGGTACCTGGTACCTGCGCTGGCGAGGTTCCAAGCAAGCTGAGCCGATACTGACATGTGACGTCAACAGACCGCTGGCCACTGATTGGTCAGAGAGTGTCGTCACTGGAAGAGTCATAAGAGCGACGTCCGACACAAGCATCAAACCGAACAATATCCAACTGTAGATCAGTAAAAAAGACTTAAAAATCCTGAAACATGCGTTAATCTCCAACATTTAGCAAGGACATTTCTAAAATCTCAATTTTCAACAGAGGAGTCTGGTGTATTTAGCGACAGCACTACCGAAAGATGACGATCGTGAGCCGAATCACAACCCGTTCAGCCGTATTTTAGTTCAGTGTCAGGTCATGCAGGAAGTACTGAACTAATCTTTTTAATGAACTGATTCTAATGATTCAGTAAAATGAAAAGTTTTGTGCAGCTGTGCTATGACGACCCCGTCCACGTTGAGGACGTACTATAGTAATGGAAATAGTGCTCAAACTGTGTGGAGTCGAAATGTGCCGAGCCAAGTTGTGCCAGAACTGTGGAAATAAGTGGAAAAGTACATTAGTGTCCAACTGTTCTCTTTCAGCATTTGTTTCAGTGTGTCACTTCCTCACTCACGTATCAGAGAACTGGGGATTATTCCTTATCCTTACTTTAGTAGCACAGCTGTTGAATTTTTCCGCCTTCCCTGCACCAGTTGTGATGTAAAATGCATCACCCTGTGTCACCACAGACATACTGAGAAACACAGACGAGAGTCACGTGGAGGCTTCATCAGCATTGTAGGAACTCACTTGACAATGGTTCAAATGTGACGGACATTTGCTTGTATATAAAAGTTACAAAGTACGGCTTTAAAGTTGAAAATGACAAGCAAGCGTCAACTTTGTGATGGGATTAAAGATGGGATTGTGGGAAAAGGGATTGGGGACCTTTTCTATTTTTTCTATGATTATTATAATATGATTAAGGATATCCAAGAGAATGGAATCAAATATTGTAACCTCACTATTTTGATTTTGATATTTATATATTTATATATATAAATATACATATATATTTATACATTTTGTTTGTCTATTTCAGGATGGAGAGAGATGCAGACTTTTTACACAAGAAGGCAGAGAGGGCAACACTTAGAGTGTGTCTCAGAGAAAAATACCGACTGCCAAAGGTAAACCACAAACTACTCATGGCCCTGGAGAGAAACTTTGTGATCACAAGGAACCCAAAAGCACAGCAGCAACAGTTGTCAAAGTTAATAGCGATAACTTATATCACTATATATGTAAAACACTATCATTTTGTTTAGTGCGGTGTTAATTAATGTGCACTTTTGTTCGAAAACTAAACTTATTTTATGTTCTTTGACACTTAAACGTGCTGAATACAACTGCATTATCTAAACAATCATCATCCAAATGTGTGCATATAAATGCCTATACTAAAAGCAAACACATTTTCTGAGGTATTTAGTGTTTTTTTTATTTCCATACGATGGATTGGTAAACATATTGGTTCACACTGATGAACTAAACGGTTTTATCCCGTGGTGACAGTTGGGACTGAGCTAAGGGTGAACAACAAACAGCTCCTTCACGGTGTGTTGAGGTTGACTTTTATCTTACAAGAGCACTTGGCAGCTGCCGCACAGGAGGTGGAGGCCGTGCCAGTAGATTAGTAACAAAGACACCCGACCAGCGTCCCGCAGACGTTGGCCTATATGTGTCCCATAGTGCACCTTGAGTCTTACCAAGCCAAATGCAGCTAAGCAGGTGTCCCGGGCTCATTAGGGAGAAACAGGCAATGTGAACTAGCTTTACAGAAGGAGAACAGCTAAACTGGGCAAGTGTGTGTTTTAAAACGGACTCCTTAAGAAAAAGAAAAAGAAAAAGAAGAAGCTGTAATGGAGGGCGCAAAAAAGGTATGTTTGGATTTGATGTAAGTTGTTTTAAAAAGTCCCCATATGCTGTAAATGAATCGGCTGGCGCGCCCTTACTTGTATTAGACTATGGCACAATCTGTTTCTATTATACTTGATTATTTTTTTCATATGAATGGAGTCATGACCTTGGCTGCTGCCGGCATTTCTAACAGAGAGAGAGAGACTTTTTCTTTTGTTGGATTTTCCGTTTTAAACAATGGCTGCTTTTCTTTTCACGGTTTGTCTTTTTCAAGTAAAAACACATTCATGATGAAAACAATGGCGAGAAGCTATACGTATAAATCTAATTATTTTCCCTAAGTGATGTTTGTATCGCATGATTAGAGATGAAATGTATTTCCACAATGATGGACCGAAGGGCATTCTGTTCTCTGTCAATTCATTTTCTTTTAATCATTGCGGGGTTGGGAATGCACAAAGTTGTTGTCAGGTTGGAAGTGGAGAAAAACATATGTAATGTATATTAATTTACATTACTATATATATATATATAGTGAATTTTAAAGCAAATGTGCACAGTATTGAGCCAAAAAAATGGGAATTAGGGTCTAGTCCATATCTTCAGGGTTTCTTTTGGATTGAGACATGAAAGGCTAAAGCAGCTCTGAGATAATCTGAAAGACTGATGTTTTAAGCAGCCACAGAGAGTGCAGTCCTATTGCAAGACGATTCTAGATTCTAAAGTGATTAGATCTAGTATGTAGGAGAAGGTTTCCACTGACAATTTAATAATACAGCAAACAAGAGGTGGTAGCGTCAAAGGAGAACGTGAAAAAAAATATGCTCACAATCGGCCAAATGTGCTTTTTTTTCATCAAAATCAATGTGTTTTTAGGTTTAGTTACCAGGGTTAACATCGGGTTAGATCTGTTAGATTTGCAGTGTTTGTCAAATCAAATGTTTTAGAGATTTAATCCTGTAAAAATCCTTTACGTCACCCTTTAGATTATTTCCTTCAGCAAATAACAACTCAGTCATGTAGTGTTTAATTATAGACAGGAACTAAATTGGCCTCCTGTCTCTGGTCGCATTGAAAGTTAACAATGGGGGAATCAGAAAGAAAACACTAAAAATCTAAAAAAGTGTGTTTCATAATGAATTTGTGATGGAGATACATGGATTGAATTTTGTGTAACGTCCTCTGTTGTCTCATATCAGTGTATCCTGCATGTGACCGTTGTTTTTTTTCTGCAGAGCGAGCAGGACGAGAACATGATCGAGATTGCCGGCGACGACGTGGACGTTCCCGAGGAGCTGCTCAAGATGGTGGACGAGGATGCCACCGAGGAGGAGGGCAAGGACTCCATCTTGGGCCAGATTCAAAACTTGCAGAACATGGACATGGACCAGCTGAAGGAGAAGGCCTCGGCCACTGTCACGGAGCTGAAGAGCAAAGCAGAGGAGAAGTGCTCGGTCATGTGAACGGCGCGGAGGCCAAGAAATGAGAAGATGCGAAATAAAATGATTACAACACACACTCAAAATAAAAGCTCCGTTAGAAAGTCTGGGATCCAGTCTAAACATTCACAGTGAAACTAAAAACACAAATGATGCTCCTGAGTTAAGATGCGGAATGTTCCACTTTTTTGCAATAAAATTCAAACTTTATAAATAATTCTAAGATAAATGTAATAATATAAATGTATTATTATTATTATTATTATTATTATTATTATTATTATTATTATTATTATTATTAATAATAATAATAATAATAATAATAGTAATAATAATAATGTCCATGGTCCCATGTCTTTTCCTAGATAAATAATATGTAAATAACGTGATTTTCCCTGTTTATCGTCTCTTTCATATTGGTCACAGTAAATTTGATTTACTCTTTATAAATCAAATTTTACAATGTTCTTGTTTCTGTTTGTTGTGAAATGAGACATCCTCATCTCTAAAACTGTTCTTTAGTCAGATGAACAACAATCATTCAACACTTCTTTCTGAGTATTACTACGGTCCTTTTGGTTGTTGTGAATTCTAGATAGTATTTTTTTTTTTTGCATGTGGTGTTTGAATTAATTATGATATTTAGATATTGTTCATGTTAGCGTCACTACAAAGCAGAAGCCTCGGCATTTATTAAGTATTTTACTGTTACTTTCTCCACAACCGCAGTTCAGTGAGCTTGAAACATTTGCAGATTTGCACAAGTCATAATGTCAGAATACTAAAATGATTTATCCCAGTGTACAAAAAAATGTGATGGTAAACAAAAAGATGTGTTGTTCAAATAAAGATGCAAACTGGACTCACGATGCTATATTTCTACACTTAATTGTGTACTTCCACATACTTGTATACTAAGGCTAGAGTAATGGTTTGTCAGTTCTGGCCCACACATCCATATATACAGTACTGTGCAAAATTTTAGTTTAGTTAAATCCAAATTAATATTTGGTGTGACCACCATTTTCCTTCAAAACTGCAGGAAGGTGGTTGTCCTAAACATCTTGGAGAACAAACCACAGATCTTCTGTGGATGAAGGCTGGCTTAAATCCTTCTGTATCTTCATGTAATCCCAGACACACTCGATGATGAAAATCAGGGCTCTGTGTGGGCCATACCATCACTACCAGGACTCCTTGTTCTTCTTAACACTGAAGATCACTCCTAATGACATTGGCTGTATGTTTAGGGGTCGTCGTGCTGCCAGAATACAGTTTAAAAAGTCTAAAAACTGCAGCCCCAAAACATCCAAGGAACCTCCACCATGCTTCACTATCATCATGATTGTGTCGTTCTCCAGTCCTTCAGTGGACAAACTCTCTTCTGCCACAGCCACATATAAATTCTACAAATCTTACTAAATCTCTGATTTAGTACATGTGTACCTAAAAGAATCACACCAAATATTAATTTGATTTCGATTTTTTTGTAAAAAAAACAACAAAAAAACAACTAGAATATATATTTGTGAAAGCATTCGCAGCATTTTCACACACGCACACTTGTCTTTGTTTTCTTTATATGTTTGTCTATTAAACATAATGCTGCCGCATGTGGCTTTACAATTATCAGACTTTTTTTAACTTGAAATCCTATATCGGCTTCTATAAATAGTTTTTTTAGCCATATTTCTGATGTGCAAACATTTAACATGA
The DNA here is from genome assembly GCF_958295425.1 of Solea solea. NCBI lineage: Eukaryota > Metazoa > Chordata > Actinopteri > Pleuronectiformes > Soleidae > Solea > Solea solea. Next base: position 9,367,923 of record NC_081152.1, read on the forward strand.
CGTTTAACCTACTAATGCATCTGCCTTCATACCTTAATCAAGGCTAAAATAGTAGCAAAAGAGAAGTGTCTTAACTCTTACAACACAGAGCATTGAGGCTTCTTTTTTCCATTATTATTTTCAAATGTTTATACAGAGGCGATAAGAATGTGCAATAAAGAGTGTCTGATTTTTTTTTCAGCACAACTTATAGGCAATCTGATGAAATTCACCAACTATATAAACTCAAAATCTTTTAAATTGGATTTAATTTGGAATCACGTCACAGTTCAAAGTTCGCTTGGCTTGTTTTTTTATGAACAAAAATAAAATAAAAACAGTCAATTTTTGTGACAATTATGGCTCCTGGTTTTTAAGAAAAAATATGCAAAATAAAATGAATCCTAACTTTGACTCAACGACACATAAAAAGAAAAAAAAAAAACGTCTGAAGATGTGACCCTGTAAACACACCCCCAAGACGTCTCCATTGAAGGACTTGTGTATTATTCCCAGGGCAATTTACCAAGGGTGCACCACGTGAGCAGTAAGGGTTAATTTAATTAAGCATTATCAAAACACTTGTTAGTGGCTATTATAGGCAGAATGTGGAGGGAAGGATCCTCAACATTTAGAGTTTCACACCAATCCAAGTCTAAAGGCTATGGATTTGTTAAGTCTGGAGATTACCATCTAATCGGATCAACTTAGACATGGCTGTCAGTCTCTCTCTCTCTCTCTCTCTCTCTCTCTCTCTCTCTCCTTTTTACAAGCTAGGCAAATTGCACTTGCCTGTCAAATTCATTTGCGAACATAAATTAACTTAAAATTTGGCAAAATTGATAGAATACACTGGAGCAAGATAGCACTGACAATTATTTTCTAATCTGAATTAGTTGGATCCAATCCAATGTATAATATTTATAAAAGCACATTTAAAAGCAACTTTGTTGGCCAAAGGGCTGTACAGCCATAAAGCAACATTACAAAGCATCTTTCTGGCCGAGAAGGAGTGCACAGCTGAAGTGAGTCAGTGAGGTAAAGCGGAGCAAGGCCATTCAGAAACACATGCACAAACAATAAGAACTTGATCTTGTAATTCACTGGGAGCCAATGAAGGGAAGAGATATGTTCATGAGTTTTGTGAGTTATTGCCTAAAGGTGTGCAGGTGTGGATTAAAAAGTGACACTTTTAAAATCAACTATCTGAATTATTTAGAATAATTTAATAAAACAACTACTAAATAGCTACAAGTACTGGCTATACTGAGAAGGGAGTACCTGGGAGTCATGGAAAAATGGCTGATGTGATGGTTACATTTACTGTGCTAGATCCAAGTGGTGACATGTTAATGTATCCTTAACTAAACCACCCTAAACACTGATACTCACTATAAATGAAATTATATTACACATCCATATTACACCACATTAGAGATGTGCGTGTAAGGACATAGGTTCAGCTGTGTGAAATAGCTCGAGTGATGTGGAGCGGTTTGCTTGCAGCTCAGTGGTTTTTCTTTGAGCCTTCTCAACATTAGTAAAGGTGTGCCACAAGGTTCAGTCTTAGGACCGACTCTTTTCACGATCTATGTCAAATGCATCTGTGCATCTTTGTGCAGTCAAGTACTGTTGCCCTCGTAATCCCTCAATATTGTTGTCTTCTGGTAAAAAGGGGCAAACAATTCTTCCTTCCTTTACATCTGCTCAGAATACCCCTATTGTGGCCTCTTATAAAAACCTTGGTGGTAGCTGATGAATGACTTTCTTTCAAACCCTACATTGACTTTTCTTCTTCTGAAAAGAAAAATCCTGTTTTCTCTTTTAATGCTAGGTAACGGCTTGTTGCTGCCACCTTCTTGCCTTCTTCTTGATTATGGAGATACCATTTTTCATGAATGCCTCTGCTCAATCTCTGCTCTTGGTGGATGCCGTCTATCGAGGTGCACTGAGATTCATCACAGGCCTGCTGCAGTACAGCTGTGTTGTCCTTGAAAATGGGACAAAATAATAAATTATAAAAACAATCGTCCAGTAAAGTACCTTCAGTGATATTATCAGTATCAATATTGTAATCCTGAATTATATTACAGATACAGATTGGAAAGTGTAATAGCGGTTCTTTTGATTTAATAATATTAATTTATATGACACAACAGGTGCACCATTAATCACCATTAACCCTACAAACCAACTCTGTACACAGCGTATGGCACATGATATACTTTCATCTAAACTCAGGAATCCATTTAGAGACTAAAATGACTCTCAAACTCTAATTTTGCAATTTTCCATATATTTAATGCTTGAATGGATGTGATACGGATGTTTCCTTTAGCACTGCTGCAAATATCTTAAAATGTTCAGCCATTTATGAAAAAGGTTTTGCTGTAGATTAACTTTTGGTGATCATCAAGACTGAGATTGCACCCCCGCCCCTCCTCTCCTCTCAGACAAACAAAGGATAAGGTCACCTCCTGTGATTGGGAAAACCTAAATAGTTTTAAGGCTTTTAACCCTTTTGAGTAAAAATAATGTAATCCCCTTAAGCAGGATTACCATTCTGCGGTCAATCTTTGTTTGCTGTTAAGTGGTAATAGTTATTGTTTGGGCTTTGTTACCCTGCTTGAGTCAACACCTGTAAGGACTGGTTAGTTTAAGTCTGGTTTAGGAATTGAATCAAGTTAACTGAATTAAAGAGACCATTTACACTTGTTTGTTTTTTGTGTCCATTTTTTTCTTTGGGTCAACAAATTATTCCTCAACTAAATTAACATTTTGGGCAACAATTTGTTGACACTTAAGCTGTCATCTTGAAATCCATGTTCTGATCATAAATCTTGGAATTATGATTTTGTTGTACCTTAATCTGTTCGCCTAATCTTCCTCTTCTTTTTCAGACAGACTGACATGACATGACATCTGGAGGAGTGGAAAGATGGTTTTAAGATTTATGTAAGATGGTTAAGAGCCAGCAGCGACTGGCTGATGCACTTGAGAGTGAGAGGAGACGGTGCGCGGCTGCACGGTGGCCGCACAGGCGCACAATCCAAACCCCTAAATCCAGCGAGGCCAAATCGAAAAGGACGTCCTCTCTCTGACGTGCAGCACGAGCAGGGGGTCGCGCAGGGGGCGCTACTTTAAAAAGCCCCTTCTGAAGATGCTCCATAACCACAGGGCAGGACGGATGTATCGGGTGTTCTCCATCATCCCCCAGGCTATAATTTGAAATCCACAACTTTATCAAACACGATAAAACCCCCGCACATTTATTTGGAGAGAAGTTGTGGTGATTTTTTTTTTTACCATCTTTTTTTTTTCTTTCTTTTTTTTTTGTTACTTCAACGACAAATGTGGCTTCTTGGATCAACCTCCCAAGTCATGATGATGGATGAGCGCCTGTCTGCTTCCGCAGGTTCGCTCCAGAGTCACGGGAACAACCCGTCCACGGTCCACAGCATCGAGGCTATACTGGGAGTTAAAGAGGACACCATCTTCCACAAGTCAGCCTCAACCTACAGCATGAGCGGAAAAGTTCTGCAGCTCAAAGATGCGGAGCGCAACGGGAACGTGATCACGACTTCGGTGAAGAAAAGTCTGTACTCGGACAGTTTTGACAGTAAGTGGATCCAGCGCGTTTCTCCAAATGGCACAATCGGGAGAGCCAAGTGTGCGCGCAAAAGTTTGGATTTGTTGAATTTTTTTTAAAAAACGACCACTTTATTTTACGTCACGCGTATTCTCATTTTTGTTTCTTTTTTTACTCTGGAGTTATTTATTATCATTATTATTAGTATTATTATTATTATTATTATTATTATCATTATTATTAGTAGTAGTAGTAGTAGAATTGTTGAGCTACAACATTTAGAATAGAAAAATAATTGATCAGCATCACTGATTAAATGTACAGTTGGTTTATACAGTTGATATAAGGCTGAGCAGTAATTCAATAACAATTTATATTGCGATAAAACATTTTGTTCAACAAAATGTTCAACTGTTTTTTTCTGTCACTCTGGACTCAAACAATCTTAAATTATATGACATTTTATTGACGTCAAGTTGATCCGTGATTTTATTTATTTATTTATTAATCATGACAATGCTTTGGGGCCACTTGTTTCAACCCTATATAAAGCATATAAGTAAACGTATGTAATGTATATTGTTTCATAATATGAATATTTGACTCTCACTTTCTTGCCCTCCACAGGTGAGTGTTGTGCCGGCGGCGCCGCTGACGCGTCAGTGTGCCCGGACTCGCCGGACAGAGACGACGGCAAACTGTCCGACGACGAAAACCCCAAAAAGAAACACCGACGGAACCGAACCACATTTACCACCTTCCAACTGCACGAGCTGGAAAGAGCGTTCGAGAAGTCACACTATCCGGACGTGTACAGCAGGGAGGAGCTGGCGATGAAAGTCAATCTACCGGAGGTCCGAGTGCAGGTAGAGTACCAGAAAATAAAAGCATAATATGTTTATATTATTATTTTTTGTCATTGTGCATTTTTTTTAAAACATTTAAAAAATTAAAAATATAATATAATGTAATTAACTGGCATTAATTACACTTATTTTGGAGTCACAAATACATAAAGTTAATACATTTCAGTGTGTCATCACTGATTGTATAACACAACTTTACTCATCTCTGGACTTATATTTTACTAGTTGTAAATTCTATATTATCATTTACATAATATATATTCTATTGGTTCAGGTTACATTGTTTGTTTTAAGCTTGTTTTCGTGTGTTAATCTGTGATGAGCTGCAGCTTCCAGTTGCCTTTACTGGGATAAATGAAGTTGTTTTGATTTGAAGTTTGTCTTACTCAATTATTAATCGATTGACAAAATTAATCATCAACTATTTTGATAATAGGTTTGAGGGTATTTTGATGATAAAACAGCTTTTCTGATTTTTCAGCTCCTTAAATGTGAATATTTTTCTGGTGTCTTTGCTCCATATGAGGAAGAAATTATTAAAACTGAATCATGTTGGTTTGTGGACCCAAAATTGAGAACATCATCACTTCCAGGTTTAAAAAAAAAAGAAAAAAAGGACATTTTATGCACCTAACAATTACCCAATTAATTGAGAAAATAATCGTCAGACTAAACGATTTTGAAAATAATCCTTAGTTGCAGCTCGAAGTTTGAATTAAAATAAAAGTGAACACCTGCCACTTTCTTCTCTTCTACCAGGTGTGGTTCCAAAACCGACGGGCCAAATGGCGTCGGCAGGAGAAGCTGGAGGTGAGTTCCATCCAGCTCCAGGACACCTCGTCCTCTCTGCTCTCGTTGAACCGCTCTCCCACTAGCACGCTGAGCTCTGGTCTGCAGTTGGACCCCTGGCTCTCCACTCCCATCACCAGCTCCACTTCCCTGCAGTCCCTCCCGGGATTCATCAGCAGCTCTCAGGGTCTCCCGGGAGCCTACACCCCTTCTCCTCCGCCCTCCATGCCCTCCTTGCCAGCCTCCTTCCTCAGCTGCCCAGCTCTGGGACAGAGTCCTCACCTGCCCCACATCAGCTCTATGTGCCCCACAGCGCCTGCATACCAGTGCTCTGCTGATCCAAGGAACTCTAGTATTGCCTCACTGAGGATGAAGGCGAAGGAGCACATCCAGTCTATTGGGAAGACGTGGTGATGCTGCGGACATCAGAAATGGACATTAGTGCTTCTTTTGGAAAACTGACTTCCTCTTCCTGATGACAAGGTTTTTATGAAAAGTGAGGAGCACAGTTTCCATCTAGGATTACAGACATTGTTGACCCTCTGAAAAGTTTTGACACATATTATGAAGTTACTGTACAACTTACAATTCCTAATGTGTTTTTCCTTCTCCTGTATCTTCTCTGCAACCGACACCACTGTTTACCTTTTGTGTTTATTCAGACCAGCTTTGTTCTCACCTGCTGTTTAGTTGCCAATATATGACAAATACAGAATTACAGATTCCATTTCTACCAGTGTGTATTTATTCCACTGTCGTAAAAATGGAGCACTTCTCAATCTCCACGTGTTGTTTGTAATCATTAACACTTTATCAGATGTGAACACTTTCTTTATATAATAAACACTTTTTATATAAAACCAAAAAAAGAGAGAGTACTATTTGAACCACGCAGATTTGTCAGTAAAGTCTTTTAATGATTATGACTCACTAGTAAGTATATAAAAGAGTGGCACTTATGACCTGGAGTGATTTGTGGACATCATTAATTGCACTATATGTATAAGACGGAATATGTACAAACTCAACAGATGAGAATAAGGTAAATAACATTAAAAAAAAATTGTAGGGAAAAAAGCCTTTTGACAAGAGTGAATATGTGGAGAAGTTTGTCTGGGGGGGGGGGGTTTGGCTGCAGGCTTTCAAAGGCTTTTCTGCAGTTGTACATATATTTGAATTAAGGCAGCATTACTGAACACAAAGGGTGTGTTATAAAGAAATGGCATCAACTATCAGGCCACTAATTTCATATTCATTCACTCTTGGTATTAGGCAGATAATTATGGGGGGTGAAAGTGTATCACCGAATATGACAGAAGACTGTCATTCGGCCTAAAAGAAAGATGTGTGGAGCCAAATCATTCCAATTATTATATTTGATATTGTGTGTAACCTGTGAGGGTCTGACAGAAGTCCTTCTCGTCATCTATCCTACTGTCTTTAAAGTGTGTTTCTTTATTCTGGACAGAAAAATCTATTCAAATGTTCTAGTGATTTGTATTCCCTTGAATCGGTGATCAAGTAAACCCCTACTTCTTCCAAAAATGTATATTTTGTGCCATCTGGTGGTACAAGCCAGTTACTGCACTGGTAGAGTGAGTGTAAAATTATCATGAAGCAATGCCAGTGCAGATATCACACACATTACATTTATACAGGCCAGTCAGCAATCCAACATGATTGTCATAATCAGAAAGTTGAAATGAATGATTAAATAAACTTCATTTTCTTACAACAGAAAAAAACACGTTTCAGTATGGATTACAGGGCAAGGGTTTAGTGGATTAGATGTTTCTTCAAACATGATCCATCTTGCCTTCAAGTGGAGTCATTGCCTCGCAGTCTCAGAGCCAGAAGGAGGAGGTCTGACACCTATTACAGACATTGGAAAAGAGCACAATCATTTATACTGGTAAATGGATAGAAGCAGGTAAGATCTAAGGACTGACCTCTTTGAGATATTTGTTCTCTTTTCTCCAGCTGCTGTCCAGGTGCATCAGCCTGTCTGCAGGTTGTGGCTTCTGCTTTTGGTTCCTTTGTTGCATCAGAGCCTTCATCAGTGGCTCATATTGACCCAGCTCTGTGTCGGAGGGTGTGAGGTAGTCACTGTCACGGTTCATTTCCTGCAGCTCAGACAGGCTCTTCTTTCCCATTAAATGACCTGGAACGTTGGACAGAGATGCATGAAAATTGATCAGTTACACTCTGATTAACTGCAGATAGGTTTACCACAACTATCAGTCAGAAAAAACTGCAACAATAATAATAATAATAATTTCATTACGCATGTATGGATGTGCTGGGTTCAGTATATTGTTCTGAATCAAACATTATAGGGGTTAATTTGCTATTTAACTTTAATTTGACTATTTATGCATCTTTGTGGAATAAAACAACTATTAAAATACTTAAATTCAACAAATATTTTCGATCTGATGTGAAAGTTTCCCTTACCTACTGCCCAGTGATTGCCTCGTGGGTAGATTTTTCCAACGATAGCTGCAGCTGGACTTTGTGAACAGTTCAACACGCAGATACATGAAGCCAGCAGAATAAAAAGTGGCAACACTGGTCTGGAAGTTAATGGAAGGCGGAAGGACCCTTCGCCCATGTTATCAGGAGACGAATGTCGGATCTAAAACAGCAGGTTTATGAAATAGTCAAGTCCTAAAAGTTGCTCCAGTTGTAAAAAGCTCGATCTAACTTTAAATCTCCAACATAGTGAGCGAGTGTGAGTCGATGCTGCAGAGACGGAGAAAATAAGAACCAATCCCCGGAGCGTTTGATGCCAACGACAAAATGCTGAAAGTTAAAGTGGCCCCTCGTCCCTGACACAGCTGTGCGTCAGCGGCGCTTTTAAGTACCATGAGGAAAAAAGACGGTGACAAATGATCATCTATAAAGCCTGTAATTATTAGGCCATTGCTTAATGTTTGCCCAAGGATTGTCACCGTCATTTCACGATGATGGACGGGGACTTATGAGTAATGGCTTCCGTCACAACGCGCGTGTGCGCAGAGGGGGAAACTGCAGCCAGTGTGGGGGGGAAAAGTTTGAAGATGTCCACAGCAGTGGCATGCACAGTGCAAAACAGGCATCCCCACATAATGATAACAATAACAACAACAATAATGATAATAATAATAACAATAATACTAAGAATAATAAGAAGAATAAGAATAAAAAAATGAATTTTTGCCTCTGATGTGTGGTACAAACTGACACATCACCAAAATGGACGTCAGAATTCAAAGTGGCTGTCTTCCTGTTGAGTTGAGGCCAACTTTTTTGTCCAGTGCAACTTAATTTCGGCTTACTTTTCACCTTAGGGGGCGCTATAGGGCCTGGGCACTATGCCTATATAGCATTTCATTTTCCCCCTTATAATAATAACCATATACTCATGCAGATGTTTAAAGGTGCAGTGTATTTAATGGTAAAATATCTTGCATAAATTATCATATCCTTCCAAAAGTGGTGTATATGGCTTTAAATAATAATATAATTTAATAATAATTTTGAAAAATGTTTAGTTTTGTAACCTTAGAATATGCATTTTATATGAACTCTAAGCAAGGGTCTTGTATTACTGGTGCCATCTTGTGCTGCCATGTGTCTATGGCGGTTTTAATGTTGTAATTCTTCTGTAGGGACGCGTCATGGTTATCGAATAATCAATCGACTTTTTTTTCACCCATACAACACAGAGAATTTCAGGCTGCTTTTTTTTCCATTACTATGTTATAAACATGTATATACGTATATATATAATATATAGAGTCTTCTCTTATTTTTTTCAGCACAACTTAGAGGCAATCTGATGAAATTCACCAACTATATAAGCACACCTGACCAAAAAAGTACTTTGTGAATTTGGAAATATGTCACAGTTCAAACTTCACCTGTGTACTCCTGGTTTAAAAAAAAAATCAGCAACACCTAAAAAGATGAAAAAAAAAACCACACATTTTTAAAGCCTGAAGATGTGACCTGTAAACACACGCCTCCAGGATGTCCATATAAGGAGTTGTGTATAATTCCCACAGCAATTTACCAGCGCGAAGGGTTAAAACTTGATTACTCATTGACATAAAGGGCAATTTCCCTGCTTTTTATAGAAACTGAAACTGTATTGTATTCAGCATCAGATCAGATGAGAAGGGTCTCAGCGAGTATATACCTGTGATTGTGAGGTGTCTATGTAATGCATAGTCTATGGAGAAAACATAAAAAAAAAAAATTTCTGTGTCACTGAACGCATTTGGCCAGAAATTTATGTCATTTATGTATCAAGTTATGACATATTTATAGTTTGGTATAGTGACATTGTCACATTAACCAATGGCTCAGGACAATTATTCGGCTAATTATTTGATATGAATTTAGAAATATGTTTCGCATGGATTGCCCATCCATAATTCTTACACACTGGACCTTTATTAGGCCTACTCGACATGTTAGCTACTGTATAAAATAAAATTGGTCTGGTAAAATTTAGGGGGCATTATAACACACATTTAATTGAGAATGTATGCTATTTTACACAACAAATAAAATAAAATATAAAATTTGAGGGGAAAAAATGCCTTCAACTGGTCTAAGGGCATTACATGCAGGTGCTTGAGAACCACGTGGGGTCTATCTATCTATGTCTATCTATTTGTTGTGTAAGTGTTATTATATTGACAATCAAGCTGACATTTTAGTGTAATAGTTAATCATCTTAAACATTTTGTTTGTTTGTTTTTTGGCTTGTAACAACTGATCTCTTGCACTTAAAACCCCTTCTCTTCAGACACCGAGGGTAACTCGAGTGACATCACTCGCTCCCCTGGAGCCATAAACAACTATTGTGGCAAGTAGTAAAACAAACTTTACACATGCAGTGTAATAAAAATTGTAATGATGTAATGAAACCGTATTGTACTAAAATAAAATAAAACTCCACAAAACCTGTAACTACACTAACAGACATTTAAGAAACGTCAAAACTGCTAAAAGTTAGTATGTGATTTTGGCAAAGTATATTCTAATAAAAGAAAAATCAGTGCTTGAGTGTGTGAATACATCATTACAACTAAAATAAAAAATGAAATGTTGTGTGAGTCATCATTTCAATAGATAATAACTAAGTTTAAAAAGTTTATGATTCTACTAGTGAAGTTGACAGTGTTTCTGGTTCTTTCTAAAAAAAAATGTTACTTTAGAAATGCACTTATATATATATATATATATATATAAATGAAAATGTATTCACTATAGCAAACCTGCTATTTTTCCTACATCATCTTGTTTTCAGAGCCCATAAAATGGTGCACACTTTAAAAAAACAAAACAAACACGTCAAACAGGATGATGAATATTTTGGCCGCACACAACACCTATTGTGCGCTTTTCCCAAATATTTAACCACACAGCATGTGAGACCTCATGCACCATCTACATCATTTATCGGTACAGCTTATTACAGTGTACCGAACCCTCCGGAAAGGTCAACAGTATCCACCTGTGCAACTGTGTGAAATTCTCCTACTTGACTGATCCCTTTCATGACAGTATTGACATACAGATCGCCGCAGGGAAAGAATAGATGTGGACTGATTAGGTGTCTTTGTGCGTTTGCAGGTTAAGTCACATTTTGCATTGAATAGGTTGAAAGGTCCTCAGGGTATTGTCAAGTCACAGCCTCACACACATCCCAGCAGGAAATTAAAGAGTATCTTTGGCTCATAATGTATCACATCCTCATACAAGATTAACCTTAACAAAACAGGATGAGTCATATTTGATCAAACATGCATGTACATAGTGACCTGTCATAGGGCAAAAGGTGACCCTGGACAGGTCACTAGTTCAGCACGGGGACAAACAACCATTCACTCTCACAATCATTTAGAGCAGAGGTCTTCAACAGGGGGTGTGTGACACCTAGGGGGTCCGCAGAGGTACTACAGGGGGTCTGTCATGTGTCAACAATTTGAATGGCTAAGGATAACAGATATCTTTATGCACGGCACTGGAACACTTCGCTATCGCTCATTTTCAATTCCACATTCCTGTTTAAAATAAAAACATCAATTTGAAAAGCTTGTATGCACGATTAACAAGATATGTTTATAAATGGCAGTGGCACGGCCACTCTACTCATTGTTCCTTAAAAAAATATATATGAACCTGTGTATTATTTCAATAGCTTAGTATTGAATGCACAATAATAGCGAGGTACATTTATACATGGCACTAGGACAAGTTTAATATTAACCCTCTAACACGGAGCTCTGAACACTGAGAAGTTGCACGTCAAAGTCAACATGTGGTTATTGTTATTTAAGTGTTTAAATATACTTTTCCTTTTTCTTAATTTTAAATTGTAAATACACCATTTGAACATGCAGTTTGGCCCACCGAAATATCAGCAACAATAAATTAACAAATAAAGAAACAAATAAACAACTAAGTGTCTTATTGATCAGGTGGAGCAACATGGAATATTTACGCAAGTTTCTCATCTCATCTCATCTCAACCAGTTCGGGAACGGGTATATTTTCTTTGTTATGTTGTTTGTGAAGTTTATAAGAAGATTATGGGCAACGCTTCGGTATAAACACTTCAAAATCCTCTCTAAGAAGTCATTTGTGGAGACTAAAGACACCAGGTGGCACTATAGGTGGACTTTAAGGAAGATGGCCATGATAAAAAGCACATACTGTAAGCATGACACAATCACATGTATTACCATTAACAGATTGAATTAAGATTTTGTTGGTAAATATGGATTAGTGTAATTTATTTACCATGTGTCCTCAGGGTAAAACATCTTTCTATGAGTGAACTGTGAGTGGACCTGTCGGTTTCCTGTGCACACATTTCTATTCATTCTCTCCAAATGAGAGTCTTATGATGGATACGCTGAGTGCCTTAAACGTGGTGTCATTACTCTGAAGACACGACATGAATAAATAAAAATGAGCCAATTACTTTCAGCAAGACGATGTCAAAAAACTGTCATTTATGCTATTATAAGGTCTCTGCTTTTAGTCACATTACTGATATCATCACCTGCTGTTCAGTCAGGAGCCTGGGATTCTCTATTTCCATGTTGTTTTATGAATAGACTTTGAGAAATCAACACAGAGCAAACACATTATAATGAAGGACAGGGTTAACGCCTTCTTTGTCATCTCACATGCACGTGATGTCATTTTGTGTTCGTGGTTAGAGGAAACTAAGTGGACATCAGTGCGATTGACAGCTGGTATTGTCCAATGAGCCCATGAAGGGCGTTGTATACAAGGAGGAGGAGCTTAAAGTCAACTCTAAATGTTACAGGGAGCCAGTGTAGGTGCAGCTAAGACTGGACTCGTATGCTCTCTCTTCCTGGTCGTGGTTAATAAATGAGCAGCACAGTTTTGGTCTACTAAAAGACCAAGTAAATATTATGCTACAGCAGAGGCCATTAACATTAATCAAGCTCTTATAGTCCTGCAAATTTTCATTTCTTCATCTCTATTTCCCCCACCTCCCTCTGTCTGCGTCTCCATCCCTCTCTCTCTCTCCTATGTCTCAGCACCACCAGCTGCTGCTGCGGCTGCTGCTCCAGAGAGGAGAGGAGAGTCCTTCACCCCCCCCCCTGCACAGACAGAGACAAAAGGCCCGATTTGCCTGCTGAACACTGCCCCCTTTCTTCAGCCATCCTTTCATGCACAGTCATGGTGGTGATGGTGGTGATGGTGATGACGGGGGCTTCACGGCAAAGCGAGGCCCGGACTGGGACTGAAATCGAGGACTGACCCAGTGAAGGAGAGTGGGGGGAGGGGAGGAGGAGGAGGAGGAGGAGGAGGAGAATGGGGGCTGGAATAATTGGGGTTGTTCCTGCCTCTACAGGAAGACCTTTTTTTTCCTTGAATATCCCTGAGTGGAAAAAAAAAATCTACCAAGGGTATGCCATATTTACCTCACTCTCTCTCTCTCTCTACACATATATATAGATGTAATGTTTATGTGCGTCCCTGTGGTGGCCTATATTGGAAAGCATGCGTTAGAAGGAAAACCTGGGAGTGACTGAGATGCATGAGAGGCTGGTGTGAGCCCATGTGTATGTTGGGCTTTTAGATTCCTTGGTGAGAACAGGTAGAGAACAGGCCAAGGTAGTGAACTGAGCTTCTACTCACAACATGGTTGCCTATACTCTTTTTTTCCCCCCATTCTCAGTTAATGAAGTTGCTGTCACCATTTGCCATCATTTCGCAATTAATTTAACTGCATTTCCTTTCCATTCTTACCCCGTGATTTTGTTTGTATGTGTATTTGCTCGTGTCCGAACGTTTTCATTTGTTTAAAGGCACATACAAACATGTTTTAGTGGTATATAACGAAGATGCAGATGGAGATGCCAGCTACTACAGGGAATCTCTCCAAACCATGTATCCAATCTGTGATTCACAAAATATTTATGACAATATACAGGTAGTTTGGTAAAAAAAAAAAAAATAATGGTGCAGTCTTTCTTGGGAAATGGTAACAGTGCTTCTGCGTGTGTTTCTGAGGCCATATTGCAGCACGGTGCTTTTATATGCAGGGTGAGTGGGAAACCAGCCAAAACCGGTTTGAGGCTGAGGGTTGACAGAGGAACAATGCCATCTCTGTGCTCCACTGTGGGATAGCGATAGCCTGGGCTACTCCATGGTAGCCCTTCATATTTCAGCCACTGATGACCACGGCACACGTACAGACCGGGCTGCTGCAGCTCACCACTGGCTCGATGTTGGCGTGCAGCACGGCTCACAGCAAGGGGAGCAGGGAGGGCCGCTTAGAGCCTGCCTCTGTATGCACACGCCTGCACACACACACAGGAGCATGATCCATCTGTTTTGTATGTCTGTGTGCTGCTAGTGGTGCAGAGTGAGTGAGGAGGATCATTACCAGAACCACCACCACTCACCAGATCCATGGATATAGCATGACCCTCTGTGCTGGGCCTCATGCTAATTAGACAGAAACAGAAACTGTGTTTTCCCTAAAGGGTGGATGGTGATTTAATGTGGGTTAGAATAGTTGTGACTGTGTATGTTGCAGGATGGAAGGAAGAAACAAGAGGTTTGGCTAGTGCCTGGAGAGGGACGGAGGCAAGAGGGTGAGGAGCAGCTGTTATTTCACATTCATTTATCGGAGTTTGTAAATTTGTAAATGTCTTTTACAGTGGTTGGAGCAGAGTGCATGTGTATTAAACTGTGGTTCTGTGTTGTTTTTTCATGTGTCTGTGTTTAATCCATCATGGCAGTTGCTCACTGTTCTTTCCATGAGGCCTTTCTCTCACCCTGCAGCAGCTTCTCACAGCTCAGCAGCCATTTCGTCACCTCAATGCATTTCTCACCTCTCTGTCTCTACATAACATTTATCTCTCCTTTCCTTATAAGTGTACCTCCCTTATCGTTTAGATTGAAAACCGTTGCATTTTGAAACAAAGGAAAATGCTGACCATGGAGCAGTGCAGCTCATCGATCATGCCATTTGTCCCCAACACCCAAAAAATACAAATTGTTTATTTTAAAATCCAGTGCATTTTGATGACTAATCCAAACACGTTCTACACTAGTTTTATTTACAAACGTATACATTGACAACATTCAATCTTTTATTACACAAAAGATTCAGTATCTTATAATAGTTTCTTATAAAAAGCCTCTTCTTCAGTCACTGCTTTCATATTTACATTTCACACTGTACTCCATATATCTTATGAAGAGAAACTCTATAATTGTTTTGCCGTGTTCCATGAGCAGCTTGTCAAAAGTTAAAAGCCTCAATTACGCATTAGTTTTTCTCTCACTTGATTTTATTTGAATTATAGCAACACATACATGTATTGATTTAAGAGTGAAGATCTGCATTAGATCTAAATGTAATATACTGTACTGCGACCACTAGCCGTGTTGTTTTGTGATCTTTGGCATTTAGGTTGGAATGACGTGAGATATTCATTTTCAAAGTTTAAAAGTGTTAATCTGTCCCGAGACAGTGATGTAATCCTATATCCATAACCACACAAAATAACCTTCTCACTATGACTTCTATTGCCTACTAGTAGTCTATTACAAGTCTGAGCAGTGCAGCAAAATTGAATTCAGCACAGATTTGAACTTAAAACCTGCAAGCTCAACTCTTTCATTTACAGCAGTTCTCTTCTGACACAAAACCAGTTGCCTTTGAAAACAGTAAATAACGCAAACCAAATCCATAACCCAGTTAAACAGTTCACAGAAAGTTTGTTGGATTATTTTTCAAAGTGTCCTATCCACTTGCCAAATGGTCCATAAAATACAGATTTGTTCCGTATTGAACAGATACGGAACGCACTTTGTTCCTTATTTTTTGAGATATTTGTGATCGAGTCAGTGCAAAACCACGACAGAAGAATGTCAGATTAATCCACTAATGAAGATTGAGTGACAAGAACCTCCGACGGTAATCCATACTATCCAAAAGAAAATGCTTTTGATTGGTCGTCCAATTCACTGTGCGTCCTGTGTACAGACGCGGCAAGATAAGAAGGTAAACTGGCGACACGTGAGGGTCAGGAGGATACTGCTCAGGAAAAAATAACATTTGTGGGTGGAATGCTTGAGAGACAACAACTACAGGGCAAACTGCAGGCAGAGGGAGTCCTTTCAAAGTTGAATATAATATTAAACTTTCAAATTTCTTATGTCTTTTGTATTTTTTGTCTTGAAATTATTCCGTGTTTTGACATCATTCCTGTTTGCACTGTTATTTGTATTAAACATGTTTGCACTAATGAAAAATATGGTTTTCTTTATTCTCTTCTTGAAATGCAGTTGAAGTTACAGTAGCCAGTAGCTTACTGTATGTGTAATGCCAGAATTACACGCCGCCATGTTATGCTCAAGCATGACTTGAATAAACATTGCAACAATAGACCTTTTTTACAGCAGATATTTTTTGATATGAATTAGGACAAACAGAGGTTTTGCCATTAACATCAGTGTCCTGCTCCTGTTCAAGTGTAAGAGTAGGTCACATTAAATACTTGAGACTTAAGTTTTTGGAACATGTTTTTGTCCTTAAAAAATGATTATTTTACTATCAAAAACATGTTGCATTATTTTCTGGATTCAGTTAATTCAATTCAGTTTTATTTGCATAGCACCAAATAACATACTGTATATTATCTCAAGGCAGGAACCCTGCAGTTCACACAATAAGCAAGCACAAAAACAAAAACAAAACACCTTACAGACTGTGTTGTATGTATTGTGTACACTGGCACACCATGTGGTGACAAATAAAAAGTGCAAAACACAAGATTCACCGAGTTATGTTTATGCTCTTTGTCTCGGAGCAAAAACACAACTCTTCCAGACACGGTGCAATTTCATTTGTAAATATGACAAAAAATATCACTCACTCCTGCTCAGCATCACAGTTTATTAATTCAACAAGCTAAACATGTTGGTTCCTCTCGTGTGTTGCTGAAATAGAACAGAAATTGTATAATTATTAGTTTTTATTTTATAACATACAGTGCGATAACCCTGGTCAAAGCATTTTTGAAAACATGACATAAAAACAGAAACAGAGACTGTGGAAAACCTGAATAGGATGCTGTTTACTGTTTGCTCACCTTAAGGCCCAGGGAAAGACACCGTTACTGGATCTGGTGGTGCAGGTTTCAAAGGAACTGTAAGGCTTGCCACAGGGCAATGGGTGAAAAAGGTGATGTGTAGGGTATGCGCAGTTTTCTGGAGAGCTGGCAGCAAGAGAGGACTTCCAGGGAGGGTGGAGGTAACATTTCCTGGCCTGTAGGCAAACTGATGTGGGCAAAAAAATTAGGCTAAAAATTAAGTTGTCTCATGTCACAATTGTATTATTAAACATATAAATTGTTAAATGTTAAAGTGTTTAATTAATGATTTGAAAAAGACCACTTTCATGAAATCACATGAACACAATACACCATTTTTTAACGATAAAGTGAATACTGTCAGTCATAATAGAAAAATATGACTCCTCATATCATGACCATTGTTACCTTTCGCTCTTTTGCTTGTTGCATGGATAGATCATAATTACCATAATCATAGTCATCATCATTTATCGCCAATCATGTCAGTCCTGGCAGGAGAAGACCTTACATGTTGAATATATTCTAGTAAGTATTGCTTGTAATGCTGCATGAATTGCACAGAAAATAGCTCTATTACTCTGTGACCAAGCTTTAAAGAAAACTGTCACAAGTATAATGACTAGGTACACATAGCATTTTGCTTCTAATATAATGTAAAAGTATACACGGCTGAACTAACTTTACAAAATATGTTGACATCTACAGCCTTCTGTCTATTAAATATTAACATTGATTAACACATTACTTAGCTTTAAATGATGATCTGCAGAGATGTTTGCCATGACACACAGTACATTCAACCTGACGAGAATTAATACATAACATTTGATTATCTAATTATAAAATTGCCAAGAGAATGGGTAAAGCTTCAACACCAAAACACAAGGGATCATCTGTATTGTAAATTGTGTCAGTTAACTGTTACAGGAGTAATAGTACTTTACAGTGATTACATTAAACTATGCTTCCTTCTCTCTACATTATGCATTTGTATCACAATCCTTGTATGACTGAATGTAAATGTCACATTTTGGAATGATGTTACTAGTTGCTCTTTTACCCACATTCCCCAGGTGATCTCCACATCAGAACAGGAGCAGGACCATGGGAGATATGAAGACACCAGACTTTGATGACCTACTGGCGGCCTTTGACATCCCTGACATGGTGGACCCAAAAGCTGCGATTGAATCTGGACATCATGACATCCACGATGGACAGCCCAAGCAATCCAGTGGGGTCACGACAAATGAAGATAAGGGCCACAGCCCATCAACAGGGCATGACATTGGAATTAGTGTAATAGTCAAGAATACCAGAAACAAAGACATCCCTGAGCATGGTGCAACCAAATCTGCGAGGGATGGATATATCCGATCCCATCCTCAACCCCTTTCTGTTGGACTTCATAATGGCCTCTTGAAAGGTACACCACGAAGTACTTCTTACAACAAGAAACGATGGAAGGCTTCCAGGGAGGAAGGACAGCCAGATAACCAAGCATCTGCATGCAATCAGTTCAGCCCCATTTCCAGTGCTGAAGAGTTTGAGGAGGAGGATGATAAAATTGAGATGGATGACCCTATGGATGGTCAGGTTGGTCACTCAGACTTAATGTGCATTACTAAAAGAGATCATCAGAATCACAAATCTTCTGTATCAGTGGACAGTATGTCTAAGACCATGGAAAAAATAGACACAAATCCTGATCAAAACAACAATAGTAATGGAGGCACACTTGGGGGATCAAAGTCTAAAAAATCCTCTGATACAGGTTTATCCAAGGTGGAACATAAGGACACTGTCTTAAGGCCTCACAGTGACGAGTGCGACGAGGCAAAACCTTCATCTTGTATTACAGCAATTACAGCCCTCAGTGCTAAAAAGGCCAAAACTACAGCTGTGGATGTTTTGGATTCTCCTATAACACGGAAAGAATCCAACAAGGCCAATGAACATCACAAAGCTCCACAGAAACCACAGGAATGTGAGTCAGCCCTAGAATTTGCAACAAGACTGCTAACAAGACAACAACACAGCACCTTCAGTGTCACTAATGACAGGAGCAGCAAAGAGTCCCCTTCCTCAAGCACTGACACAGCTCCAGTCATCCCAAAGGTTCGGATCAAAACAATCAAGACCTCATCTGGACAGATCAAGCACATTGTCACCAGAGTGCTACCAGAGTTTGACCCTGAAGATCTGAAAAAAGGAGATAATAGCCCATCTCTTATCACAACAACCAAGGCCGTTTTCTCATCCCCCACAAGATCCTCTTTGCCTACCACAATGGTAACCACAACTGGAGGGCCTTCAATTGAAATAACCAAGCAAATGACTATTAAACCTATAGCAACAGCTTTCCTGCCAGTCTCTGCAGTCAAGACAGCAGGTTCACAAGTCATCAACCTTAAGCTGGCTAACAACACCACAGTCAAAGCAACAGTCATCCCTGCTGCATCAGTGCAAGGTGCCAGCAGGGTCATCTTGAAAGCTACTAATGTCATCCAGCAACAGACTGCCATTTTACCTGCCTCCAGCCTGACCAGTGCCAATCTTGTGCCAAAAACAGTCCATCGTGAAGTCAACCTTCTGCCTCAGTCTGAATCTCCTGCTATGTGCGATCTCCAACCGGCCCCGTCTTCCTCCAAGCACAGCAATCAACAACCACAGTGCGTTAAACGCCAGACAGGTCTCACTGGTCAGGGCTCAAAGAATGTCTCTAGGGTTCAAGTGTTCACTAGCTCTCAAAGTTCTGTAGTGGAAGCCTTTAATCAAGTCCTAAGTAGCTTAAACCCTGTTCCTGTGTACATCCCCAACCTCTCTCCACCAACTTCAGCCTGCATCTTTCTACCCTTGCATGGTTACAAGTGCCTGGAGTGTGGGGATTCATTCGCTCTTGAGAGGAGCCTAACACAGCACTATGAACGTCGTAGTGTGCAGATTGAAGTCACCTGCAACCACTGTGCCAAAAACCTAGTGTTTTATAACAAATGCAGACTCTTGTCTCATGCCAGGGGCCACAAGGACAAAGGGGTTGTCATGCAGTGCTCGCATCTAATTCTAAAACCCATCTCTGCAGCACAGATGATGAGCACATGGTCAACAGGCCCAGCCAGTGACACTAGTACCACCTCAACTCCCCAAACGCAAGCAACCACAAGTCCAGTCATAGAGAAAGGTACCGTTAGTGTGTCCCCAACTGCAGTGATTTCAGCTTCATGTAAAGCTCCTCTTGTGGCAGCAATGCCCTTGGACAATGGCGCATCAAAGCTCTGCAAACACAGTCTTAAGTGCTCGGAGTGTAATGAAATGTTTCATGATGACGGCTCATTGGCCATGCACTATCAACAGGTGTCCAAGAGTGGCCAGGTGTGTATATGTTTTTATGGTTTGAACTGTACCGTGAAATTGTTCAGTTCAGTTGTTCGTGTTACCAGTTTTTATTTTTGAAACGTCATATGATTTTGAAACATTTGCTGCCACTGAACATTGTTTTATTGGGACCTTTTCTTCTGTAAAGTAAAGATCTCTGGATTATTCAATATTGTGGGACACAAAAATTAGAGTAAGTAGACACAATCAGAAACACAATTGGTGCATTTACATGCATGTTGAAAGTCCGATTCTAGTCGGACTAAGACAATAATTTGGTTTTCTTAATGTCAAACGTTAAAATCGAGCTACTCTTAGTTGGACTAACGTACCTGGATAATGTGATTCACAGTCCGATTACTTGTGCATGTATACACTTAGTCCGACTGGAGTCAGACTTAGAGTTCTGCGCATGCAGCGAAATGTGGTCTTTGATCTGGAAGTAGAAGGAAACAAGGCACTAGCTTATAAAGAGATACAGCGCCAGGCCTTAGCTCGATTACACTATGCATGTAAACGTACTGAGTGTTTGTGACTTAATTGACCTAGTACTTCATTTGAGGTAAGGTAACCCCCCGTGTCAATTCAAAGACATTATTAAAACGTTTTCTCTCTTCTGTACCTACAGAAAACATGCACCATATGCCAAATGCTTTTACCAAATCAGTGCAGTTTTCTGTCACACCAGCGAATCCATCAGCACAAATCTCCATACATCTGTCCTGAGTGTGGTGGCAGCTGCAGATCTGCTCACTTCCAGTCACATGTCACCAGGAACTGCCTACATTGCACTCGAAGAGTCGGCTACCGGTCAGTCTGACTTTAGTAAAATAATATTATGCATTTCAGTATTGATAGCTTGCAAATTTATTTTTTTTTAATTCCTTAACCTTAATTTTCTAATCTTATCTTAATATTTTGGTTTTTAGGTTGGTGAAATTTTTAAATTCTACGTATCACATACTCTATCACACGGTATTCTCTACAAGAATGTGAATAAGTATTTTCAAATATATATTTATGTCAAGCTAAAGCAGACAACTGAAACTGCAATCGCCTTGCTTTCATTACACCATTATTTTCTCAAGTGGGACATCATTTTCGTGGATAAATTGTGACTCAGACATTTGCATTTGATTTGCATTACTAGAATAGGGGTCCTGTTAGCGTAACTGTTAGCAAAGATGGCAGACACTGTTTACAATCTGGGAATAAGGTCCCGTCCCATCCGAGTGGGTCTAAAATGTAAGAATTAGCGTTGCAGTCTCAAGCCTCGGACCAAGTGTCAATGGTGGGCACTTAACAAAAAAAAGAATGAAGATATTTCTCGACTCAGGGGAAACTGAGGTTGGGAAGCACAATTTCTCAAAAAGACTACCCCGATTCCAGTAATACAAAGCTAAATGCAAATCGGTGAAGTATTCCTTTAAAGTCTTATTTATGTCAGTCCAAGTTTGTATAACCTGTCTGTCTAATTTCTCTCGCTCTGCCTCCACCATCCCCAACCCAGCTGTTTCCATTGTAGTGTGATCTTTGCCGATGATGCAACCCTCAAGTCCCACATCCAGAATACTCACTGTGAGATCTTCTACAAATGTCCTCTGTGCCCTATGGCCTTCAAGTCTGCACCTGGCACACATTCCCACACATATACAAAGCATCCAGGAGTGAAAGCAGGAGAGCCCAAGTAGGTCTGCATGCTGTATCTGCAATATGTACAGCACATACAGAACTACGCAAGTGTCAGTTTTCTTAGTGTGAACTTCTAAAACAACAGCACAACCCTAATTAATGTTATTGGTTAACCCTTTGTTTGTCCTTAATTAGTTGGTTTGTCCCCACAATCCTTAGGTTGACACAATACTAGACCTGAAACAATTAATTGATGACTAAATTAATCAACAACTTTTGATAATCGGTTTGAAGATTTCTGATTGTTTAAGCTTCTTAAACGTGACTATTTTCTTCATTTCTTTGCTCTGGGTAACAAAGAACATCATTTCCAGGTTTGACTAACACCGATCAACATTTTTTTAAGGTTTTCTGATATTTTATGGACCAAACGATTCATCAATTAATCGAGAAAATAATCGACAGATGAATCAATTATGAAAATAATCATTAGTTGCAGCTCTACGCAATACCTTGCTTTGAGGTATTGTGATGATGGTGTTTGTTCATAAAAGAGACCTTGATGGTCTTCATAGAATGGTGATTTGCCCTTCTAGTTCAAACAACCGACATCCTGACATACAAGTTTACATTAAATACCTGAGAATTCCTTATTTCACAGTAACATCCAGTATACAAACTGAACTGCAAACACATCACAGTATAGTTGACTTCTGTAGCCCTACTATTGTAACAACTGAAGAAGGAAGTGGACTCAGACGCAGGGAGTTAAGAGCGATATTGGTTCACTTGTACAAAAGGTTCGGTGGTCAGAAAAATGCAAAGGTATCGAAAACACTAAGCTGAAGTCAGAACCAACAAGATTAATGAGAGACTAAACTGCAGGTGTGGCAAATTGAGCACAGGTGAAAGTAATGAGGGCGGGATGTAATCACACTGGTGGGCGTGGAATCATGACAGGAAGTGTATTGATCTGTAATGAGAGAAGGTCAGATTTAAAAAAAAAAAACATCGAGCAATATCTGCTGTGATATAAGAAGGAACACTTTTGGTAAATAAAAAACAAACTGAAATGCCTCACAATAGTAAGTAACCAGTGTCTTCAAAAAACAAACAAAATAAACTTGACACTGTAAATGGTTTAGGGTCTCAAAACATTTTCAAACCCATCAGATGTGCCGCAAACACATTCACTGTTCAATAACTGAACCTCTGGGCTACAACCCACAATTACTTCTGTATGAGAAATGAAAATACAAAAACATTTCTAGTAATGAGTACATACACAAGACAACTATAGTGTTGCTCTCTGTAACACACACAACAAACACAATTCACAATCTGCAATTTTACACTCACAAGTTTCTGATTGTGAAAATAAGAATTTAGAACATAACAATACTAGAATATGGAGCTGTTCAGTGAGCAGAGGACATTACACAGCATTGCAATGGTGATTGTCTGTTCCACAAATGAGTGAAATCTATTTACATTTAGAGCTGAAACTATTGATGAATCGGTTTTAAGCTTTTTTTTTTTCATGATTAAAATTTAAGCTTCTTAAATGTTAATATTTTCTTAATTTCTTTGCTCTGGATAACAAAGAAATCATTAATTAAGTTAATCATTTTGGTTTGTGGGCAAAACAAGACATTTTAGAACATCATCATTTCCAGGTTTGACAAACACCAATCCACTTTTAAGGTTTTCTGATATTTTATGGATAAAAACCATTAATTGAGAAAACAATTGACAGATTAATCGATTATGAAAATAATCGTTAGTTGCAGCTCTATTTACATTGAACAAATACCAAAACATCAATTAAAAACGTCACAAATGTAGTTGGGATGAACTCAAAATGTCCAGCGCTTATTTACCTTCAAAAGTGCTGGCAATGTCCACCTGAGAACACTCCACGTGTGCATCGAGTGAAAAAAAAGTCGTCTCTCATGAAATCATTACCCAAAAGTCCTTGCGCCCTCAGGGGATTAACATAGCGCAAAAGTGCCCTCTAGTGGCATTAATAAAAAATGTTTTCCCACCCGGCCACACATAAATATCTAAACATTTTAGTCGAACACTTGGTCAAAACAATAAACATTAAGGCAAACTCATAGCTGTAAATGTAGATTCACATTAAAACTGAGTTATCAGTAACTACACTAATTTCACTCACTTTGTTAAGTGTCTGATATTAATGATTTAGTTTTGTGGTTTTCCTTTAGGCTGATATATAAGTGTTCCATGTGTGATACCGTGTTCACGCTGCAGTCCCTGCTCTACACACACTTCGACCAGCATGTCATCAATCATAAAGTTTCAGTCTTCAAGTGCCCTGATTGCTCCATGCACTACACACAGAAGCAACCGATGTTGGACCATATCAAGGTAGGCATTAAAACAAAGTTATTATCATTATCCTTCTGAAAGTGGCCACTTACTCTTAGTATGACATTTACCTTCATGCTGTATCAGACAATAAAATGAATTACATACATACATAAACATACAAAATTTGTGTTTCATCCAGACTATTCATGGAACCCTGAAGACCACTGAGGATCCACCAAACTTGGGCATTAATCATCCTCTCAGTGTCAAGCCAACTAATTCCAACAGTACCAACTGCCCGAGTAATAATAACAAGGATGACGTAGAAAATGTCAACAGTAAGAAGAAAGGAGAAAAAAAGTATTTACCTTCACCACAGAAAAACAACAACAGTAGGGCCTCAGCAGAGCTGAAGAACTCTGTCCGCTCAGGATACACATGTGGAGACTGCAGTACTCTCTTCACTGCCCGTGAGGTCTTTGTGGCCCATGTGAGACGTGAACATGGCAAGGTGAATATCTGACCATTTAAGTTCAGGTTCAAGATACCATATGATTGGATACATAAATGAAAGAATCCACCTCATAAATGATGTTGGGGCTTCTTTTCTCATTCTCATGCTCACATTGCAGATCTTGAAGAAGCATCCATGTCGACAGTGTGACAAGTCCTTCAGCTCCTCCCACAGTCTTTGCCGACATAACCGTCTTAAGCATGAAGGGTTGCAGAAGGTCAACGATAGCCTGTGAGTGCACCGACAGTACTCATTGTTGATGTCAGAGGCACATGAGATGGACGAGTAGAAAAGGAGGATATAAGACATTCAGTATATTTCCATGCTGTTTAATTTGGCAAGCATCCAAGCACGAGAGCATAATATACATAAGCATGAAAGAACTGTGACATACTTCTAAATTTCACAAATTCAACCCAATTTTAAACATTTTGAGTACTTTTTGCTCATGTGTGTTTATATATTTGATGTTTTTATTTTATTTTTTATCAGATTGTCTAGGTTGTGCTGAAAAAAAGGATTTAAGACATGTCTTATAGCCTCTGTATATACTGCACGTTTAAACATAGTAATGGCAAAAAGCAGCCTAAATGCTCTGAGTTCTAAGGGTTAAAAGTCCAGTTTTGACCGACGAGCACAATCATTTAGTTTATAGTTCTTTCCAACATCACGTACAACAACAACATACTGAATTGATTTTGTTGTGCTTTGACAGGCACTGTGCAACTCTCAGTCAGCGATTCACTAAAAGAGTTCTGCTGGAGCAGCACGTTCAGCCGATGCATGGCGTCAAAGAACCAGACGGGAAGATCGTCACCTCTGATAATGTGGTAAAGTTTTACCTCACAAGAAAACGGTACTCTGTTTGCAGACATACTGCACAGCCATTTGGGGGAGTCCTCCTTTTGAAGTCAGTTTACCTCGCAAGATTATGATTTTCCTGTCAATCCTAATCTACCCTCTCAATCACCTCTACAGTCCCCCAGCCCCAAAAGGAAGCCAGAGGAGGATGAAGGGTCTCCCAGTATAAACCCCAGGGCTTCAGACTCACAGCCACTGAAAAGACTCAAGGTAAATATCCTCAAAGTTCACAAGTGTGCACTCTGCGGTTTCACCACTGAGGATATTAGCACTTTCCAAAAACACATTCCCCTGCACAAGTCCGATGGTTCATCCGACCAGTGTCAGGAGTGTGGCCTGTGCTACACATCCCATTGCTCACTGGCCCGGCACCTCTTCATCGTCCATCGGCTGAAGGAGCCTCAGGGCCTTGCCAGATACAATGGACGGGGCAAGGAGGAGGAGGAGGAGTATGGTGATGAGAGTCAGAGAGAGAACCAGCTGGGCGTCATGGATGAGAAATGCAAATGCAAAGTGTGTGGAAAGACGTTTGAAACAGAGGCAAACTTGAATACTCACATGAGGACACATGGGATGGCATTCATCAAATCCAAGAGACTGATCGCAGCTGAGAAGTGAAAACTCACAGCACTGGTGTTATAAATGTATATACTGTACATTATACACATTTGTGTAGGTAAAAATAATATAGGGAAAAACCAGTAATACTTTTGGACAAACTGCCTTGTATAGACATTAAAAAAGAAAGAAAGAAAGAAATATGGAATGTATTCATGCAATATGGGATTAATCTTCATACAGTATTTTGTGTTTTAACAAATACATGGGCCAAATATGACTTTGTTTTGAAACGGATCTTTCATGCCTGTAACAGACTGGCACCTCATTTAGATTTAAAAAAAAATAAAAAATTATTTATCTGGATATTTGATTTGATATATATATAAAAAAAACAGTTTATTTACCATATAACACATTTGTCACGGTGGAATAATGAAAATGAACTTCCAATAATCCTGATTTTCATACCTATCAATAGCAAGAGGTTTTGTCTTTTTGTTACTTTTTTCTAAATTTATTTAAAAAAAAAAAAAATCATAATGAATAGTCTTGACAGTAATCATTTTTACAAAAATATAAACACATCCTGTAATCTCTGTGGTCTTTTTTAACCAGTTCATGTAAACAAAATGTACTTGTACTTTATTGCCAAACACCACTACACATGTGCAGGACTTCATCTTAGATAGCTCAGTATTTATTTCTCCTCAAGGTAACAATTGGCACTGTTAATTCATTTACAAATTGAGAGATTCTCTCTTTAGTTTTCACTGACTCAATTTGAATATAAAAACTGTGGGTTAAAAGGTCTCTGGTCAAATAAAGAGCTCAACAACCTAATGCTAGTATTTGCTTGGAATTATGTTTTATTTTATAATTAGACTAATAATTAGGGAAAATGACTCTCGTCATTCATTTGCGGCGTGTTCCCTTGACACACCTGCTGCAGACTTTGAATAAGCATTCCTCAGCTTACACAAACAACACGTGGTTGTGACGCACACTTCTTTCATGCGCAGCACCGTTCTCCCCCTGGTTCTGTCCCAGGACTCTAAGTGAGGGAGGGTAGACACCAATCTGAGGCAGACTGCACAACGACATGGTGTAAAAATATATCTTGCTTTGGTAAGAAGATACGTCTCTCCATGACTACATGGGTCCACGGGGGCCTCTGCAAAGCCACAACACAAAACAACATGCTCGACATGATGTAACGTATCAGACTGTAAAACATTTAGCAATGAAGGTTTTTGGATGCTGTTTGAGAAGGACAAGGCCTTTTTTTTCCACATTAAACACATGTTTTGTGTGTTTCATTTGCATGCTTTGACATCAATATTATAATTTCAGTGGTGTGTGACCTCAAGCGCTGCTGTTTATTGTAGTTCAGGAGTCAAATGTGAAGACAAGCGAACAAATATCACCTCACGCGTTGTTCTGCCAGAGCACTTGTGGGACTGCCGGTGTTCTCACAGAAGTTGTCGTAAAAATAAAGATATTCAGTGTATTTCCGTTCTATAGGGCCTCATTGTTGTATTGGAGGGTCTCTCTTTAGCTGTAAAATGTCCCGTTCCTCTCACCTTATAAAATAACAACTTTGTTACTGCTGTGTACCAATGCGTTGATGAAAGGAAGTGACCACCTCTGAAACGTCTTGTTTCTCAAGAAACAATCCGACTGATAATTATGATTTTGGATCCAGAAGGAGTCGAGGTCCGGTGAGCACGGTGTCTCCGACGCCGGCAGTACACCCACTGAGGCCCCAACGCCTTATAGCATATGGATTCATATGATAAACCCGAGAAACCACGAAACCCCTCTGAATGGCCCGCTGATGCATCCACCGATAACCCTGCAGTCGACCAGTTCCCCCTCCACAAAAGCAGCGATTTCCTCCAAGTCCGCCTGGTTCTTTCTGCGGAAAAGATGCATTTTCTGCATTTTCTTGCATATACTTTCTGATCCTGATACTTATGACAATGTGCTGTTGATGTGCCAAAAGATTATTAAGTATCTCCCCGTTTGTGAAACCTATTCTAAAGTACAATGCTTCACGGCCCTCATTTTAACTACGCTCCTCTTCTAAAACAACAGGTTAGAATATTACAACTTTATTCTCGTAAATCTATGACTTTAATCTTGTAAATTTACAACTTTAATCTTGTAAATTTACAACTTTAATCTTGTAAATTTACAACTTTATTCTCATAAATAAAGACTTTATTCTCAAAGTCTGTGAAAAAAAACATTTCTCCATGTGGCCCTAATACACCATTATAGAACTGTGACGTATTTCCAAATTTCACAAATCAATCAGATCTTAAAGATTTTTTGTACTGTTTGGCCAGGTGTGTTTATATAGTTGTGTGAAAATGAAAAAACAAACAATAATTTCATCAGATAGCCTATGGGCTGTGCTGAAACATAGTAATGAAAAAAAGCTGCCTAAATAAATACAGTCTTCTAAGGGTTAAATAAGGGGAGGAGATGCCATTGTATTTTTATACAGTATTGATTTTAAACAACAACACTGCTGTCCTACACAGCTGTGGCATTCATGCGTTCAATTCAGTGTTTTTACCATATTTATTTATTTACTTATTTGGTAAAGACTGAACATTAAAAACATTAAACATAACAAATGTCTAACTGAAAAGCCTTATTTGAGCCATAATGATTCCTCAGAACATTCTGGTCATTCTTAACAGCCACCGGATCATTTCTGTTCCACCAAAAACATTTTTACCAAACGCATTCTGTGGAGCAGGCCATCACAGAAAGAGGCTGTAAATATAGATATTGGATGGTAAATACTCAAGATCGGCACATGCCCACAATATCAGGTAACGCACTTTATACTTGTGGGGAACAACAGTTAAAAATAGAATCACACCCCGAGACTGTCGGCTCTGCCTGAGCTCACGTTGAAGTTCTACATCCTAGGTTTACAACTACAACTACTCTGCTATGGAAAAGGTACGTAAATCAAAATGAACTCTGCAGTGAAGAAGCTTGTTTTATGATGCATTTATATCTTTCTCTGAGAACGCTTCATGCTGCCAGTTATGCCGATAGACTGACATGCCAGCAACGTTGTACAACTCATAAACGTAAAGCTTCAGAATTGATATGCTTCCAAATATCATTTTTGTCTCCATGCTTATTTGTAAACCTGTCATTGTCATAGCAGTTATAAGTATTATTACTTTAGTGTTATTACTTTCAAAACTGTTCACATTTACACAGAAGGTCCTTGATCTTTCACGTACAGAAGCTTTAAAGATGCAGCAGGAAACTTTGGGAGAATGTGAGACCAACGATGCATCTATTTTGGCACATACATTCCAGATGAAATCAAATTACACGTACTTGCTGCGGGACATACAGATGCTGACAGCTTTATTGTTTTGTTTTGTTTTTAACGTCGGTACAAATGAAGGTCTATTGAGTGCACTGACTGGACAGGAGACTGCTTATGAGAGCTTATGATATACATATATGTTTATTTAAAAATTATTTTTGGTAATGACTCCATTTTGTCCAGGGCGTCTTTTGAAAGTTATGTTAATATTCAACCTGTTTGTCAATAGACCAAAGCTCTGTGCTCTATTGTAAACACCTCTGGCGTGTGGGCTCAGCTTGTCCTTCAGTGCAGCAGGAATGTCACAAATGCAGGTCATGGGTGAAGAAGTACTGGTATTTTTCCGGTGTCTGTGCCACCAGCTCCCCTCCTGCAATCTTCCAAATCAGGGTGCATGTTTTGGAACCTCACTCTTCAACACATCATCTCAAGCATCGGTACGTACAGTACTGTATGTCATGTTGTCCGGGGAGGACAAGACAAATAACAACAATAACAATAGCAAAAACTGTCACGCTATGTTGTTAAGCATTGGCAGGTGTGTAGAATACACATAGAAACATCTCCACTGTTGTTTCCTAAATGTTTAGCTGATATTAAGCCGTAGAACTGAGAGCATTTAGGCTGCTTTTTTTCCATTACTATGTTTAAACGTACAGTATATACAAAGGCTATAAGAATGTGCAATAAAGAGTGTCTTATATCCTTTTTTTTTAGCACAACAATCTGATAAAAAAATTATAATTTTCACCAATTATATAAACACTTCTGAGCAAAAAAGTACTCAAAATGTTTAAAATTGGATTGAATATGTGAAATTTGGAAATACGTCACAGTAGTATTTTGTGACATCTGCACAGTTATTGCTACTAAAAACTTGATATAAAATTAATAACTTTGATTTAACAACACACAAGAAGACAAAAACACACACACCCCCAGGATGTCCATATTAAGGAGTTGTGTATTATTCCCATGAGTTAAAGTGTAAGTGGCGACTCTTTGTGTGAAATGATTTCAGGTTTGAAGGAATAACAGATTCTGAAGAAGAATACAAAAAATATTCCTCAGGCTGGGTTACAGATTTGTTTACATTTTAATATATAGCTAAAAGTAGGCACCAGCGTATGGACAATGTAAACAATGCATACGTATTTGCCTTTCAGCTGTGAAGAGAGTTGAGTGTGGAGCCTGTTACTTGGATGATCACACACACCAGACTTTCTTTTATCAGTTAAGTAAAGTAAAAACAGAAGACATTGACACTTACATGGGCGTCTCCGGAGGATAAGATAATAACGTCACCCAAAGTAACAGCTAGGGAGATAGTGGGTCTCACTTAAGGAGTTAAATATACTTAGGTTGCTTGCTCAGGTTTGAGGCTACTTGATTATTTGGCTTTGTTTGCGGTTTATTAGTCACATGTATACATTATATGATATATATATACATATATGTTTTTATTTTGCAGGTAAAAACACCAGGATTCAGCTGCACCTAAGCAAATGAAATGAAACCTGAAAAGCAAGATACACTGTGTCACAATCTCCAGCACCCCTGTTGACTATTGGCTTAAGCAATTTCAACAAGAAGTCCCAATGGACCGGTTATTCTCTTGCACAGATGACCAAAAACAGTCACCAGCATCTCTCACAGAGAGTCAGACAGAGAATCGAGACACTCGTCCAATTGTACACAGTCCTGCAGAAACCATACCATCTGCACTCAATGCATATGCAGGGACTGTGCCAGATTGCTCAGACCCCATTGACAAATCCACTAAAACAAATGGTTCCACATGCCTCTCTGCTGAGAAAAGCACTAACTCGGACTGCTTAAAGCATTCACAATCCAGTCATAGTGCGTCATATTATTTGTCACTTAGCTCAGATTCTGTGTCAGTGGATAATAATCTCAGTGTTTATTCCTGTTCTGGCACAGCAGAATCTGCATTGCCTCTTTTACCTCATCAGCCTCATGACCTTATCTTGCCACCAGCTGACACTTCATCAGAGTTGAACCAAAAGCCCCCCCTGTCCTTTCCTCTCAATCAAGATAGTACATCACTTGAGCCTTTTGGGGCTGTGTCGTCTATTTCTGCAGATTTAATGGCACGTCCAGCATCACCTCACTCAGATAGTTCAGAGAGTGATACAGCTATAGCACCTGTGTCACACCTTTACATCTTTGAAAGTGAAACACAGGACTTCATCCCAAACGTCGATGAAGCCCCCCATGAGATTCAATGTCCAGATTTCCGGTCACAGACACGTCATGAGTGTGATTCAGCAGACGTGCTGACAAAGAGTCATCACAGCTTTCCTGAGGAACAGGACTACAAGTCAGACATGAGACGACGTACAGGGCTGGGACCACCTGTTGCAAATGCCAGCGGTGAAAGCTCGATGTCAGTAAATGGTGAGAGAGGAGGGAAAACAGAGGTCAGAGCTGTCTCCCCCCAAGTACGACAAAGTGACAGCCCTGACGAGCTTTGGCTGGATGCGTGTCAGGATCTGGCAGGTGAGGATCCAGAAGATGTGGATGTTTTGGACAGGACAAGCCATTATGTGATGCAAGGACAACTCTCAATCACCAGTGACTTGTCTTTTCTTTGTGGAGAGACACAGGAGTCAGGTTGCAAAGCTGAAGGTTGTGAGGGGATTGGCTGGTCCTGTGAAGACACTAGAGCCAGTGGGCCACTGGTTGAGAGGCAGCCGTCAGTGGACAGCTGGGCAAGTGCATTGTCAGACTGGACTGGAATCATTGTGGCTCCATCAGAAGACATCACACCTGCTTTTGCAGAGCTTGGCACTGAGATTGATGCATTGACACAGGCGCTAGCAGAGGTTAGCACTGATACAGAGAAAGAGACATCTAAAGAAGGACAAAGTCAGAAAACAGCCAAGCGGTCGCAATCACAGTCAACCATGGGCATTCTGGATCAGCCTCCAGACGCACAATATGTCACTGAGAGCTCCATCCTCGCGGAACAGGACTGTTTCTCTTCACTGCTTAAAGCTACGGGACCTGAGCTTCAAGACAGAGTGAGCTCCCACAGCACAGAGGCTTTCTGTGACCACACACAAGGAGAAAAGAGGGCAGAAGAAATCCAACACAGCCAGTCTGGATCCTTGACATATCCCATTCACCCACTCTCTGCCTTGGGTTCATCTAGTGCTACCGTGGTCTCTCCTGGAGGATACAGTACACATGGGACTGCAGATAGTCTGGTCTCTGGATCTAAATTCTCCACTGACTTAGATCTCCTTCACTTTGATGGATATGTTGACTTGGACACGGACATGTTCATGAGTGAAGAAGAGCCAGTCATACTAAACATAATAGAGGATTCAGATTTGGAGGAACAAAGCACACCTGTATGGCTCATGATAGGAGAGGTAAGATCATCCATATGACCTCTTTTGGCAGATGCTTGTGATCTGCTTGGTGAGGGAAAGCATGGAAATGGCAGGATATTGCAGAACTAAGCTTAGGAATGTTTTTTTAAAGATTTTGAAAAAAACATTTAAACATTTGCATGTGCCTCCCCACACACAGTCCAAAACATACAACACCTTGTCTTATGTGCTTGTGTGGAAATAAAGACAGAAAAGAGCAGTGGGAAGATTCACCCTTTATCAGTGATGCTGGTCAACAGATGAATGAGCCAAGCTCTTTGAAAACACAGCCAGGATGTTATGAGGCGTTCCTACTCCTCCCCTTGCCAATGTTGTGATGCCTACAGCCAGTCAGGCGGTCCATGGAATACAGGATGTCAGTTACAACACGACACTCACGAGCATTGTCGCCTTGCGTTGGATTGGAGCCACTCAGTTTGCGCCCAAGGACTTCCACTCAGGCTTGATTCTGTATTACTGGATAAGTCCCTTGGCTCTCATCTCAAAGTCTGACAGCTGTGAGCTGGAGAAAACAGGGGTGCATGAGAGGAAAACTTCAGAGGGACAGAAATGGCATCTAAGTATAGCTGAGAGTTCAATGATAATAGCATGCATCTGTGGCATGTCATGGGTGGTGGGGTGAGAGGACAGCACAGCTGAGGACTGAAACATGACCTCTCTCTCTCTCTCTCTTTTTTTTGTACACCCTATTTAACACACCCATCCCCACTGCATCTCCTTAAAAAACCCCACACCAGGATCCTGACAGGTCGACAGGCCAAGAGAGATGGCTTTTGATAGGCATTGGTGCACGCAATAAAGCAGGAGATCCTGTCTATTACTGAGGTCCACTTGCATGCAGGACATATGGACTATGGGATTGGATACAGAGGCATGGTGTTCTTTAGGCATCTGATTTGTGGCTGTATAGAAAGGTATGTGTTGACCAGACAGATTAAGAAGATCTGAAAGTGCATGGGATTGTAACTGTAAAGTATTATGTTTCTGTGTTGATTATATTAGTATTGTAAGTATGGTAGGCCAATGCCCAAGCATCCAAAGTTCTTGTTCGTGAATTGTCTCTGAAGTGTAATTATTTGCACCATTATTAACTGTCTCTTTCATTATCAGACCTCTGCGGATGGACTGTGTGAAGTGACAAACGAGCACGGTCCAGGTTCAGTGGACAAGCAGAAGGCTAAGAGGAGCTGTGGATCAAACAGGGTTGGTGGTGGAACAACCATACCTTCAGCAGACCCTTGTTTCCTTACCAAACACGCTCTGACACACGTGCAAGGTGCAGACACACAACCTGGCTTGCGTGTCGATGTCCACACGCACGTGTTGCCTGACACTTTACCAGACGTTGATGGAAGTTGCCAGGTGGAGTCACAGTGGGGGAGTCCTAAGTTTATTATGCCCCTAGCTCCCCTCAGTACCAGCTCCTCCCTTGGATGTCGGAAAGGCAGCAGTTTGGAAAGAGATCAAATTAGTGCCAAAAGGTCTCTCAATGACAACAGAGGCCCAACTTGTGATCACATACAACCCTGCCTTCTCTGGCCAACCTCAGATGGAATTAATAATAAACCATCCCCGAAAGGTTACAAGGAGCCGATTCAAAACAAAGAAAATACAATAGACTCTACTGAGAAATACAAAGGGAACCTGGACTTGCACCGATGCAACAGCAGCAAGTGTCTCCTGACTGAGAAAAAAACAATAATTGAGGAGATTAATGCTCTTAGTAGAGGAATCTCAAACTTGGCTGTTGCTGCTGCTGATCATTCCATCATCTTGGAGAAAAGCCGTGTTGCAATTATCACATTAGACATAAATG
This sequence comes from Solea solea, assembly GCF_958295425.1. NCBI lineage: Eukaryota > Metazoa > Chordata > Actinopteri > Pleuronectiformes > Soleidae > Solea > Solea solea. The sequence goes on from NC_081152.1 coordinate 9,402,664, forward strand.
ACCCATTTGTATCCAGGCCTGCAAAGCCTGTCACAGCTGTGCCATTTGAGCCTCAACCAAATCAGACAATAGCAGAAAAGATGCCTCACAAAAGTCACAAGCACAGCGTGGACAACAAGACACGCTCCAAGAAGGACAAATCAGCAGGTCATCACCATAATGCACAGGCATCCAAGAAACAGGAGAATGTATGTAATGTTTCGGGTAAGCAGACCTGCAAACAGCAAGAAGTTCTTCCTATTACTGGTGAAAATTGTGCCATTGAGAATGCACGTGCTGAATTTGAAGACAATCCAGCTATTCTTGGGATTGAGACCAGTAAGGCAGCAGAGAAAGCTCCAAGCAAAACTCATGGCAAAAAGAAAAAGAAGCATGTGCAGGATGCAACAGCCCAAAAGAATGTAGTGGAGCCACTAGTTGATGAAGAGAATGGAGCAAAACCAAAGACTGCAAAAGGAAGAATTGATATGTTTGAGGCTAAACTGGGTGCTAAGGCTGAGAAAACTCAAAAAGACAGAAGTCCGTTAGATGTAGCTGGGGGGAAAAACAGGCAACTAGAAGCTAAAGCTCCCCAGGCAGAAAAACCCGTGCATCACACCGATCATAAAGACCAACAGCCAAAAAACTCCACCAGTCCTCTTAAAGATGACATTATTAAAAGACGACGAATGTCAGAGGATAAGTTTGGGAAGATTCTTAAAGTTTTGGAGTCTAAACTACCAAAGCCAGATGTTCAAATTAAGGGGAAGACAGAGGAGTCCAAGGTGGATGAAGCAACTCGGAAAAAGGCATACAGTGAAGTCGTCAAGCAGAAAATACCACCTAAGGAAGGTAAGGGGCATGCCCAGAGCAAGTTATCTTCTCTATGCTTATTTGGCACCTAGTCAACACTATAGTATGAATGCACAAATACTTCAGTGCACATGATAATGTCTGCAGACCCTAAGGTGGTTCAGCTTATCCAGGCAGTGTCGGTGAATGGAGACCCCCAGAGTCTATGCCTGTGGTGTCAGTTTGCTGCTGTCTTCTCCGACTACACTGTCACCTGGAGCAGAGAGGGCACTGTCCTCGCTGAAATCAAGAGAAGGTATTGACTTTTGTGCTGTATGAAAGTGTGAGTGAATGGGTGAATGGCAAAACAGTAGTGTAAAGCAGCTTTGTGTGGTCACCAAGACTAGAAAATGATCTGTATAAATACAGATAATTTTCCAACATTGGTAAATACCATACGTCTGTTTGTAAAAGTGTACAATAGCCTTAGAACAAGCCGCTTCAGAAAAGCCTGTTCAGAAAAACAAGCCACAGCAGGTGTTTTGTGTTTAGAAGCAGAACGAAAAAGAAAGGTATCCTTTCTGGTATCCGAATATCATCGTTGTTCCTTGATGCTTTAGAGTCAGGGAGGTTTGAGCAAAGGAGCCCACAGCTTGTTGACAGTCCTCAGTCTTATCATTTTATGCCACTGACTCTTTCTTACACACTGGGGGGCCTATAAATAAACTTAAATTTGCTGTCTTTTGCTATTTGTATAACATTTCCTCTGGCCAGAAGCCATGAAAATAGGATGTACTAAATTTTGGCATGCACATTTATGTAAATAATTGTATATCATTGTATATAATGATGTAAATATTTAAATGAAATTGAATGGACACATGTTGGTGCATTATTCATTTTGTGACACTGTCTTTTTATGAAGTGCAGGGGATGAGAGCAGAGTGTCACTCACCATTTCCAACACTTCTCACAAAGACTTGGGCAAGTACCAGTGTTGCCTCAGCAGCTTACATGGATCAGTCACCCTAGACTACCTGCTAACATATGAAGGTAAAAAAAAAGAACGATTGCTGACAATAAATGAGGATTTAGAAACAATGTGTGTTCAACTCAGTTTACTGAGTATTATCAAATAACAAACCTTCATCTTTTCACAGTGCTCAGTGAGATCGTCATTCCTCCATCTCCAAAGGCAATCCCATGTGAGTTGTAATCTTAGACTAAAGTTTATCACCTCACACAGTTTTTTAGTTTTTTGGGTTTTCTTTGTATTTATTCTGCCAGCCACGCACTTGGTGTAGTGGTTTGAGACCCATGTTCTCGTGAGTTTTCTCCAGGGTTTTCCGGTTTCCTCCAACAGTCCAAATAAACGTGCAGATTTAGGGATCAGAGAGTGAACGGTTGTTTGTCTCCATTCACTCAGCCCTGTGATGTGTCCCTACTATAGTGTCACTACTCCCCCAGACTCACACCATAATTAAATATTGTCTATTTCCCAGCTGCCCCTGTGGAGATGGGAGGTGAGGAAGAGGATGCCCTCTGTTCCAGGCTGATGTTCAAAGAGGATTTCCTATCTGACCAGTACTTTGGAGATGACCATCCTGTCAGCATCCTCACTGAAAAGGTCCACTTTGGGGAAGGAATGCACCGACGGGCTTTCCGGACAAAGCTGCAGGCGGGTCAGACAACTCTTTTACTGGGAGGACACTCCGGTGTACTCAAAGTTCACACTGCTATCAGCTATGGGACCAAGAACAACGAGGAGCTTGTTGAAAAGAACTTCTCCTTAGCAGTGGAGGTAAGAACATTACATTAGATTTATGCATTAAGCAGACGCTTTAATCCAAAGCGACTTACAAGAGAGGAATGGGCTACACAGAAGAAGTCTTGGAAAGAACTACACTCGATAAGAACAGGAACTCTTACAGACTCTGGAACTATAGGCCTGCGTTTTGAGAGCAAAGTGATCTGTAGGAATGATAAGATACAACTTTCTCAAGTTATGATGCGGCCAGATCATTGTGCTTTGTATGAGTAGAGGAGGATTTAAATGGAATTCTAACCTGTACTGGGAGACAGTGTAGAGAAGCTAACACTGGAGTGATCGATCACTCCTGGAGTGATTCTAGTTCCTGTCAGAATTCATGCTGCAGCATTATGGCTCAACAGGACGGTTTTAACAGATTATTGGAACGTCCTGATAGTAAAGATAGAACAAAAGAAAGAACTTGTTTTTTTGGCATCTTTTAGGGACAGAGTGTTTCTAATTTTCATGGTAAAAAAAACCCAACAACAACAAACGTGCAGGTTCCTTGCAGTGGAACTGGAATGCCATCCAAAATGACACGATGGTCAGTTTTGTCTGAGTTTAAAAGTAAAATGTGTCAGGTCATACAGATCTCAAAGTCTTCGAGGCATTACTAGAGTGGTATTGTCTTGGTTTCATTCATCTTAATTGATCAATACAGCTGTTTGTCATCTGCATAACAATGGAAGCCTCTGTTGTGCTTTCTAATAATGTTGCCTAAAGGAAGCATGTACAGGGGGAAGAGTATGGGGCCAAGCACTGAGCCTTGTGGAACTCTTTAATTAACTATGGACAAATTAAAATCTGTGAGATAAATAGGACTCCAGCCAAGTGCAGCCTCCTTAATCCCAATAGTCTGTTCCAGACACTGCAATTATCAGTAGTGTCAAATGCAGCAACAGTGGATGAGTGGGAGGGGGGGTGTCATGTTACAACTGGCAGGTCAAGCATTTGATTAACAGCTATGAGAGTGGGTGTAAAGTCATAACAGCTAACTTCAGTTGTATTGACATATAGCACTGAGTTATTATTAAAATAACATCTTATAGCATTTTTTATCTACAGTATTATCAGACTGTCACAACCCCTGGATAATTATTTTTGGACTTTTTCTCTTTCATTCTGTTTTCTTTAGCCTTGGGTTTTTAGATTTGTGTATCTGTGTTTCCGTTCCTTGTTTCTGGTTTTATTTTATAGTTGTTGTTTTTTTTATTGTGTACCCTGTCAAGTTTTACTTTCCATGTCATGTCTTCCTTCTTTGATTTTCTGCCCTCACTTGTGTCTTATCCCCTAGCTAGTTTTTATGTCTATTTCAATGTAATTTAATTTACTATTTCATATACTCGTATATACAGAGAAAACAGATCATGAGAAAAATGTTTCATCAAAGCTTTAATAGAAAAAAAAAAACACATTTTGATGCACACACTAATTGTAATTTGTCTGTACTTTTTGCTTCGAAGGAATGTCAAGTCCAGAATACAGCAAGAGAATACATCAAGGTGTACACTGCTGCAGCTCAGTCTGTGGAAGCCTTTGGAGAAGTGCCAGAGTGAGTGATATTTAATAAACTGTGCGCTTAATGCAAAACACAGCTTCCCAAAAACATGACACTGTTATCGTGCCTCCACCAGGATCATTCCCATCTACTTGGTTCACCGTCCATCCAATGACATCCCCTATGCCACACTGGAGGAGGAGCTGATTGGTAACTTTGTCAAGTATTCTGTCAAGGATGGCAAAGAGATCAACCTGCTGAGAAAGGACTCTGTAGCCGGACAGAAATGTTGTGCCTTCCAGCACTGGGTCTATCAAAACACAGAGGGCAACCTGCTGGTTACAGACATGCAAGGTTTGGGAAATTAAAATCAAAATTAATATTTGAATATAAATGCCAACATGCAAGTTTGATAAACAATCTATCTGCAAATTGTCTGAACTTTATTATCATTTACGATGATATAAATATTAACCCGATTTTTGTGTTCTCAGGAGTGGGAATGAGGCTCACCGATGTGGGAATAGCCACCTGTAAGAAAGGGTGAGTGTTTTGTTTGAGAAACCAACAGCACTGATGGATAAGGTTGTTGGAATGTGGAAATTGATGATTTTTTCCTTTTTTTTCTTTATGTGTAGATATAAGGGCTTCAAGGGAAATTGTTCCACCTCCTTCATTGACCAGTTCAAAGCGTTGCATCAGTGCAACATGTACTGTGAGATTCTGGGCCTTGCTTCCCTTCAGCCTAAATCCAAAAAGTCCATGTCTGCTCCTAAAAACAAAACCCAACCTCCTGCTGCACCCAAGAAGAAGACCTTTGGGCCAACAGTGAAGGGCAAGTCATAACTGGAAGGGGTTGGTTATGAATTCAAATTGTGAGGTTAGGCTGTCTCAGTTTTCTTCTCTGACTCAAACAGCAAAGACACCAAGCTGCTGCAGGGCAGACGACGGATGCTGCTTTATATGGAAGATTGCTTCGTCTCGTGTTGAACATTTGAAAGACGCATTTTTATTTTTTTTGTGGAACATTTCACCCAGAGATTGTGTCTGTATGTGAGTTTGTGTGCTGAATTCATAATCTATAGCGAAGGAAACCTGACTGTATTTCTCAAGTTGTGGGGGGAAACTGTGACAAATTTAAAAAGGGATGTAAGACGATTGGAAGAGATGTAAGATGTTGCTTGTCAGCAGCAATGAACTGTGATGTCTTAGATTGCTATATATATATATATATAGTGATGATGTTTCTTAACAGATTGATGCTTGTTTTTCTACTTTGTTTGATTTTTTTTTTTCTAACTCTCCGCTCATTAAATTAATGAGCATATGAATTCACTGCTTTGAAGAAATGTCTTTGAAGTGGGCCGACAGACACAAGCATATAGTGTGTTAATGCGGTGTTACAGTGTGAGTAGGTCATTGCGTTTGATTTTTGGAAAAATGACAAAGGTTGATGAACACACTGTATCTTTGCCTCATGTTACATTATTACAACATTTATTCATCAGGTAATGCCGTTGGTTATGTATTATGTCATATTTGTCTCGTGGAAAAAGGCATTTTGAAGACAAAGCTTGTGTTTCATTGAATGTATTCATTGAAAGTGATTTATGAATCTGTTTGCTCGATAGGTTTCTGACTTCAGGGATCTACACTGCACTGGTTTTGCACAAACACTAGAGGCACGTTACACTGACACCAAGAGTCACATCACACTACCGTGACAATCGCAGCCAAATCTGCACAGTCCATTTCATCTCAATAGCATGCCAGATATTTTCCAGCTCGATATAATAAGCCTCTCTGCCCTTATGTCACTGTTTTAACCCTCCGACCCAAATTGGTGACATGACTCTCAGGTTGGGGCTAAGGTCACTGTGGAAACAAAGAATAAAGCTTTGTTATTAAAGAAATGATACTGGTGTAAAAAAATGATGTCTGAAAATGTTGTCATTTCACTTTTTTTTTTAATGACACGCTACAGCAGGACTATTCAATCTCAAACCAAGCAATTTAGCTGGGACAGTGCATTAAAAAATATAATAAAAGAACTAGCAATAAAAGTATTTTGGTCATACTTCGTCCTTCAAACGCCTGGAAGTGCATCAAAAATGTGCACAGTATTAGCTGTAACTATTTTAATTCAAACTAAATAAATGTGTTGGTGCACCTCGGATGCATGAAATCAAAAAGGTGCACAATATTAGCATTTCTTTCTCTTTGGAATAAGGTAAACATATGTCATACACGACCCACAAACATCTCACAGGGCCTTTAACAGAATACAAAAACGAGAAAACAGAAAACTATCGATGCTATCAAACCTGTCAGACTACTGCAGGAATGTATGTCGGAATCTTTGACGGTGTAAAGTGTCTCTCAGGCTGGGCCACTATGAAGTTGGCTACAGGCCTCATGTGGCCCACGGGCCGCCATTTGAATAGGCTGGCCCCCCTACAGCCTACAGTAGGGCCAGGTATTGCAACATGACTATTGACTGTGTGTCTGCATGGGGATGCCAACATCTGCTTGTCTGTTTGCACTGGGCTGGATTTCATGGAATATAATTCCATGTCATCTGTTTGGGAGAGGCTCACGTGCAAAACATCTTTTTCCTATAACCAAAGCAAGCAAACAAACAAACAAAAAGTTTATTTGCACCTGTGCAATCGTGAAATACAGCATTGGATTCGCTTACAATTTGATTTACACCTTCACATTTAATGAAATTGTGATTGTGGCAGGAGCATGAAACACAAACGGGCAATCTATTCTTAACTGTACATATAAGTGAAGGTGTCCAGTAGCAAATTAGCTCCGAAAACGTGAAGAAAGTAGGTAACGAAAATGTGGTCTCTCATGTCCTGCTTGAGTTTTATGGAGATCCAGAGGGAGGGGGGCGTTGTTGCCGCCAGATCCTTTTAATATTTAATTTTTATTTATTACTTTCCTTATTTTTTCTTCTATTTTCCTTTAGTTTTTACTAAACCTGTACTGTTTCTCGGACTGATGTACTTGTTTATATGTAAAAACAATAAAAGAGTTGTCCCCAAAAAAATGAAAGTAGGTCACGGGCAGGTGCAGGAGATCACATACAGCGTATCAACGCTCTATTTCTATTTCCATCTCAGAGCATTCTGCGTGGTGGAATGTGTCCCACACTATGGCCGCCATATCGATATGTGGGCACATTTAAAGAGGGATTACACAGAAGCCACAAGGCAAACAAATGAAAGAAAAGGAAAAAAAGAGCACGGAACACATTGAGGTATTCTGCCACACCGTAGCTATTTAGTGTGATAATGGCGTTTGATACAGAGTACACAAACACCATTGTCACACTCCACAGCTCTAGAGGACGAGGTTTAGTGAAGATATGCAGACGAGGTGGGGTTACTAATACAGACTGGAGCCTGGGTGACCTGCTGAAATGAGACAAAGACAAAAGAAGCATTTTGTTGATGTGGAGAAACATTAATTGGCAATAAAATAGATAGATAGACAGATAGACAGATAGATAGATAGATAGATAGATAGAAATGAAAGATCAATGTATCAACGAGTGTGAGTTACAAACAGTAAAGAATTCAGAGATGTTGCAGGGAAGCAAACTCACCTCACGTTTTTTGATCCTCTCTATATTCATTCCTGTTTTGCACCAAGAAAATCAAGTCGAGTCTCTTACTCTCTCTGTGCCAAATTGTTTCTTTTTCTTTCTTTCTTTTAAAAAAAAAAAAAAGTCCAGTAGTCCTTCCATTGCCGCAGGTTCATGAGGTGATTCATGGCGCATTTAAGTTTGATACCATCCTGTCCATGTCTTATGTAGACCGAGCAGAGTTTGGACAAACAGCCAGTTCCACATTAGTGATAAGCTAGAGGGGAAATATTGATCGACCCTGACCAGAGGTAGAGATAGAGGGTGAGGGGTGGAAGAAGGGGTAACTGAAAAACTGGTTAGGCAACAGGTTCACCTGAAAAGCCACTGTGAGCTGGAGATGTTGGATCCTGGCAGAAGAATTGGCTGAAAACGCAACTAGTGAAGTATAGAAAGTAAAATCACATGCACGGCACTGCAGTGCACATGGGAAGTGATTTGTTTTATATCAAGACAGACAGGCAACTGCAACCTTTGTACTAGTTGCTTCATTGGCATTTTATTGGCAGATTTTTACGCTGTTTGCACTGTTATTGGAGTTGCTTTTAATCTCATTGTACATGTGTATAATATGTAAGACCACAGGTGGAAAGAGTACTGAAATATTCTACTCAAGTAAAAGTACCACTGTTTTGATCAAATTTTACTTAAGTACAAGTAGTAGAAGTACTGGTCTAAAAATGTAGTCAAATCAATGTTTTTTAAAAAGTACCTTGTTTAAAATGTACGCAAAGTTGGGGTTCTTTTTTGTGTCGTGCGAAAAGGACACAAATCTCACATGGATTGTTTTCAATTAAAGGTAAACCTTGGCCAATGAAAGTGTCGACAAACTAAAATATGTAAAAACATAATGTATCAGACAAAATGGTTCAAAGTTCACAAACGCTTTAACTTTCTCACTCACTCAGGGACCATAACGCCAATTCACCTGTCCTCGTCGTTCATCATTTTTTTATTTTAAATTCAGGCCAACACATCTGTTACTCAGTAACAGATGTGATTTAAAATGTAGTGAAGTACAGCGCTTCCAAAAAAACATACTTAAGTAAAAGTAAAATTACAAATTTTAAAGTACACAAAAAACCCTACTCGATTACAGTAAATGTAATGTAAATGTAATTAATTACTTTCCACGTCTGTGTGAGACATTCTACTCAGATATTGCAGTCCTCATTTTGTTTACTTCGAAAACTCAATTAGATACAGACAGTATATTTTCTAAAACACCATTAGAACATTTTGATAGCAAAAGATACCTTTTTCACTACCATGGCATTGTCATTTTTAACCAGGGTAGTGGCTGAAATTACACTTATGTCTTGTCAATACGCATTAACACTTACATTTTTTTAACTAGGAACTGATAATAAAAATCACCCAATGCCAGAGAGATATCAATTAATGTCACTTTTATTTTGAATAATAATAAGAACTCATATAAATACAGTAGAAACAGATGCCTGTCACTAGAAAGCTCTCGTCTTTTACAGGAAACCAAAGGGTTTAACAGTTAACAGTTTTTTTAGTCCACTAACATGTCGTTAGAACAACATCTGCTCTATGTGATTTTTTTATCACGCAGGTGGTTCTAAAGAGGAGTTGGCTGTGGGCTTGTTTGTGACCAGATAAAGGAGAGGAGGTCTTGATAAAATGTCCCTGGACTGGCAGGGTGGCGTTTATTTGCTTGTCCTTGGGGGCTGATAACTCCGAGATTGTCTGTGTGAATGAACTGAAGTCCCTTCACCACAATATGTGCAGATACACAGAGCGACACACTCACACGCGTACAAACACATGCGAAAATAAAGACTGAAATGACTTTGCGAGCATGCGTTTTTCTTATTAGCGTATGTATGTTTTTAGTACTTGTTCATGTAATATACTGTAAGGTGTCCTGTTGTCAAGGTGAAGCTGAATATTTCATGTCCAAGTGTGTTGGAGAACCTATGCAGCCTTCAGTTAACATCAAAACTCAAACTTTTCTGGCTGACTCGTGATATAACAATATAAAAGGCTCATTCTGGGGGTGATGAATTCATAACAGGCAAGTGATTGTTCACTTTTTTGTCTCAAGACAGGAGCAATTACTCTCTAAATTGTCAGCCCGTGGCCAAGTGGAAAGGGAACTTGACTTGTAACCGGAAGGTCGCCGGTTCAAATCCCCACCCGGCCAAAAAGGGCTGGGGTACCCCTGAGCAAGGTACCCAACTCCCAATGCTCCCCGGGCGCTACTCATTGCGGCAGCCCACTGCTCCTAATTCTAGGATGGGTCAAATGCAGAGAATATCAGTCAGTCTGAGACTGAGAGTAATTTCCCTAAGGGGATTAATAAAGTATCTAAAATTAAAAAAAAAAAAAATTAAAAAATGATGATGTGTATATCAGCAGGTATACAGTTGAAGCTGTGCTGTGATTGGCTGGACAACTGCAGTATCTTAAAAAAGAATTTGTTGCGCTTAGAAACATGATAAATCATGCAGGTTTTGATCCTGGCGTTTAAAATCCCTTGTGATGTCACTTGTCACTTGTCACTTTTGATTCTACAATTTAATTTTACTGTTTACTGTTAAATTGTGTTCTTGCCTGACCAGGGACCGAAGAGGGAAATTAGCTATGGCTGTATTATTGCATCTTTACATTTATATGTTAATATGTTTTTCTACGGAAGAGGATTAGGGCCAAAAGGGAAAAAAAAAAATCGCAAAGCAGAGATTAAAGTCAGAATTCTCAGTGTCACTGCAGCGTTTCAAAAATCGGTTTATAAGAGAAAACATCTGTGTAAGTTAATGATTAAGAAACAGTGAAGAGACACAACTGAAGTGGTGTCATGTTAAAACTGCATAGTGCAACATTTAACGATATAAAAAAAAGTGTTAAATTCAAATCTACGGAGCACCAGACATGACGTTGGGTTGAACATTTTATGCTCACGTGTTGTTTTTGTGTGGAGCTCCGTATAAACCAACCCACATGAATTCACAGTGCTGATTAAATCGATCATATGATTCGTGAATCAGTGCCTGTCCATGTGGGAGTAGCCTTTTGATTTTTGTAGTCATTTTTCCACAGCTGCAAACTAAAGTACATCCATGTAAAGACAACCATTTGTAAAAGTAGTGGGAAAACAGTAAAGTAAAAGTACCATGAGGAAAATGCTCAAACCAAACATTTATCAAAATCAATTTTAATGTTGGGGGGGGGGGCTGAGTCCATAAGTCCACATCCACCGTGACAAGATGTTCTCAGATTAAATTTCAACGTTCAGAGTGAAAACATTTAATTTACTTTCCACCGCAGATGAAAATATCAAAAGCATAAGTTGCACTAACAATCAATTTGGTTTAAAATATTATAAGATTCATTTATTTTTCAAAATGTTTTAAATTATGAGGCAAAAAAAATGGGCTTATATATCTTCTATAACACAACTGCTTACAAACATTACCATTACTCTTCTTTTATTAATTATGCTTCAACTTCTAATTGGGTCTCTAATTCTAACGGGTAAACATACAAGTCCAGTGTTAATCAAGTCAAAGAAAAATCTATGAAGTTTCATTTTATTTGATTTTTAAGTGAACCACAGACTTGCTAAAAGAGGGATGTCTCCCCCCTTTCTTTAAAAAGAAATAATAATTGTTATCTTGTGTCATTTATTTAAAAAAACAAACATTTTTTTCTTATAAAGAAGACAGAAAGAAAAGAAAAACTTTACAGTCAGATTGAGAGGTGGGATCACAGGAGAGAAGGAATACAAGCAGGGGTAAGTAGAGAAAAAGTGATAGAAGAAGAGATAAAATAGACAATACTAAAGGATGTCAAGTCTTTGCTTCACTCCTGACAACTTTTTTCCACCTCAGCGGCAACCCAGATTTACAGACTATATTGCACCAGATACATGCTCTGAATGAAAGAAAAACAAAACAAGAATCACATTCAAGTTAATGACAAGACATATAATAGTTGACATGATCTCAGAGTGATCTATAAAGTGCCCTTTAGGTTCAATGGTGTTAGAAATGGAGAGAAACGGAAACTTAAGAAAAGGAAAAAAAAAAATAAAAAAAAGTCTTCGTAAGAAACATGCTGCTTTATATTCGTTAGCAATCACAGCTTTCACTCCCACGTACACACAGCTTCATTTTAAAGTTGTTTATCAGTAATACTTCTGTTAAATGTAATACATACATATATATATATATATATCACGAAAGAACTTAAAATGGGTTTTTTTTTCCCCCAAGGATGATTTACAGCATTATGAACAGCAACAAGCATAAGAGTATTAATATAATCATGTCTCACTGAAACTATATCCCCAGTTTGTTTTTCCCTTCCCCCGACATATTACTCGAGAGCAAACACAAGGTACATTTTCATGCTGCTTTCATAGCACTACAATAAAAACCAGTTTAGTCAACACATTTGCTATCACCATAACAAATGATATGGATTGATCAATTCCCAGACTAGCCCGGAGTTGCACTTCACACAATGTCATAGAGAATTTCCAAGATAGTAAACAACGTTGTTTCTCGTGGTACAAATACATTGAGAGCATCTTCCTGCAAGAATTATAGCAACAATTAAAAAAAGGTGATGACAAAAACTATAAAAACTATTTTCAGGGGTCTCGTCACCCTCGACTCTTGAATCTTTACCAGTGGTTAGAAAACGAAAAAACAAAAACATTTACTCTACAAAAAGGCTTCACCGGCAAGATTTGATCACACAACATATACATGGCTCTACAGAGGGGTGGGTGTGTGGGTGTGTATGTGTGGCCAATTTCCTGAACTGTGATTAGCAAGCATTCCTAAGGTAATCTGGTGTTGGTCTAAGGATTAGAGAGAGTTGTGATCATAGTGCTATAACAGTTTCTTAGAGAAATAGTGCATGTAGGAGCCAGATTAAGGCCATGCTAAGACCCTTCTGCTGAAGAGTGTTTGAATACTGTGCTAATGTGTACGTAAAGGAGCTTTTGAAATGCAATAATGTTTTCCAGCACTGTAGATTTTCATAGGAGAAGGGTAAAGGGGAAAAGAAATGGCAGATCAGAGGGCAGCTCTCTCGTCATCATCATTCATCACTCATGCCCATCAATGACAGATTCCAGGAGTCAGTTCTTTCCCCGATCTCCTTTAAGGAGTGACCTACCCACACTGAAAAGATATAAAGACGTAGGCATATTGGCTCGACAAGTTGCTGTGCAGTCTCAAACCACTGTGCCGTGTTGGTGGATCAGCACATCATCGGATGTAACAGCACAACATGCGTGTACAGAACTGCTGCAGCAGCTGGTTTGAAATCCCTGTAGCTTTTGTCTCTCTCTTTTTTTTTTTTTTGAATAAACGGTTGCTTGAGTTCAGTCCATTTTAGTCGACTCCTTCAAAGCCCTGTGCATTTTCCACAGCCATCAGGAGCTTCTCTCTCAGGTCCTCAAATGATTCGTAGGTTGGCAGATCTAAACGGTTGAAACTGAGAAGGAAAAACATTTCATTGGTACGTTTAAGAAAAAGGGAACGGTTATTCAATGTTTTCAAGCAATATTCTTTCTGGTTTGTGAAGGCGACCTAATGGCGTGTTTCCACAGAGTGGAACGGTTTGGTTTGGTTTGGTTTGGTTTGGTACGGTACATGTGTTTTTGTGTTTGCATCAGGAATAGGACCAAAATAACCCCCCAAAAGCGTCACTCCCTTGCAACCGGTGTTTCTTCAACGGCCACAGTCTACTCTCATACTCAATGTCCTGTTGAGAAACAGCCACAAACCGAGCAGGAAAAACACTGTTGTGTCGTTGTTGTTGCGTCTCGTCAATGTCGCTGTTGGCGCACTGGTACAACGTCACGCTATTTATCTTGGGGGCACAGCGCAAACCGCTCACCCCGCCAACCAAGTAAAAGTACTGAGAGCTTCACGGCCACTCCAAACCATACCGTACTGTACCAAACCAAACTGTACCATGATGGAAACATGGCTATAGTTCTGTGATACCCTTGGGAAAGGAGTCCTTAGTTTGTTAGAATCTACATTCTAACCATTAGATGTCATTGGACCTTCAAGGTGATGTTTTGACAAATATTTGTTTTTCACAATTTGGTAAAACAGACTTTGTCACTTTGAGGAGATGAGAAAGGCTTAACCTCAATTACAAATGGATGAAAGATTTAATTTGTGCAACTTATGAACATATACCAAGAATAATATTATTCTAGGCCTCTGTTGTACTCTATAGCAGTGTTGATTGGCAAAAAATGTGCAAGTTAAATTAAGATGGCAACAAAGATAAACATTCAAACTGTATAAAAGTATACTGGCAGTGCCACTGTAAGGTAGCATAAGCTATAATATGTGTGCATGTGTTCTTACCATGTGTGAGCTCTTGGCAACTTTTCTGGTGTTCCCCACTGCTCAATTGTGAACAGCTGAGGACCATTAGAACCTGGCACAAAATAAGAAATTACAATTATGATGGCAATGTTGACATGATCCAGAAAGAGCTTCAGAATCGTCTACTACTACTACTATCAGAGACGATGTAATCTGATTTTAACCACATTCATGCTCCTTGACACCAGCATCTACGATATCCAAGTGTGAAGTTATGAAAAAGTACTAATTATGTTCACCTACCATAAAGCTCTGCAAAGCCATTCATTGGTACTCGCGAAGTTCCTGTTACAAACTGGAGTAGTCGGATTCTTTTTTCAGCATCCATCAACAGGACAACCTGATAGGGAACATACAAAATCCCTCAGTAAAAAAAATTATAGAATATCTCCTTGTTGAACAGGAAAAACTACTTTGCAGTGTAACCTGTGTATGCATATGGATGTGGTAAACAGCACATGTGTTTTATTTTAATTTGTACGTATAATCTCTTATGTCTACACAGTTGGAGAATTATGTCTTTGAAATGACTCGGCACAAATGTGTTGTTAACAGCTTCATAAAAAGTGGTATTGTTATGGAATTAGATTTAGGTCAATATTTTCAAATATCACTTTTTTTTTAAGAGGCAAGCAACTCTTTATGAACAAAAATGAACCACACAATCAAAATACACAAATCTAAATATCATTCATTTAAATCATTCAAAAATATTGTATTTTATTTGTTTGAAAAAATTTGAAAGTGCCGACTTTTATGTCGTTTGGATAAGAAATGCAATAGATATCAGTAGAAAAGCAATGTATTGATGAAAGAGCCACCTCCGAACAGTGACCACTGAATTATTTTAATAGTTGTATTCATGTTCAATGTAACAGTGGCTATTCAGTCAAAAAAGAAAAGAAAAAAAATCATGTAAATGTGGCCACGTTGAACGGGTACTGCACAATAAGTGCTTATAAATGCAAGGGACATCTGTCTGTTAATGGCACTGTCCAACAGGTCACTTAACAGACTTCAAACGTTTGTGTCTGTGTGTGTTGTTTGCATGTTAAAACAGATGATAATCAGACCAGTTACCACAACCTCAGGCTCTTTCATCAGAGCAAACAAGCTTCTTTGTGATAATAGAGAGTACATGTTTGCTGTGAAGCAATGTGTTTGAGGATATCTAAAAACACACGCCTTGAAAGGGGAGACATGGAAGGGACTTCTTGCCATAACAGTACTATTACATTTGACATGTATTCTTTTTTCTTTAATCATTTGTTTATTAGCGTTTGGAAACATGCTGGTGTTTACTCTAGACTATGAAGAGTGACTCAATGTAGTGCCCTGTCATAGAACTGTATTGGAAGATGTTTTGCCGCTACCATGCACCTTACCTGTTCTCTTTATGTTTGTTGCTGTCATTAAATAATGAAGACATTTCAATAAAAACATTTAATTAAAAAAATAAACACACACCTTCCAGAACCACTGTATAACCGGGTGGTTGGGACAGTAGCCGTTCTTGTAAACACTGTGTTGTCTCCAGTCGTTGACGTCGACATCACCAAGACCACACATGAGCAGCTTTGCAGAGAGAAAGAAAGACAAAAATGCATTTATGTACATTTTTTTTTACTAATTTCCAGAGACAAATGTGTTATTTGATCATCAGACAGTGGATCTGAAAACAAAATTGACAAAAAGTCGACATCAAAGTCACTTCCTTCAAAGAAAATGAAAGCACTACTCTGCTCTTTACTGTGTTTCTGTCAAGTTTTAGGTGAAAAAAACCCACCTGTGTTTGTTGGGTATAATATTGTGATATTTTATGTGTTAATGTGATCATTTTAATTCATAAATAGTTTTAAATTTATGACGATGGATAATTACGCACTTTGAGCGTGCACTTTGTTGTGACGCTAAACCTTTCAAATATGACATGGAGCCCAGCTGTAATGATTACACGTCTGGGTTGAAAGATATGCAAATTCAGAAATAAAGTGACGTGGGACGATTATTAATCAGCACAGAATTTTTGTATTTGATCCTAGTCTCATGTGTCAAAAGTCGTGATTTAAGGTTTGGGAAGGCTTCAAGGTTTTCAGATTTCAAAGTGGGCTCTGGCACTCTGAGGTTTGGGAATGACGTTGAATTTTAAGCAATGAACTATCAGCCTCCAGTAATGAAGGCTCTGTGTCAGAGGTGACATCTTGAGAAGTTTTTTGTTTGACAAATATGTAAAGCATGAAATTCAGTTTAAAAACGAACTAGCAAATATTACACAAGAGATATAAAAATATACACATGGAGCTGCTGGATGTTTACTTAATTAACAAAATGTAACTGACACAACAAACCTATTCCTATATTGCTGTTGAATAATTTTCTGTCAGTTGATAGAAAGATTGATTGTCAAATAATTCAGAGGGTACTAGCAAAGTATCCATACCTCCAGTTCGTTTTCGTCAAAGATCTTGATCAGATCTATGAGAATGAGCTCAGTGAATCCCTAAAAAAAAAAAAAAAAAAAAATGAATTATGTAAAGATGATTGTTTCAATGTACAATTCAAGCAAAAATAAATGCAGAGAAATTGATGTAGTGTTTAACACTAGTTGTTGATAAGCACCAGAAGCATCAAGGGTCAAGGTTTACATGCAGAGGCTCAATGTAATTCACACATACAAGCTTTTCGTGTGGTCACACTGCCCCCACATGGTGACAGTATTATTGCACATAAATACCTCCAAGAAGGCATTCATCTGCTTCTGAACCCGATTAACAAACCTCCACTGAATGACCAGGCTGTTAGGGAGGGGAAAAAAAAGATAATCGACAGGTGAATTATTAACTAATTAAATTCATATTTGAATATGTTGTCTCATAATAATGAATGGTTTACATCTGTTCACATAAAGAGAGAGACATCTGAAGAAAAACATTTAATTTGTTTTAGTTACTCTATGTATTCCTTTTTGTTGTTGTTAGTGACGACCATGTCGGAGCCGCTGGGCTTCAGGTCGACCTGGTATGTCTAAGAAAGAAAAAAAAGTGCAAGACACAGTGAAAATAAAGAATGGGATACTTCTCGTAACAAATATATAACTTAAGAATGTTTATAGTTTTGAGATTTAAACATATTTTAGAGAGTCTTATTTTAGGTTTGCCAACCTGTCCAAAGTTGTCCTCATCAATACAAAACCTCAGGTCCAGCTCAGTGGGATCATTCTCCAGAATCCACTTAAGAGAGTTGTAGTATTCACTGTCCTACAGGGCAGATAGTTAATAATAATCAACAAAAGGAAAAGGAAAAGTATGAGTGTCCTACATACAATTATAGCAATGAAAAAAGACACATTCCAACTCACATCAAACACCAAAGACAAAGAACACAAAGAAGAAGAGGTTACTGTTCACTGCAGTTGTAACCTCCACAAAAGGGGGTTCTGTCTGCCTGTCTGCCTGTCTGTGGCTGTCTAACTGCCAGCCTTGTTTTTCTGTCTGTCTGTGAACTCAAAACCTACTTTTCTACCAATATCCATGACATTTTGTGAAGAGGCTGGGCGTGACACAAGTAAGAACACGTTCTTGGAGCAGGTCCACATAAGCAGTTGAATATAAAAGTTGATATTCTTTCTTTCTTTCTAATTTCAAGATAGGACTCAAGTATGGTAGAGCTATGTGCTCTATTTTAAAAGAAAAACAAAAAAAACAAAACAATGTCAAGTGATTTATGAATCAGTAAACTCAAGACATGCTCCCTGGATACATATTTCAGCATATTTCACAATGTCAGATTTAGTCAAATATAAACTGCAGGGATTTAGACAATTTATCAGTTCAGGGTCTGGCAGTAACAAGCTCTTACCACAGACTCCATGTCTTTAAGAGAGATCTGTTTCCCCAGCATCATCTTATAAAATGGTCGGATGAAAAACCCTAAGAGAGCAGAAGGCGATTCAGTGCTGCAATAATATGTGCATGGAGAAATAAATCGTATATAAAAAACATAAAAAGCTACACTTGTTTCCTCATACATGTGAGGACTGAACATTCACTAACATAATTACAGGACCAAACATCAAGCAGTGTACCATCTAGTAGTTTTCCATGAAACACAGCCATTCCTGCCACACGCCCAATGAATTTGAAATAGGAGAGGTGATCTTCATTGCACAAGCCGGAGTTGGGATTAATTTGGAGAGTGTAGTTGTCCCTGGACAAATAAAGACAAAGGCAGAAATATCCAGGATTTAATGACCATGTTGTAATAAACTACAAGGTTTATTATTCATTATTCCCGTAGTTATACATCTATTATTCTATACTACTATTCTAATACTTTATAACAAGTAAATAAACAGGAAATCTAGAGGGAAAACATTATAAAATTGATAATCAAGTCAGATTTGCTTATGTTAAGTTTTCTGTCATTTTCAAAAATCAAAATAACAGTGCTTGAGACAATAATCTGTTGGAGCTGAACTGCGCTACAACACTTTCATGATATTGAAGTGTACTGCATGTGGGAAACATTTGCTTCAGGATGGCTTTTTGAATGACAGGAAAAGTTAATCAAAGTGGAAGGAAACTTTAAGTCTTTTAGGGGAACAACACCACTTACTCCACCTATGTGGTAAAAGAAGAAAAGAATTTCAGCTTGGCACAGTGCAAGGTCCTATCGTCATATCCTCTTAAACGCCTCAAAGGTTTGTTCAGTCAGAAGCAGCTCTGTAAATCTAAAGCAGACACCAGCTGAGACTTACGTGGCAGAGTATTCAAACAGGCCGTAGTAAGGGTTGAACATCTCCTTAGATAACAGGAAGAACCACTCTCTGGCCACACCCCCGTAGTCCAACCCTTTCTCTGATTCAAACTCAATCCACAACCGCGCCTTCAGAACGTCAGGCCTCTTCAGTGACATGATGCGACGGTACGACTCTTCAAATATGTTGTTCCTGTGCAGTTTCATTTCAAATCGGTTGGGGATGTCCGCCTGAATACAAAATAAAGGGGAAACATTAAGTAAGTGGGAAAATGAAGCCAATAGAATGAAGACACAAAAGAATTAAGGGCTTTTAGATCATTTTTAAATAGCATAGCACTGAAGACTATTAATGTGAGGTTTTGATCAAATGAGTTTCAAAAGCAACAATTCATAGAGACACACAAATTTTAAGAAATAAATTCTTACAGGTTTCTTTAATTTCTTCCTGAAGTAGTCGTATTTCTGCTTGAACTCTCTGGAGTAGGGAACAGCCTGCACAGTCAAAAGAGAACACACACGAGTCAAGGAATGTTGAGGTCAAAAGGAATCCTCATTAGGGATCAGCTTATACTTTTAATTTGAAGTTTAAATTGGGTAGGGAGGCTGGCAGCAAAGGAGGGAGAACAATAATATTGTCCCTTCTCATTATGTCTAGCGGTACAGCGAATAACAAGGTGTTGGTATGTTAAGTGACAACCACAGAGATAAACAGTTTTTTCTTTTTGTAAAGACACACTGAGGCTGATGAACGTGTGACAGATACAATCAAAATTGAATCCGTGAAGCTACATTGTTTTAGCAGAGGAGGAAACTACTCACAGGTCCTGTGATAGCTGGACTCTGCAGTCGAGGGTCCTCCCACTGAGTGTTCTTTGTATCTGGATGATCCAAACAAATAAAATGTTAAGACATAAACAAGACTACAGTGAAATTGTCAATTCAGTCATTTGAATAATATTAATCAACATGTAAAAGAATCTGACAGCTTTCATCTTCTAAAAGTGAACATTTGAAGGTGTTTCTCTGCTTTCACATGATATACATCATATAATTGTATTTATTTACATTTAGGACTCAAAAAAAAAATACAGTAGGAAAGAGCACATACTCAAAGAAGTCAACAAAAATAAAGAAAAATAAGTTGTGGGCATAATGGAATGAATACATTAAGATTTAAATTAACTTGCCTCCACGAGACCATACAGAAAGACAGTCAATGATTGTGATAACACAAAGAGAGGGAGTAGATAAAGGCTTTACACATGACTAATATAGGCTTGGAAGATACATCATCTTACTGTGGTCAATGTAGAAAGTGCGTCCGTCTGTGTGAACTCTTTCCTCCCATCCAGGCTGAAAAAAAGGGGACCATGGGGAAGAAGAGTGAGGAAAAGGCCCACAATCACCATTGCACAACACTTTTTAATAGGCCATGCTCAAATAGTAACTTAAATCCATCCACATGTTTTCCCCCTTTCTTTTAATTTATTTAGTTTGATTGAACTTGATGACTGGTCAATGAACACTGCCGCAAGGCAAGCTCAATCAACCAAAACAAGAGGACTGAAAGGATTTTCTCTCCTATTTGAGTCAGGTCTGAGACAGCAGCAAGGCAAGGATTACGATGACAACATTAAGCTTAACCACCACTACCAGTTCAAACCAGCACACCACTACTGACACATTGACCACTCAATACAGTGTCACAGGCCACACACTCGTACGGCAACAGCAATCAGGCAATTAATGGAGTTACAGTAGACTGAATGTCAGAGGGTGGGGAAAGAGGTCTGACAATTTATCAAACTGTGTCCCTACAATATGTGTGTTTTAAACTGTATGTGGGAGCACCAGATCAAATAACTGATAAAACATGCACAAAAAACAGCAAGTTCCTTCTGTCGAACAGCTTCTTTTGTTTCCTCCAATGCTCCATCTGCTTGATTAAACCATGTTTCCTTCCTTAGGTCCCTCCTAAATAATTTTCCTCTCCTAACAAATATCCACTGCATTTCACTTTGTTCCACATCCCCAACTTGTCTATCTGTGTCTCAGACACTGATAAAAGTACACAGGGATGGAGCAGTCAGTGGGATCCCAGGAATGGTGGGGGACTCCTGGTGTTAAACATCAACAGACAAAGGGTGATGATGGTTGTGCAGGGAGGGAGCACAGAAAAGGGGGGTAGTGTGGTAATTTATTGTAAATCGATGAAAAGGAAGAGAGAGGTACAGTCCACCCATGCTGGTCATGAGAGAGAGAGACAGGGAGAGAGAAAGAGAGAGAAAGAGAGAAGGGGAAAATATTGTGCAAGGCTGTCTGCAGGCATTTGACCGGATCGGACCAGACCAGGGAGGTAAGACAGCAGGCAGAGGGAGGGAGGCACCAACCAACCTCCTCTGGTAGGTTCTGCCAAACAGACATGGCCAGGTGTAGAAGTAGCATAAAGATCCACCAGAATGGAGTGAAAGGAGAAAAGAGGGGGAGAGAAAGAGAAAGAGAGAGAGAACACACACATGCACACACCACACAAGGCTGTGAGATGTACAAAACCCATTAAGCTATTATTTGATATCTAGCTATGGCAATGTTTTGTTTGACACTTGGAGTGTGTCTTTGTCACATAGATAATAGTGCAGGTTTTCACCAGCTAATTAGGTATTATCACAGCCCCCAAAATCTGCTTTCTTACCCATGCTGGTTGCTTTCTCCTAGTCTACAAAGGAAATGTCACAATACAATGTGATCATATGTCTCATATTCTACAGCAAAACCACAATCACATACTAAAATAAATATATACACTGACTAAAAAGTCATCAGACACCACAAAGTCACTGATGGGGCAAAATAAACCCGGCTTTGTCGCATTTTTGAAAAGGAAGGAAACCGCTTACACTGTGTATACAATATAAAACACACTGGTAATGGCGGTTGTAAATGAGAAACCAAAGTTAAACGTGTTAGTGGTGTGCAGGTTAAATAAATAGTTGGTGTAATTGTGACTGTACTTACAGGAAGAGGACCAAGGTCACCAGGCTCCATCGAGCTCTTACTCCTCATATGGACTGGATATTTCAACCTGGGATCCTCCTGATTGTTGAGCAGAGAATTAGATGGAATTAAACCAAATGGCGACAAAGAAATACAATATTATACAGTTTTTATGGTAATTAAAGAATAAAACAAACTGTGAAGCATTATTCTGCTCTGAAACTTTATATTTTCTGAGGTAATGAATCCTAAAAAAAAAGATGTGAAAAAACATGAAACTGCCTATCACCCCACCAGGTGTCACTAAAAGACCCAGTAAAATTAATAGTTACCACTGCCCTCGATTTCAAGGCAAGGTGAAATTCAGTTCTTTTAGTGAGTTATGTCTCTTTTGTTTTGTTTTTGTCTTTCACATTCAGTCAAATCATCTTTAATCTATTTAAATTCCAATACTATGATCAGAAGCTTTATATATATATAACATGTACAGTATGTGTGTATATATATATATATATATATATATATATATAAAAATACATATACTGTACATGTAATATATATAAAGCTTCTGATCATAGTATTGGAATTTAAATTTCAAGATTTATATAGATATGTATATATATAAAAAAACATTGCCCATTATTCGTACATAATAAACAAAACCAAATAAGATTCTAATCTAAGTAGAAGTAACATCATTCAAACTAAAATGTTAGCTCACCCAGGTGGTTACTCTGCTGTTATGGTCGATGAAGAAAGGCCGTCCATTGGGGGCTATCCTCATCTCCCAGCCTGGAGGCAGAAAGCTCTGCTGTGCCTTGTGTTGAGACTTGGGGGAGCTGTAGGGGGATGGCTGGGGAGACTGGGGATTTGAGAATGTGTCCTTCACAGCCCTCCGTACCTGAATATTGTTGGCTCCCTAGAATAATGAAAAAAATGTAAGTACAATATAAGCAGTCCAACTAAAATACAAGGAGGTGAATGAAGCTGTGATCATGAGTGCAAGGATGGAGACCAATCCTCTAAAAGCCTCCATATTCTGTTAGAAAGCTGAAAAAGATGAGAACAGAAAACCATCTTCACCACAGTACTATGACTAAGAAAGCTGGAAATAAACTTGTTTAAACAATGGGGAGAAAGGTGCACCATTGCAACATTTTCTTTTTACCAGTTTTCAGGATGTTGCTTCTGATATTTCATGGTACAAATTTTCACACTGCCATCTGTTCCCCAAATGGCGTCAAAGACCAAGACAAAGTAAAGGTCATGCAATGTAACAGAAACATAGTGAAGATCATGCACAACCAAGATGATTCATTTTGAAGTTTGGAAAAAACACTTTTGGCACATTATGGACCAAACAACTAATAGATATATCTCGAAAATAAGTGCATTATCATAGTCATAATGAAAATAATTGTTAACTGCAGCCCTACATCTGACTAACGTTGTGTTAGTGTTCCCACCACATCACATTGCTATTTTAGTAGTAATTATCACTGACTGATAAGATTGTTAACACCAGAACACAACTTAATGAAGCCGCAGACCTTCCACCTCTTTTGTAAGTGGTAATTACACCTTTCTGCTTTAATTTAGTTGTTAAGACACATACACACCTTAATTAAACAACCTTCATGATCACATAAAATCTGATCCAGATTACCCTCAATTCTTACTTCACTAAAAGCCTTGTAAAAAGATTGCTCAAGTTAAAACAAATCGTTGACATTTCAGTGAAATCGGTTATGTATAACTATTTCTTTATGCATACATCATCTGACCTGTCTGAATGTTAAACCCCTAAATTGAGTAACTGACTGGCTTTATGATAATGCAGTGAACAGTGAATAAATAAGACGTGGAAAAATGCATCTGTACAGTTAAAAGATTAGAATTTACTCCAGGAGTCAATAATTATCATTGACAATGTCATGATTAAAAAAAATTTATAAAGTGCTCACAAATTATTCAATGATTGTTTTCAATAATAAATAAAATTCCATGATGTACAATTTAAATCTGGAAATGTTACCTCTGAAAAATGTTGCTTTTGTAGCCACTTTAGTGTTATAAAATAGCCCCTGAGTTCAAGAACATTTAGTTCCCAAGGTCAGTATGACGATTTAGATGTCCTCAGGTTTGTTTTTGCAAATTTTACAATCTTTTGGGACCTGTGATTGGTTTAAATTATTCATTCAGCGGTAACTGGATAAATCTGCCATCCTGGATTTTCCACATTAGCTTTGGCATGTTATTTGCTTCAAAACACTGCACTGCAGAATGAAACGCCGACTGCACTGTTCTGCATGAAACAAAGCTTGAGGAAAGCTTGGACAATTTCACGTGACTGATGATAGTTCAACAAAGAGCTGCTTTAGTGCTCTGTCATCAGCTCATGTGTTGAAGAGGAAAGAAATAGCAGGAAGACAGGAAGTTGTCACCAATAGAGAGATTCAAATAAAGGATGATGAGAAAAGACAAATGAGTAAGAAATGGTGAGATTAATATTTCCTTAATACATTAATATTTCCTTAGTTTAATAAGGATAGAGTTAACCATAAAGAAGGATGAAAAGTGTAATATTAAAGGAGAAAAGTAAGTATTTCCTGATGTATAAATATAATTATTTAACAAGAAGAAAATGAGGTAGAGCAAAGATTGGAGAAAAAAGAAGACAGAAATAATAAAATACAGGAAAGAGATATGGGCATGGTGGAGTGGAACCATACAGGTGGATCAATCTCACCTCAAAGGGAGTGGAAAGGGTGACAGTAGGGGAGCTGAGGCTACGGGGTCGTCGGATTTGGGGCTCATGGAGGTGGTTGTTGGAGGCACTGGAAGAGGAGGAGGGGGTGGATGTGGGTGTCAGGGCCGAGGCTCCTCCTGATGCTGCTGCTGCTGCTGCTGCTGATGTGCTGGCTCCATCTTCAGTCAACTGTCAGTAAGAAAGCACTTTTGAGGTTAAAGAGGGTTTGGAATGGGGAAAATGAAGCCGCTTGGTGAAAGAAAATAAACTGTCCCCATCATACTATAATCATTTGTCAGTGTTCTCTGCTATGTAATAACAGAAATAGATGAGGTCAGACAGACAAATGAACAGGTATAATATGATCAGCAGTTCTCTGATTACAGCAGAAAAGAGAGAGGGATTTGGAAGAGGACAGACATAAGCATTAACCATAACTACAATCACAAATAGGCAATATCAGAGGAAGAAAGGTGGAAACACAGGTTGAAATGAGAAAAGGGAGAGAAAAGTGATGATTTCAGTTAGAAGACATAGCCTTTGCAGAGTTGTACTTCATCAAGAGTGTAAAACAAAATGCTAGACAGGAGAAGGAAGGTGTGCAACAAAGTTCGACAGAACAGGAAACTGGTCATTTGGAAAGACGGAACAAGACATGTTGATTTTACACAGTTAGGTCTCTTTCCATCATTCTTTATGGTTACACAGAAGAGAAACGTGGGGAAAACTTGTGGAGGAGGTACAGTGCATAGGCCTAGGCCTAGGCCATGAATGGGGCCAAGGAGAAGTCCAGTCCCATCATGCATAGCAAGAGAGTCCAGCCTGACAGTCAGGCACCCTTCACACCTGCTGTACCTGCAAAATTGGCCTAGTCCAGGTTGTGGTGCGGTTGTTATGGTTGACGTAATAAGTTCTTCCTTTGGTGTCCTTCCTCTCCTCCCATCCAGGGGGCAGCCCAGGGGTGGTCAAGGTGTAAGCAGTCGACGAGGGAGACTGGCCAAGTGTAGAGAGAGAGCAAAGCAAAGACAACTAATCAGTACAGACTAATTTAATGGACATGTAGAGGGAATCTTTGTGATATTTTAAAAAGATTGGCAAATTACAACCTGTGTGAGGGGACAGACACTGGTGTTTTCAGTAACATTTTTTACAATTTCAGTTAAACAATGGAAGAAATTGGTCAGGAAGAGGAAATGTGAAACAAAACTAAAACACTGGAGGAAATAGGTAAACTTTCATTCACAAAACACAGTAAAAAAAAATAAAACACTACTACTAAAATGAGCATCACGGGGGGAAAGAGTGGATCATTACTGCTCTGGGTGAAACATTAACAGTTTGTTGCATCAAGATAAGTCAACCAAATGTTTACAACATCCACCGTAACATTCAAAAGCACAGCACCATAGAACATTGGACCCATTTTATAATACTGCTTTATATCATCATTACTTAATACTATTTTGATTACCAGGTTGCAGGACCAATTACAACAGACATACACACACGTACCACACCACTGGATACCACTAACTTTGGGACAGTTGCTAGTTCATCTAGGAATTTTACAATTCAATAACATGACTAAAGAAATTGTTGCACTAATCAACAGCTTCATCATCAGTTCACAACACCTGCAACACCTGCCTGAATGGATGTGCAGTTTTATGCATCACTCCATTTGTTAGACGTTACAGAAATGTGTTTAGTAAGATTTTTGTCCTATTGAGTAGTGATCTGTTCAAAAATGTTGATAACTGACGGCAAAGAAAGGGAGAAAGTGAGAAAATCTGTACACCATATATAATATAAATACCTGTGAGGCTTTCTATCACAGTGATGAACTAGGACTGAGTTTGTACTGTATATAAACTGAAATATTACCATAGACTCTTCACCACCTGAGACTGTTTGAGCTCTTGTCCTTCTGGATTGGGAATTCTGCTGGTGGTAGACAACAGGTGAAGATTTAGTTCACATTATGTTTATTGCCAAGGTAGAATCAAGGAGCAGGAGAGACTGTTCGGGCAGCAGTGAGGACTGAGAAAAGAAACAGTGAATGGACAAAGGGGGGAATTTCAAGAGTCTTGTGATTTTGGACCTTGGTGAGAAAGTGACAGGGAATACTGAAAAATAAAAAGAGGACATAGACTGAAGTTTGCAGCAGGAAGGAGTCATTCTGGCAAAAAACTACTGCTGTTGTACAGTTGCTTCAATTACATAACACATGTGTTAGAGAAAGGTTTTAGGACTGTCCTGTCAGTATGTTTTGGAAAGTAAATCAACTCTATATTAAAACAAAGAAAAAAAAATCAAGACAGTTTGAGCAGTAGAAATTCCTGTCTTGAATTGTCCCGTAAGATAAAACGCACATATTCTTATCACAGTTTTGAACAGTTAATTAATCCCAAGCGAATGCAGTATCTTTACGATCCACCCAAATCGATAAGCTACACACATGACAAAGCACGAATAACAATCAGAAAAAAAACTATCCCATCATCTGAAAATGACATTGATGAAAGAGAATTAGAATTAGAAGAGTGTAAGAAAAATGACAGAATGCAAAGAAAAAAAAAAACAGAAGTGTTAATTTCACCCAAACACTGTATAAGACACAGTAAACTGTGATTTACTACAACAAAAAATTGTTCTGTTTATTCTAAACTTCATTACTTTGAAGACATTTTGAAATTGATCTACAGTTTAGCAAATCCAAATAATCCTAATTTCTATAATAAAAGCTTGTCAAAACTTTATTAACAAGTTGATCTTTAACATATTGTAAAAGCATTGCAATTGCATCAGTACAAGCACAAGATTCATCCACCAGTCCACTTTCCCATGTCTCCCTTTCAATACGTTCGTTTTTTCTGTAATGCCGATTGGAACAATTGGAAAAGTGAGCAGGCATTACTTGGTGAATGAATGTTAAGAGAGGAACATCTCAAAGCAGCACAGTAGTCACCAAATATGATGTGATTCTGTTGTTATGGTGGAAGTGATATACCTTTAAATATATTAATTCATACCAGCACGGACAGCCGGTCTCAAACATAATCTAGTTTTCATTCATCCCTGGTACGTCAGGATGAAGAACACCAAGTGTGCACAAAATGCTTGCAGCCTTTATATAACTAACACTACTATACTATATATACACATCAAGAGGAGAAAGTGTGTATTGACAGTAGCAAATGTATTTTTTCTTTGGCTTCAGAATGCCAAGCTCTATGCTGTGACTCAGATGCATGACAAACATCTGATTCAGATTTTGTGACATATTCGTTGAGCTGATTCTTTACTGATGAGATTCAGACTCAGGACTCGCTGAGAGATCATCTGAGCTGATCCTGTTCTTATTATTATTATTTCCCTGCCACTGGTTTCAACTGATGATCAAGCTGTTGGAGCCACTGTTTAAAACCAACACGAGCAAATGACTCACAAAGAGCAAAAAGCAGCAGAGGGAGGGAAGAAAGAGGTGTGGAATTCTGACAAAAGCACAAAAGAAAGGGATGAACAACAACACTGAAGTGCAAGCAGGAGAGAAAGGTTTAGAGTCAGTGCCACTTGCATATTATGAGTAAGTGGAAATTTTAAGAGGAGAAACAAAGGTGATGATTTCATTGTGCAGTACACCGACAGCACTGAGACATGCCAACAGAGATGAGGTAAGTGTCACACCAACACAAACCTGCTAAAGAAATCAGAGCACAAAGAAAAGGATGTTCACCAAACAGAAAGTAAAGTAACAAGGAAAGCCAGGAAGTCAAAGAAGAAAGAGGGAAGGAGAAGGGAAAGTGTGGCAGTTCAGAAATATGTACCGTAAGAGGAGGAGCTTGGGCCTGATCACTGACGCCATCTGTCATACTAGAGGAACGGAGTCTGTTTGACAGTTGGCTCTGTTGAAAACAAGAGAGCAAATAAAGATTAAAAAAAGAAAAGAACTGAACAATATGCATTGCATGTTAGTAGTTTCAGTGAGGCAAAACACAGTGTTTAAGTCTCACCAGAGCAGAGCTCGGCCCTGCCACTTCGCCATTCGTATCAGAAGTGAGCGACAGCCTAAGATTCAAATCTTCCGCAAACTCTTGGGCGACAGGTGTCAATGGGGGCAGTGGTGTCAAGATGGAGGAGGGGCCGGGAAGAGACAGAGATGAGCTGTCATTCGGCTCTTCTTCTGTGATGAGCTCCCAGGACTATGTGAGTAACAAGCAGATGCAGCCATGAAACAACATTTAAGTAGCCTCATTACTGGAGACAACTGTGGCTCAGAGTGTGTTTGTGGGTGTACTACATGCATGTGCATGTTCCTCTCTCACATTGTCCATGTCCCTGGGTTCCAGGTGCTCATTCTCTAGGTCTTCGCTGATATGGCGTCTCGATCGGAAAACACGGTGTGCTTCCTGATTGATCTGCCGCTGCTGATTGTCACTCTCTGTCTCGGAAATCACATCCCTGAGAAAAAATGTAGTTACCAAGTCACAAAAATGGATAACATACAATGAAGGGCAGTAGATCACATCAGTTCTACACACAAAAAGTTAAAATCCAGTCAATAGATAATGCGGTATTTTAACAGGTATTTGAAAATACAAAAAATTGGTCTGTCTCCAAAAAAACTGGAAAATTTCACTTTAAAGTAATGTTCAGGTGTATACTATATCATTAAATTTATCATTAAACTAATGCTAAATATATATTGTATTTTCTATTTAGGGAGAAGGACATTGGATGTACATGTTGGAGGGCCGTTTCCACTGTGTACTGCGTTTGTTGTGGTTGACATAGTAGGTACGTCCCAGGTTGTCCACCTTCTCTTCCCAGCCCGGAGGCAATGGGGGCAATAGCTGCTGTGGTCTCTGGGAGCCTGAGTCTGCAGACTCATCCCAACCCTGAAAGAGAAAATGTGTTTTTCTTGGTATTCCAGTAGGCTGGTCTGACATACAAGCATTAGAAAAAGTGTCTGTACAAAACGGGATTAAAGCATGGAAATGCATTAAGAGGTTAAATTCATTTGTGGCTGGTTAATGATTTTTCTGAGTGCTGTGTTGTGGTTTGAAATGTTTTTGTTAGAATTTACTAGCGTTTTATTTTTGTCAGGCCGGATGGGATATCGCTCACCACAAGATCTATGACTAAGGCTGTATGAGCTAGCGTTGGTATACAAGTGCTACCAACAAAATAGACCAATTCAAACAATCTTTCAGGACAGATAAACAGGGAGAGTAACTGTAAAAACAGTGCATTTGCAAAGCTAGCATCAGTTCTGTCCTCTTGAAAACAGACAGAAATCCAGAGGGTGAAACTAGATATTTAACAGTGAAGGTAGGTGAGCAGGGTAGCATTCTTAGTTTTCATATTCAGCTTGTTCAAAGTCATGCTATGAAGCTTTTCACCATGTGAAATGTGTACTAAAGACTGTTATGCACTCTAGGACTTAAATAATCCTTATTAAAGCCACACTTGAATGCACATACACACGGATGAACATAGAGAGAGTAAAAGAGCTCCTATTTCTCCAAATAGCAGACTGAACAGTAAATGTTTTTTCCAGACCCTGACCTGGAAAAGCCTTTCACCAGATTTCTGGCAGCATCTTGGTGCCAGGATTGTTGAGAAAAGAACAAAAAGAAGAAATGTTCTTTCTCTTCTCACTCTATTTATTTCTATCATATTAGGACACTGACTTTCTTTTGAGCTCTTTTAAACTTTATTTTCTTTTTTTTTGCAACAGCTAGATTGGTCTCTAGAATCTGGTTTGACTTCAGGTTGTTCTAAACAGGGGCGACTTAAACATCTTACCTCAGCTTCCTCCCTTATTTCTCCACCCTCCTCCTCATGTCCTCCTTGTTTGGGGAGATAGGCCATCTTCAGACGCAGGTAACCCTTCACCCTGGACTTGTGACTGGATGATAAACAAAATGTATAACTTTAGTCCCACTTGAAAACTGCACATTAAAACCAAATGGACTACACCCTCTCAGTTCGCTAATGCAAAGACATATACAGTACTGTGCAAAAGTCTTGGGGCACCACCAGCTTTGTTGTCTATCAAAAATCTGTGATCATTGCCATTTGGACAGTTAAACTCATTTGTATAAGTAAAACTGTCAAAGAATTCAACTCATTCTACATGTGTATGCAATACTCAAGCATGTCTTGAATTAACCTGGTGTAATAGACCTTTTTCACAGTAGATATTTGTCGACAATGACATTAATTGGGGTTCCACTCCAGTGAAAGAGCCAGGATTGTGCTATCCAAAATGTGCTAACCAAAATGTGTTATGCGTTCCACTAAAGTGATTGCGAAATTATACTGTATGGTCATTATACCATCGCTAAAACAACAAATGTAATGGTGGCCTAAGACTTTTGCACAGCACTGTATGTGGGGAACTTCCCAAACTAAGTCTACATACCATACTAAACTTTGACTAAATGAGAGTGAGATTATTACTTTTTCAGCCTACCACGCTCACTGATGGGGGCAAAGAAGGTGCAATTACGATTGAGCATTTTCACTTTTTGGCATTTATTTTTTAAAATACTTGCCAAATCCTGTTAGTTAGGTCTAGTAGAAACTGACCTTCTTGGCCGCAAGAGGAAGTCTTTGAATGTGTAAGGACGTTCCATAGCCGGGTCCTCTGTCTGCAATTCAAGAGCAGGCTTATGGTGACACCAATCAATAAAATATACAAGAAAACACACATGTTGGGCAGTATCAAAATATCAGACTCTTGAGTATAGAGCACAGCTGCAACCCTCAGTGCAGCCATTGTAGGATCGTTACGCAACGCTAAGCTTCTCTTTTTACATACTGAAGAGCAGAAATGTCTTAAGTCACTCACAGCTATCTCCCACTGCTGTCTGACTGGGCCAAACCAAATCACACAAGCTACCCACAACCATTCTGCTATGTAATGTAACTATATCAGGCCATTTGTTTCCATATCCCAAGTAAAATCTTCAATCTTTGTTTTTAATGCAGTAATCAATCAGTAAATTAAAATATGATGAAAGTGTTTTGAGTTGCTGTAAAAACTGAACAACCCCTATGGGAATCAATAAAGATTCATCATTTATTAATGTTGGAACAAAAGTGTCCAATGATTGTTTGACAAGACAGCTCTTAAAAGCCTCACACAAAAAATAAAATATCATGTGTGACAAATGCAAACCAGGACGAGTGCAGAGGCAAGTTGGTTTCACATTGTAAGATCCATTAGACAGTGTTTGGAATCACTTGAATGAGCTTAAGCTTCTAGACAAATGGAGCTATTAGATTGCTTCTGAATGAGTCAGCATGGCTAGCCTGATTCATGAAAAATAGAAAAAACTGGTTTCTAGGAGAAGCGAGTACAAAAAAAGCAGGTGATGACTAAAAAAAATTCCAGTAACTATGAATAAGATGGCAATTCCTTCAACATGAGGTCATGCTAACCTGATGTGCCAGACTCAATTGTTTGACTGGACAGAATCACATTTGCAAGCCCTTCACTTGCCTCACTTGGTTACTTAAAAAATAATTAATTGACTAACTAACTCATCCACAGGCAATTTAATGTTCAGTAAGATTTTCAGAACTTTTCAGAAGCAGCATTCAGTACATCATTAGGTGCATTAGGACCAAATATTCTCAATCCTGTCCAACAACCTCACCACTCAACATGGCTCAGCTGCTGCTTTATCTGCTTCTAATTTCCATGCCCAGTGGGAGCCAACCAGAACATTAATAATTAACCCCAAACACCTTTTACAGATATCTTTCTAAGTTTCTTGGAGGTTTAGAGAGCAGTTCTCAACAGCACAAAGTGATTCAGCATTTTTGTTTTAAAAAGTAGTCCACAGTTTCCAAGTGAGAGCCAGTGTGTGTGTGTGTGTGTGTGTGTGTGTGTGTGAATATGACAAGCATAGCTTTCTTTTCCAATGACTCTGACATTAGCCCACCCTCAGGACAGTCACCGTGTTTACACTCTCGACAACCAAATGTCCATCTCTAACAAGGAGTGTGGGAACACAACAAACTATTGCCTGTGTGACCAGCACTTCCTCACACCAAATACAGGTAGACATAAGTAGACATAAGTAGTCTTTATCTGAACTTCACAGAGGTTAAACAGGCATAGCAAAATTCAAGATAAGAAATAGCTGAGTATTCAAAACAGTACCATAACAACAGTCAGCCTGGCCAACACAAGAACACACACACGTACGTGAATACACTTACCGGCAGATGACTGAGTGGAACATCAACCTGACCCAGGAAATCATCTCTGGTCTAGAAAGAAAAGAAAAAAAGAAGACACCTTGAGCAGCTTAAATTTAAAAAGGGCAGCTTGTTTGTTTGGGGAACACTAACATTTGAGCAAGGAAAGCGTAGGGGGGAAAAACAGTGATGAAGTGAATTAATTTGAGCACCACATGGTTCTCCGTGCAGCACCATTATTATTTTGTCACCAACAAGTGAAAGAGACAAAAAAAGACCCACATCCAAGAATAACCTCCAGTTTTATGAATGAACATTTGTGGAAATATGAAAATGATAAATGGTCACAAAACAGTAAATGAGTAAAGTGCAACATTTTAGCAATTAAAGCCATTTAAAAACAAACTACATTTTACTGAAAATATCACAAAATATTTGTTGGTTTGATACGTTTTCAAGTGACAAGCTTGTATATTCAAAGCCCAGTCGAGTGTTTCATCTATGGACACACTTAAGGTGTTAATTCAGACGAGAAGAGCCTGTAAACCATCAAGGAAAAAAACCAGCAGTTACTGCCACCAGAGAGAAGCCAAATCAGCCAGACAGAGGGAGAGACGGGAAGAATGTGACAACAGGGAAGAATCTGGGCAGGTTTGCATTAAGGAAACCAGTAGATTGTCCATCGTTTTGCCACTATGGATGCAGACTCAGAGGAAAGGGGGGTTTAAGGATGACTGAGGTGAAGGTCTGCAGTCCCCAGGAGGAGCAATGATTACCTGTCCGATATGGAAAAGCCCATTCTTTGAAGACGCCTGTGTGGGACACAACTTTTTTAGACAACAGGAATTACTAATCACCAGTAACTCATAACAATGCTGTCCATTTGTAGACACTAGTTTGAAAGGAACAGCTGGTTCATGTGAATGGTACTTCTCTTAGTCAAGTGTTTCTCATTATCAGCTATGATAAACCTGTGGATTGTAGGAGATTTTTTTTAAGACCAGCAGCAAAATAATATCCACAACTACAGTCAACTGAAGGGTTATTCTCTTTGTAAAAAGTGCAACCCTGCTGTCTGTTGCCCTGTGGTTATTAATTAGCCTTTAAAAAGAAATCAGTAAAAATTAATATTTAATTATATATATATATATTTTTTTTTTTTTTTTTTTTATTCGACCAAACACTAAAACCTAGAGCATTGCTTCATTTAGCCTAATAAATACAGCAAAAGATTGTTCTTAGTGCACTTGGAATCAATGGTGAAAGGTTATAAATGAGTAATATTGAAACATTTAATTATGATTATGAATGGACAGGCATGTAAACAGATACTTGTGAATGCCTGCGTGTTCACTCTGACGCACACATTCACCCACAGACGTGCGCACACACGCACACACGCACACACAGAGTCTTAAGTATTCTTTCTTGGAAAAGCCAGAGCAACTACTTTGTAAATCACAGCAGGGTTTACTTTCATGCCCCAAACCAACCAGATAATTCATTCACTGCTTGCTTGTATAAATCAAAAGACATTAAACAAACAGTGAGGAATAATATTTATAGGCAACAAAACAAAAGAACCCTGGACCATGCGAGAATATTCTTTCACAGTAGTTCCCACGTGTTGATCTGTGACCTTCAATGTGGATCTGTGAGGCATTTTGTGTCTTTTATGGCAAAGAATCTGCCAACCAGTTTACAGCACTGATGATATACTATAGACTTTGACTAGCTAGCAACAAATGAAACAGCCTATACTAATGGCAGTTTCCTATGGGAAATGTGTAATCCTATGAGACATGGCTGTTGTTTTCTCATCTTAACTATAACAAGAATTTTAAGCTATGAGTATGTTTATGCAGAGGGATATAATTGCAGAGTCATCACAGGGTCACAGTTGAGTCTGCAGCTGCCTCCCAAGGCCAGGTTACACTCAGAGGGGGAGAGGGAGAGTGCCACATGGAGAAATGAGGAGTTTAAGCCTTGACACGGACAAAGGACAGTTTTATAGCCATCTGTCCTACAAAATTAAAGCATAAAATAAATAGTAAATGGTCAGTATTTATATACTGCTTTTCTAGTCCACTCAACGCTGCTTTTCACTACACTTTTTCCATTCACCCATTCACACAGTGCTACATGCAGCGCGTTTTCTATCACACATTTTTCATAACCATTAACACGCTGCCAGCACAACCATCCGGAGCAACAGGGGATTAAGTGTCGTGCCCAAGGACACATCTGCATGTAGACTAGTGGAGCGGGGAATCAAACCCACAACCTTCCAGATGAAAGAGAAACAGAGCCACCATCATAGTGTGGAAATGTTCCCACCACATCACTTCTAATATCAATCATCTATTATCAAAATAGCCTATAGCGGGGCCCATAGGCGGTATGTGCATACACTCATTGTAACACCAGTAGCAATGACTAACGTGGCAACCCTAGTGAACTTTGACAGCTAGCAAACCTGAGCACTCACTCACTCGCTTGATTTATTTCCACATAATGGTCACAGGGGCCAGTTCCAAATGGCATCGGGCAGAGACAAACAACCATTCAATCTCACACTCACACCTACGTGTACAAAGAGAGAGTTCAGGTGAACATGGTGAGAACATGCAAACTTCACACAGAGAGGGCCTCAATCGAACCAGGATTCGAACTGGTGACCTTCATGCTGTGAGGCAACAATGCTAGCCACTGTGTCTCCAAACCTGAAAACCACAAAATGATAATGAGGAAAAAGTGCATGTATATAGATTATGTTTTACAACTTCAAGAAAACAGATGAAAAGTGGTGATACAAACTATCACTCTAAATAAAGAAACAACGACAGATTGAGGCCCCGTTTAAATGCATATATATAATATATAATTCGGATATGGTCTTGGATGCATTCTAATAGCAGTGTAAAAGCAAATGTGTACTGAAGGACCGCAACTAAACTGACGTTGTCTGACTAGGTACATTCTCATAATAAACTGAAAGATTTTTTTCTACTACACAGCGTTTCACCTACACTGATTTATTCGTGGCGACAGCCACAGAGGAATCACTCATCAACACACACACACAAAAACATGTGACTAGTTGGACTGGCAACGTATCAGAATTATTATTTTTTTCCATATAGAACAGGAAAGTTGTCGTCATTTGATTGGATCGCTCGAGACCCATATATTAACCGGTCTACACATGGTCTGACAGTCCATGATATAGAGGAAGCTGGAGCACATCCAGGCTGTCAAGAAGGTGTGGAAAGGCTGCATCAGCTCCTCAGAAGTAACTATGCCAACACAACTGAATTAGAATGCCAGAGCTGACAGAGAACACAAAAGAAGCAACATGAATCCTTTTCACAAGTACTGGACAGTAAAAAAAGAAATAAAATAAGAAAGAGAGAGAGATCACCCCATTCCACCAACAATTCTCAAGTAAATATAGCCAACACTTACAAGAGCTCTGTCTGAATAGTAACTGTGAGGCACTGAGGCAGGGCCGTAACAAGGGCATAGCCCAGGGGCATAGCTGTCTGCAGCAAGTCAAGCTGGCACACATGAAAACACACACACACACATAGTATACCACACACAGATTTAAAAGGGGCCAGTCCCACTCCAGGTCATCAGTTAGGGAAGACCCATCATTACATTCTAAATGTGGATTCCCTTGTTGCATGGTATTTCCTAAGATAATGCAACACCATGGGTTTTAAAATTAGGGATAGAGGGGTGTATAACACATTCAAGTATATTGTAGGTACTGTCAATCATTTCATCATTTCATGATGGTAAACAATTTAATTAAGGAGCAAGGATGGCCCATGGACCTGTCTTAAACATGTATCTTCTGAATGAATATATATGTGTTGTACTGTTAACATCTATGTTTTCTTGCAACCAGTCTTCTTTAATGCTTTGCTTGGTGCATTGCTGTGTATCTTGGCATTTTACCAGTTGCACACTGCAATAACATAGCATAATCATGTCATCTGTGTGGATTTTTCACATCTGTTCAACATATAATGCAGGATATAGGATAGGGACGGAGAGATGGACATATCCAAAGTGTTGCTTGATGTTAAAAACTCAACAGGTTCTCTGATAATTGTTTGGGCTGTAATGTGATCTTAGATCTCAATCGGTCACAGAGCATGTGCGAAGAGGATACTGACCCATACCACCTCACAGCGATATGTCTCCTAACCACTCTCAAAATCAACAACCACACTCAAAACATACTAAAGATAGAAACAGCCACCTCTCAAAGACCACTGGCTGCAGTTAAGGGTATTACCAAACTTATGTCACATTTCTTTCAAGCAGGTGGCAACAAGTAGCTGGGGGAAATCATCATCCTTAAGATCTTTCTTGTTTACTTTTCACGACTGAATGGACGATGTGTGTAAAATTTCAAATGCCTTGGGTTGGCAAGAGAAAGAAAGCCATCCTGTGTATACTTAAGCTCAGAAACCAAGTCTATGTTTTTCACTTTCCAGAGCGTCACCACCCTCTATTTGCACTATGGAAATGTCTCCTTATCTGGGCTGGATCCGGGGAAAGAAAGGAAAGCAAAATACTAGAAATTTAAACAAGTAAGATGTGAAAAGTCATGACAGAAGTTTGCAAAAGTTACAATTCCTAAATTTCACACTTTTTCTATTTCATTTATGTCCATCACCCTACTACCTTCTGTATTGAACTAAATAGAAATATGGTTAAACTATCATATTTTGAACTTGATGTCATGAATGAGATGACAGTTCCAATATTATTTGTATTTATTTACTCTTCATTCTACAATCCATAAACCATAATAAAAAATAAAAAATAAACTTTCACCATTTAAAAACCTTTCTAATAATATTTACCTTGGGATTATTCCCTGTTGAATCATTGCCATGGTTCACATCCTGATCACCACCTCCACCTGAAGTAAAATATATCTTGAAATGAGGCTGCCTTCTAGGAGTTTCCCCACTGATTTCGAAAGTACAACCATCGGAATGGTTTCTTGCTTCCAACTTATGTGTCTCAATGTCTGTTTGGGTCTCCTCTCTATCTGGGCTCTCTGGGACACTTTTTTGACGTAGATTATCCAGCAGCAGCCTCTGATGAGATGAGCTACTCTCCAGCCGAATTCGGGGGTAACGCACAATGCAGTTGCCTCTTGAGCTGGCAAAGCCAACATTTGTGCATTTTTCCTGTGATGAAACAGCGTGTGGCCTGCCTTGGCTCTGATCCTGGTCCTGATTTTGCTGGAGCTGAAGCACAAGTCTCTGAGTTCCACCCTTTACACCTGAGCAATTGTCCAAGCTCTGTTGCTGGACAGCCCAGCCAGCATAAGGAAGGATTCTAAAATGCTTGATATCAGAACCATCAGAAGAGTTCCTCTGAATGCAAATTCCACCAACATTGATACCTGGTTGTCCTTTGCTATACATTGTACTGCCATTTGTACCAATACTGAAGACTCTGCGTTTGGGTAAGTTTAAAGGATCTGTACTGCAGTAAGGTGGTGGCGGCTGTTGTGGAACATCTGTATGGCTCTGTGGTTCTGTGTAGGCAGGCGCAGGTCCAGGGGGGCTATAACAAGGTGGTAGGACATCATCAGCATAGCCAATGGAATCTCCATTACTTGATCCATTAGAACGCTGAAGCGAGATGTGCATGGAGGAGCTCTTAGTGGGACGTGGGTCTTGGTAGGCAGCAAGCTGGGGTATAAACATGGAGGAGCTGCGTTTAAGCAAAGGCTCTCGGTGCAAATTAAAAGCCCTTGGTGGGATGCGCTGTGCAGTTTGCTCCTGAGAAGGCCTCAAAGCCGTAGGTGGCTGCAAGTTGAACGCTGTGACCACGTCATTGTCTCCCTGCTGCTCCTCAGAGTCTCCTTCCAATATCTCCGGGGCTGTGTTACTGCGACCTGAGCCAAAGTACAAACGCAGACGTTGTGCCATTTTCACCTCACGTCCCACAGCTCCTATTCCCTTTTCTTTACTCACTGACTGGCTCTTTGGTTCCTCTTCTTTCCTCTGGCTTCAGTCTCTGTCTCTTAGTGTCGCCTACTTCTCTCCTTTGGCTGATGACTGAACCCCTTTTTTCTTCCACTCTCTCTCTTGCCCACCCCCTCCCACCCTGTCCGAGTCCTTTCCACAACGTTTCTTCCCACAGTAAAATCTATGGAGGAAAGAAGTCACAAAAACTAAACAGCCACCACAAATGAGCTGTCAAATTTACACTGTGAAGGCACAGTGAAGGTAAAAGAGAGGAAGGGTGAGGAGGAAAAACAAAAAAGGATCCATGTATGTCAGACCCTTAGCACTACCAAGCACTAGCGACAGACAGCAGAAATAGCCTGAGCCGAGTGACAGCCAGCATTCCAGACATGATTGGTTTAGAGAGGCTGGCGCTCCTGGTTTCCGGGGTTACGGTGGGTTGCCTGTCAATCACGTGACTACAAATGGCCCCACCACCTCCTGTTACAACTTCATGCTACCCTTAAGTGCCAAATAGCCCCCCCAAGCACATCCTACTTACTAGTGTCTAACCCTCCCTCTTTTCACGTGATCTTTTTTAAATCTTTAGATCTTTATCATCCTCCCCACCTCCAATCAATGTCTTCATTCCTATTGACAAGTGGTCATATTTAATCCCAATCATTTACCTTTTGTTTTGTTTTTAAAAAATAATGATAACTATGTCCTTCTTATATAAATAGAACATTAAGTCAATACTTCCAAATTACAGAATAAATACCACAAACAAATCTATGTGACAAATTGAGCCCTTTTACTTCTAGAAGCTAATAAACAAAGAAGCAGGTTGTTGCTAAAAATGGTCCAGAGGAAAAAGGGCGGCATCAGAGTGGGGAGATAATTACCTGACAGATTACAGCTTTGATAAGACAAACATAACAGCACTCTCTGGGGAACGATATCCAAGCCGTCTTCAAACAGAAAAGACATTGGCCGTCTTCCGTATAAAGCCAAACACTTTTGACTGTCTGGTGGTTTTATAGGCCACCCTATTTGCATCCAAAACTGCCCAAGGTACGACTCAGTAATCATCCTAGTCTGTGATACTGACATGCTGATTATTAAGCAAATGTACAGTTAAAGACAAACCAGAGAACGACATTTCAATTACAAAGTGCATATTAATGAGTAAGTGCTTCATTCTCTGAGACAGTAAAGTAATTAAACAGTGTAATCATGTGAAAAAGGGGGATTTGCCATTTGCCTCGAGGACGAGGGATGGTGGGGGAATTCTCCGCCTCCATGCACATCCCAGACAAAGAGCATAGTATATTGTTCAAAAGGTAGATGCCTTGTTCTTTCTGAACTTCTGTAACAGGTTTGACTTATCGATTAACCTATAAATGTCAACATATACGTATAAAGAAGCAAGATACAGTGGAGACACCAGAGAAAAGGTTAAAAAGTTAGGGTTTTTTTTAAATAAAGAAAGTGCACTATGGACAAGAGATTATCAAAGAAACTAAAACATTTACTGGATATGTAGCAAAATACCTTGGTAGCGGGGCCCTGCGACATAACACCACTGCTACACACAAAGTATTTCACTGTAAGCTATATCAAACTCTTAATTTACATTCTTATCCCATATATTTAAGGCTTACATTTAATGCATCTGAAGCATTAGTACCACTAAATCACAACCAATCATATATGTTATCACACAAGTCAAAACATTTACCCCAAATATCCCAAATTAATGGATGTATGAGAACAAACAGCCCCTTCTGAAGAAAATACTGGCAAGTGGCTGAGGAGCTGCCTTGGTATGCACCTAGCGACAGACAGAAAAGCACATCCTGGCAGACATATAAGGCAAAGACGAGGCTTGAGGCAGCCTGTACTGTGTTTTCTTGTGTCATCCTCTTCTACACTGAGGGGAAAAATTAGAGCTGCCCTTTTCTTCACAGGCTGAGGAGTAGCAGTTACCCTCTGCTGACATATGGAATATGCACAAACACATAACACTACACACTGGTATTGTATGCTCAGATTTTAGCACTTGAAAGAGAGTGACTGAGAATTGATTATAAAACCTATATGTTTTCACCTGATTTAATTGTCTGGAAAAGCACAGCAAGTGATTTTACAAAGACAATCCCCACACTGAAACTATGCAAACTCCCATAAAAGTCCCCCTGAAGCTGTGAAGAACAGAATGTGCCTTTCCTAGCCAAGAGGATCAATTGATCAAAGTTGGGCTACAAATTGTTTCATTGTTCTTTATCAAACACCAAACTCCAGATTGAGACACCCAGAGTCATTGAGAAACTAAACGAGAAACAGCTGTCCTAACATATAAGCCACTTGATTCTTACACAATTAATAACGTCAACAACCACTTCATACAACTCTTATCAGTTCTGATAATGGTTCACCAAGTAAACCAATAAGCAATTTTTGACCTTGTCATGCTGGCAACTGGGAGCCTGCAACAGGTGTAATTTTACATGCCAAACAAACA
Organism: Solea solea; assembly: GCF_958295425.1. NCBI lineage: Eukaryota > Metazoa > Chordata > Actinopteri > Pleuronectiformes > Soleidae > Solea > Solea solea. Next base: position 9,444,007 of record NC_081152.1, read on the forward strand.
AATGCTCTCCTCAATGAGGAAAACCATAAAGACATGGGGGTCAATATAAAAACAATTCAGGTTGATGGTGATCCCTGTGGTAATATGAAAGCTACGCTACGAAAATTGCAAAGTATAACATCGGCATTTATTTATGAGTTTTACAATTGTCACCTCATCTAATCTCCTCTTGTCAAAAATTTAGACAAAAACATCTACATACTACATGAAGTCTATTAAAAGAGGCCAAGGGGATCACAGTGGGTGTAACTAAATTAATTATCTTCTGCTAAGAGCTCTTAAAACATGACACACTGGGAGTAAAAATACACTGTAATGGTAAAAAAAAAGGGAGTCAAAAGTAAGAGGTTATGAAGTCTTACCAATCTGTTTTCATCAAACACCTCAAAGAGTAGCCTGTGGTTCTGTGGACACACCTGTGTTGGCAACAAAGTTACAAGGGAGATGAGAAACAAAAGCTAATGCAACCAAACAAACAGTTATAGCTTAATATTTTTTTCGCTGAATGGCGATTTATGATACATATCTCAATATATTTATTTTCAGTAGAGCAATAACAAAATGTTAAAGCCAAGAGTGGCAAATGTCACACAGACATTTTGATTAGAGACTGTTGCACAGTATCAACAGTTCCAAGAGAAAGATGTGCAGAAATAAACCCTCTTTTAAGTAAACATTTTTCATATTCAATAAAATAAAATAAAACTAATTATGTTATTATCCTGTTTAACAAAATATACATACAAATATTTCTCATACAAGGGAAAAGGACTCATACATATGTGGCTAAGCTTGTAAAGCCTAATATGGACTGTCTGATTACAGCGGTGGAGGAGGTGTGACTCTACCCAGTTAATATATACAATCAAAGCTCTCAAACACCTCACCCATACTGCCGCTCTATAGTAAACAATATCAGGCTGTCATGATGATAGACAAGACTTATTTAAGTACATAAAGAGATGTCAAATATGAACTCACTCTGAAGTAGAATTCCTCATTCCATTTGGGATTGAGGGTCTGGAACAAAAAGTATGCTTTATTACATAGCTGTATGTTTTTATCAAATCACCACAGTGAAAAGTATTAGATTACACACATAGAGCAGGTGTATGAAATCCATCCAACACAAGAGTGAGAGAATAGAGCCCATGTGAGAAATTAGGCTCAGACTTGTGCGTCAATGATCTTGCATTTGTACAGGAAGTTTGTAGCCAACATGTCCCAGTGATTGGCATTAGTTCCTAGATTAACAGCTCACAGCCATGAGGATTTTTACCCACTTCCTGTATGGATCAGCTCAGTATGTGGATGCACTTCTGCCTTCCAATTTTGAGGTTTTACTGGACTGAGATACTGTATATGTGACAATTCCTCACTAGAATCCCTTCTCTGATTGAAATTCTTTAAACACTAGAATGTCAATGAAGTCTTGATTTCACAAGTCACTCTGATTAATAAACTCTTCACAACATTTTACAGGCACAATAAAATCAAATTACTGCCAAATCTGATCTGAGATGTCACAATTGCAAATGAACCCTCTGCCCTTCGACATGGAGGCAACTTAACAATAGAATCTCTCAAATTCAGTTTGAAGAAATGGTGAAAATATCTATGAAATGATGGTGACTGTAAACGTTTGGTAAAGGCTCAGGATGACATGGAAGAGCCCACAGAAGAGTCAAGTAGTGATGCATCTTTTTCTGCTTCACATAGCAGTCCATTGTCAGCTATTTATATCCTATAAGGCAAGCATGGCCACTGGCAGCATATGTCTGCCTGCATGGAGGCCTGAGCTGCATGGAGGCAGCAACAGAAAGTTGGCTACCAGCTACATGTTGCTATCAGCAACAATCAGGAAAGGATGGGTTTAAAAAGGAATATGGAGCTGCTTGCAGAGTCAGGCTATGGGACAGTGGTAGAAACATCACACTGTCATCAACGTTTTAGTCTGAAAAGAAATGATGCATTTTAAAGTATCCCTGCCTTGGGTAGAGGTTAACATTTAGTGCATATCACATATACCCAAATATTCTCCTATGTTGGTGGAGAATGTACACATTTTGAGTTACAGTGTGCTTTGAAATTGAGATATCATCTTAATGGAGTTCAAAATAATGGCAAGTAACAGCTCCCCCTGCTGTGAACTCATGTCCACCCTAAAACAGGCCAATGGGGGAATAGAGCCTGCCCAATGTCTCCCTCTGGATTTTCTTCATCAGGAAAAGGAAGTACTGACTTCTGATGTCATCCTGTGGTTTCCCTCTCTCAACATGACATAATAGCTTTCATTTAAAGGAAAGTGGGTGGTAATGGTGTAATTGGGATCTAGTGATCGCCATCCTGCTACTAAAAGGGAGAGTCACATTTAATTGCCACAACATTAGGCATGCAGTGCAGGTGTGGCAAGAATGGCTAATCTGATATGGCGAAAACACATTAGAGCTCATTAGGTGGTGAATGTCAGGCCAAAGGTCTGTGCAAAACACAAAGGTTGTAGAAATGTGCAGCTTAGATCAAAGCTACTTTTTTATATCAGGACTTACCTTTTTAATGGTTTTTGTTTGGACTAAGGCAAGCTCTTTGTTTTCATCCGCAACATAGAGGGATAGTTTGACATACGGATCACTGTAAAAATGAAAAATGAAAGAAATTATGAAAAAAAAGGAAAATACAGTTCAAGCAGCCTTTTTTTTTTTTATTTACTTGGATGTCTTGAAGAATGCCCATTTTATAAATCAACAAAAACTCACTCATTTTTCTACTGTTTTATGTCAGATGACATAGGGCAAAAAGTGACGTACACCCTGGACAGTTTGCCAGTCCATCACAGGGCCACATATAGAGACAAACAATCATTCACTCTCACACCTATGGTAAATTTAGAGTGTCTAATTTACCTAATCCCAATATTGCATGTTTTTGGACTGTGGGAGGAAACCGGAGAACCCGGAGAAAACCCACACGCACACAGGAAGAAGATGCAATCTCCATGCAGAAAGGCCCTTGTTCTGACCGGGTCACAAACAAAAACTACACAGCCTAAATAAACTCCAGAGCACATATTGCTATCAGCTTCACTCTAGTAAACTGCCAGTTTCTACATTTGAAATCTGAGTCTTATAAAACTAACAGCCAAGCAAATAAAATGTTTATATTTGGGTGCTGTTAGATAAAGCTATAATGACATATTGACAAAACAGAGTGCTAAAATAGAAATTAAAATATTTTTATAGTGGCACAAGTAGTAAGTAGAGTGTTTGTAAGTGCCATTTTAAAATAGCCAACTGGTTAATTTGAGGTTGCAGACAGGGTAGAAATGTCCAGTGAGTTCTGTACAGAGAGGCAGAGCTACACTATTCAACTGACAGGGAAACTAATCTTCTGATCTTAGTCTCAACAACCACACCAGGACCAGGTACAGCATCAGATTACTTCAGTTCCAAAATCTCCCTTTGATGTAAAACTTCTCACATTTCCGTCCTCAATGATGATGAAGCAACTTGGCAAACTGTGAACACAATATTTTTGTTTTGTTTTTTTCAATAAAACAGGACAACTTTATTACTTGTTCTGTATATACAGAATAGACTGTATATAGCAGGTGGTGTGAGGGTGTGTGTAGACGTAGTGAAGTTTTCATTATCTTACTCTGAAAGGTAATTATTTTATAACCTGTACACAGAAAATTTCAATGCTCTCAACTGTCAGATATGACCCATAATGTTTTGCTTCTCTGTCCTTTTCTGTCTTTTCTTCAACACTGTGACCTAAGATTACGTTTATCACCGTGTAACTGCGAAAGCATAATGTAACACAAGGTGTGTTTCTCCCATGAGGCTGTAAAACAGCAAGCTGCAGGCTACAGGAAGAATAGAGACGCATTGTCAAATTCTTCACACCAAGACATTTTTTTTTAGTCCTCACAGATAACAGGAAAGTGGTGTTTTGTGTTTCATAAACCACAAGTTGATTACAGTGGTTAGACTAACACATTTAAAACATTTAAAAAATTGATTTGACTTGCATTTCTAACTAAATAACTAGGGAAAGTATTACATTTGATTTGCCATGAACAATTTACATTGGATTCTATTTTTCTGGTCATTCAGATATACACTGTAATTTCATTTCAGGATTGATAAAGCAAAAATTTCATTACAGTTGAAGTTGAAGCCCAGTCACACATTCATTTGATCGAGCCAGCTCAGAGGGAGCAGTGGAAAAGAGCACTAAATAACTGAGGAACATTAAAAAAACATTAGCCAACACCTCCCCACGCAAATGAGGAGTTCCTTTATTGCTAATTAACTTCTCAAAGAACCCCAAAGACTCTAACTGTGTTTGTGCAGTTCTGTGATGTGACTAAACAACAATGGGCCTACTGTACCTGCTGCGATAAGATTTCTGTATGTCTCCTTCCCTTTATCAACAAAAAGACCTACTTAGACTACTTCAGGTCAGATGAGATGAAAGATTAAAGCTAGCATGTGGCGCTGAATTCAAAAGGTGCCTCGGCCCACTTGTTTGCTTGCATGAGAGTTCCTTAAGTTTCTATCAACACCTCACTAAAACAACAAAAAACAAAACTGTGGGGTGTTTCATTCCGCCAAAAAACAACAGACCAGAATACAATAGAACAAAGCAGCTGTATTTAAGACCAAGCGGCAGGAATGGAGTTGGAGCAAGAAGCGAAAAGAACGAGCCAGGTTTGAGCATCTTATGAGGGGACAGACAGACTGCCATGTCAGCATTATCTCCAGTACCGAAAATTCGAGACATTAAACCATCCAGTGCTCCTTCATTACAATTCTGTTTTCTTCCGACTTAGGCTGAGCTTTCCTGACAGCAACATATCTAGACTAAGACAACGACGACAGAAAAAAAACAAAAAAAGCACTTACTTGTACATCGCACTTATGATTAGCACTTTATAGTTTGGCTTACTTGAAGCACTTCCTTCTAGCTCTTGTTTGCACCCAAATGTTGAAATGCATTTACTGTAAGTCGCTTTGGATAAAAGCATCTGCTAAATGACATGTAGTGTAATGTAATATCAGGATGCTAACACATGCACTCTGGCATTGAGAGTAGCTCAGACAGCACTAAATTTACATAGTTACATAACTACACTTGAAGTGACACAATGTAGTGTGTGTAGTGTGTAGTGTATTTCAACCTTCAATTAATGTAATTATTGTTATTTTGATGGTGCATCAATTTACAACAGGGTTAATGAAACCACTGTCAAAGCCTGAGCAGGTCTGCATTGCCTGCATTGGCACTATGTAACTTCTGGTTTCGGGTCCATACCACAAAAAGCTTACTCCAACAAGGAAACAAACAAAGTGACAAAGGTGGAACTATTCATTGAGTAGACGTCATGGCAAAAGCAGCACAAAAACCATAGAGGGTTAAGGTGAGAGATAGAATAAAAGGACCAAGGGCGACCTATTCCTGTTGGACTAGTAGGTGTAAATAGTCATCTTGTCATCTAGAGCTTAGTGTGTGTCTGAGGCTGTGATAGGCCTAGTTTAGAAAGGTGAGCAACATTAATAGTAGCCTGGTAGAAAGTGTAGCTGATTCTCTTGCCATTTTCATCAGAGCCAAGAAAACATGGTTAAGAAAAGGGCATCATTTTTGATGTATTTGGCCACAGCCTGTGTCGCCATGACCTGTAGTCACTTCCCTGGCCAGTCTCTCTCCTCTCTCTGTCATGTATGCGTTTGTCCAAGAGGAAGCAGGTAAGCAGGTGTGCTGGAGTCACAGCAGAGCCATCATCATAATCAAGCCCTTGATAAACACCCAGCTCTGCCACAACAACTCTACCAGTGCTCCGTGCTTGGGTCACTCTATGCTTCAAGCTTATTTGTGTCTTTATAAGATGCCATTCTGCTCCAGCCTCTTACATATCTGTGAAGGCTCTCATTCATCCAGGTCATAGTCATCTCGAAGAGTTAGCTGTAGGCAACTAGACTTGCTAGAGTTAGGTTTGAAAGAGTGCCTTCAGTACTTGAAAGAGTGCCTTCAGCTAACTCATAAAGATCCAGCCTCTTATCTGTTGTCTCTACCCTAACTTTCATCCCTATGCTCCGTCTGTAATATTTGATTTAATAGAGACAGGTGTCACTTAAATGGTAAAAAAAAAAAGAAGAAGAAAAACTAAACAAAGACTTTAAACATACTCTAAAGACAAACATTATGCAAAGTCACATGAATGTTAAGCTCCGAATTACAGACAGGCAGAGGCGGTTAGCCAGCTTGACACAAAAACCCCATGATGAACGCAATGCCTCAAAGGCCCACAAAGGTTTAAGTTTAACATTTGTATCACGTGTGGAAAACGTATGAGGAATGTATAATTATTAGTCAAACACTTTACCTGAAAAAACAAACTTGTAGAAGTTGGTTATGAGTAGAATAGGTGAGGCAGGTAGGTAATCATTGATTAACATTTTTTCCAAGGTTAAGGTTCAAGGTAGAAGGAATGCAGTGAGCGGAGTAAGGGACAAGTGGGATGACCTTTGTTGGCTGAAATGTTACACAAAATGTAATCTTTAGTGTGTTTAAACACTAGCCAAAATATTAAGTCATTAACTAGTTTAGCCAAAAGATGTTGCAGGCAAGCCAGAGTACCTGAACTAGAGCAATACCCATAAAAAGTGACAAAAGTCATGCTTCTCACAATTACATAAAAGTGGTATAACAGTGTAATTGCTAGGGAACCACGGATGAAAACTACATTAATTGTTTGCTCTAATGCTCACCTGGCTCCAATGATGTCTTTCTTTGCCAGATCAATTCCTGCAATGACCTTAACCCGCAGCACTCTTGTTTCATTCTGCAGAAGAAAGAAATTATGGGTCAAAACATGTAATTAAACTTAGGCTACTCTAATTTTTGAAGACGTGACCTAGAAATAAAAATAAGTTATTGGATCAAAAGTTTTCATTGTCACTATAGTGATTCTTACATTTAAACCTGGCAGATAACACAGAAAATACTAAAACAACAAACCAAAATAGAGGAATAATCATTACAAAGGACAAAACATTACACAGGCAATGTTTTGATCTCCAGGGGCTCTTCGTCATATTGTGACCTCATTGAAGACCTTTGATGAGGATCTCTTTGAGAGGGAAAGTAGAAATGTTGCTCAAATAAATTTGTTGGGAGTAAAGTGTCTGATAATGCAGAGGAAAAACATGATTAACAGAATATCTCTTCAGTATTTTTTCCCAACTATTCCTGTGATTAAGTAACACTTTATGTGTCTGAAATAAGGTCTCATATAAAATCACCAACCTCATAGTCGTAAAATTATGCTTCGTCTCCTTTATGCGGACTGACCTAAACCTAAATACTAAAGTGGATTTACACATTTATTTTAATTATTTAGATTACAGTCAAACTAGTCTAATTATCAAAATAGTTGGCAATTAATTTAGTAACTGATTAATCAGCTTTGTCGTCGTCATGCATTCTAATTCATACAAACTGCAGCTTCATTTACTACTTCTGACTGCACTAGGAATGACTAGTAGGTAGGTGGTTGGTATGACAGCTGCTGGTGAGCGGCAAATTATTTTATTTGTCACTCAGTGACGCTGTTTGGGTCGTGACACAACACTTACATTATGATAATGTGACATAATACCACATGACTGAAGCATGTAGAGATGTCAAAAGGCAACTGTGTTCACCACACAGGTGGATATCGACCTGGTTTGATAGAGGAAGATGAACATGACTCACTCAAATTTGTTTAGTGGTCAGCCAAGAATCAGACCGCAGAGATTACTGACAAGAGGCTGTTTGTCTGACAGAGTGGTTCGCTTGAAATAACATCAGCCTGCTATTCACAAGACAAATGCATACATTAATTGCAAGAGAGCATGGTGAGGGGTTGTCATGCTTGTTGGAGGAACTGTTGCAGTCCCTAAAGAGATCATTTAAGGAATCTGTCTCTGTCTGCTTCTGTATCCTCACAGCTGTCTTAGTATCCTTGGAAATAATGTGTGCTTCAGAATTCGCGTTTAAAAACTGCTGAAACTGGTATTTTTGCTGCCTACAGACTGTGCATAAGTAAATAGCCATCATATTCCCTATGGCTGCAGTTTCCAAATCACATAAATATTGACTAATTTCTTACTGTCTTAAGCATGAGACACACACAGTTTTGCTTGTGGGAACATCATCCAACTCGTTTAGAGGCGAACTCTGCATCCGACAGCAGAGATTACTGACAAGAGGCTGTTTGTTTGAATGAGTGGTTAGCTTGTTATTACATCAACCTGCTATTCACTGGACTCGATTCATTCAAAGATAGCATGGTGCGGGGTTGTCAATCTTGTTGGATAAACTGTTGCAGTGGTTCCTTGTGCTAAAATAGGTAAACTACTGGACTGGGATATTGGCATCTGTCTCAACATCACTATGGAATGCTGCCGTTGGGAAGAGTGGTTTAGAGCTTTGGCTAACATTTCTGCTAGCTATCGCCTGCTGAACCGAGAGACACCTATTAATGACAACACTCTACACAGAAAGGCTTAACGGGTGTAAAGGCGTACCTCGTCTTCTGAAAGTCCGTATATTGGCTCGTAATTCGCAGCCATATAGCCTGTGGTCCAAGCTGCACACACAAAACAAGCCGCTTAGCAAAGCTAGCTAGCTAGCCTTGAACAATAAAGTCCCACTTTCCACTCTCTGTCGCGCGGTGGTCGAGTCCACGGTGAGACCAAATCCTCGAGGGTGGGTTTACCAACCAGATACCGCAAAATCCCGCCAGCGTGGTCTTTCCAGGACAAAGCTGAGGAATTTAAAAAAACTGTATCCCAATTGTTTCGTCTGAGACAGATCGCTTTTGTCAACTCCGAGCTTATCCCCCCCGAAATGTTGTGACACTTGACTTCCTCCTTACAGCTCAGCCAATCAGAGGCCGCTTTTACGGGATTGATGTCCTCATCAGCCAATTGCGTGCGTCACGTCTCCTCACCGGACACTAGGATATGCAGAGGGCGTGGAGCTGAAACGTGTGTGTGTGTGTGTGTGTGTGTGTGTGTGTGTGTGTAAACATTGACCTTGTCAGGACCAGTAGTCCTCATGGAAACCAAAACCTGGTCCTAATGAGACAGAACTTAATTTCTGAGGAACTGGTTAAGTTTAGGGCCAACATTTGAATTGTAGGGAGAGTTTAAGGTTAGGTATTGACTGGTTTGGTTAAGATGAATACTTAATTATCTAATATCATCACTTCCAGTCTGATTAAGGTGATTCATCACGCTCTCTGTTTGTGGTCAAGTCCCTTTCCTCTATGACCTATTTAATTAGCTGTGTGTGTTTCTATCCAGTATCAATGAGGTGTTTGCATTTTGTAATAAAATACCAAGGTCGCAGTTATTCATGTTATAAAGGCCATTCTCTGAGATTCTGTAAATGTAAACAAATTAAAAGTGTCTTACAGGAAGAGCACTCTCAACAACCTGGCAACCAAAAAGTAAGGCTGCTGTTATTAAGTGATGAGTTGCTTGAAATTAGAAAATATCCACAGTTAAAATTAAAGCAGAGTTGTTTTTTTAAGTCTCTATTAACCATTGCAGCCCAATACAATGATGTGAATTATTTGGCACCTTGTTCTTTTTTCTTTCTAATACACAGCTTCAACAATCGATCCCTGTCTGCAGCAACTATGATCAATAAATAAAGTCAGAGTGCATGCTTAATAATACACCTGTAGCTCTACTGTATCCTGTATCCTGTATCCTGTACTCTTGTATATCTGTGTTGGCAATAGTTCAGTGCCCAAATCATAATTTTACACTTTATTTATGTTAATGAATTACTATTTCTCATATCCTTCTTTTTAAACGAAGCTGAAGAGCACGATCCTTTCACAAGTTTCTAGTTGTATAATAACAAAAATCTTGAATAGTGACTGATTCCTCGTCCAAGCACTTCCCAAAACCGCCGCTAGATGTCAGGCTTGTCCTGATTTGTCCATGCACATATTCCACATGAGCAAATCTCACATGGACACATGACACATGCTGTATCAAGGGTTTTATTGAAAATAAACTTCACCAAAATCATCCATCTCTATCAACGACCTCTAGCAACATCTCCAGGAGCTGCTGATTTCAAAACCCAGTCATCTACATGCAAGTCCCCTGACACAAAAAGATGTATCATATACAGAAAAAATGATCGTGCATGATTCATTAAAAAGTCAACAAATCTCTCTGAGCATCATCGAGGGCAACCATCAAGCCGTGTCCTTGTTCAAACGTTCACTGGCCTTCATCAAGTCGCACAATGGGACTTTTAAATCACAGCGTAGAGCAGATGGCCATATTATATAATATTATTGCTTGGAGCTGGGGGGGAGGGGAGGGCCAAAGCCATCATTCAGCCCGCCCCAAAAGCATCCTTAACATAATATTTCAATGCTTCCTTATCTGTTCCTTAAATACATTAATGGTAATGCACATCAAGGCCATAGACAGTACATATATATATAAAAAAACACTGTCCTGAAACAAATATATTGAATAGCCACCAGGGGGTGACTCCACTGACTCCATTCGAATGTTAAATACAAATACAAGTGCCTACTTGAGTATTCACCCATAATTGAATTGGCCACATAACAATTGCATTGGATAGAAATGCTGCATACAGAAAGGCTCACTCACAATAAGAAAGAGCATTCAAGCATGCTTTTGTTACTGCTGTGACAATATGAACAAGAATTTCTTGTGTTTTCAAAATTTAATCTGAATGTGGTGTACATTTTCATGTCTAGCATCACCAATTGCTCAATGCAGGAATTGTCCACTCTTTTCTGATCCTTGTCTTTGACAAATTTGGAGGATGGCCAGGGGAGGGAGAGAGGGCATGTCACTGGGAGACATTACTATGTTTACAGCTCAGAGTAAGAGGAATCAGTGTACAAAGTACAGATAGTGTTTAAGCAGGGCACGGTGTTCTGGTTCTGGTCACATCGTGTTTTACAATCTTTGTTCATAAGTAGAGGGAGGAAAAGTCACTCAGGTAGCAGCAAACATGCGCCATGTGCTGTCCTATATTGAGACATGAATTTCATTGTTTTGCAGCAAAGTCAGGATCTATTGCACTTTGTTGCAGATTTTAAAGATATTCCAGCCCTGTAATCTGATGTAATCTTAGTCTCATTGGTTATACATTTTTTGGGGTAATTTATTTGATCCAATTTCAGCAAGGCTTTTAATGGCTTTTTAATAGATATTTGGGGTGGTTGAGGAAACACTATGTTCACAAACATAGTGAAGAACGGTTTAAAACCCTGAGCACCATAATCTGAGCAGCCTTTGTATACACTGAAGGAATTAGGTAATGTGCTCCTTCGAGAAAATGACTGCGATTTACTGTGTCAGACAAAGTCAATATCAATGGTCTCAGACCAATCAGTCTGTAGTTCAGCCCCCAGAGGGTCTTTACAATCATGCCTTGAAAATCTTGGGTAGAAAACAAGTAATGTACAATCATGGTCACATTTGAACTAAAAACAAGATCTTTAGCTTTGATAATGTTATTAATTTTCACTACATTAAGCTTGATTTATAAAATGATTAAATGCCCTCGCTCCTCCACCTCTTTGTAAACACACCCAGAGACTAAACAGCTACAGCAGAATCGGGAAAACTGTAAAATCTGACATCTTTTTCTGTAGATAAGCAAAATCTTGGAACTCGCTTGAACTCAGCTGCACATTTTACAAAAATCCTGGTTGATTCAGCAATAAAATTGCAACATAATGTTTTCTATGGTATGTTTTATAGTTTTATTATCACCATCTACCTCTATCAATTCCTCTCATAAGTGCTGACCAGTGTGTTGCTTTGGACAATATAAGCATCTGCATGCAGTGGACAACTGTTAGCAGTGCTCTCTATGTTATTGCATCTATCCCTATAAGAATAAACCACAAATAAAAGTGTCAGATGCTTAGCTTGGACAAATACGATGGCTGTTTCAAATATTTCCAATGTCCACTGTCCAGTGGCCACAATCAATAACCTGAGGTATTGCAAATGGCGAGGTGGTCATACAAAATACTGACTGGTTCTCTGCTAAACTTTAAAGGTCCAGTGTGTAAAATTTAGCCGGAATTATTTTCATTTGGAAAAAAGTACGGTAGCCCAAAATGGAAAAGTAAACCTTGTTTTGAGTTTTGATACTAACTGAAGGCTACATAGGTTCTCCGACACACTTGGATGGGAAGGATGTAGTGAAGGATATTCAGCTGCAACAAGTAACAATAAGGTCATAGCCACAGGGACACAGAGCCAAACATAAACAATCTTTTTCTCTGCCGTTTTAAATAAATAAGCATTTTGTTTGCATAAAGGTATTCGGAGCAAAAACCAATGTGTTGCATTTATATTTTTATTTTGAACAAAACGCTTACTCAAAAGTGATGGAAAAATATATTTTTTTATCATTATTATTATTATTATTATTATGATTACTCATAAAAACGTACCTAGTATATTCAATTCGTGCAAGTAAACGCAGCATAGTGTTAAACACTGGTCACGACCTGGTTGCAACGCTCCCCTCCGACGTCAGGTGGGCGTGTTCTAGCGGAGGCTGGGCTCCTCTGCCCCGCCCTGTCCGGGATGGTTAGAGCAGAGGACCAGGGGATGTTCGGTTACTACGCTGGTGAAGAGCTCAGCTGATTAACCGGGTGGCTGATAATTCGTCGGGGAGCAGTCAGCGAGTCTGAGGCACGGAGGCAGAGATTGAAGAGTCAGATAGATGATAGTAAGTACAGACACTGCTCACAGAGAGAGTTTTTCGGACCGGACCATACCGGACTGTTAACTGACCACTAGTGGTGTTAATGTTTTCATATTGACATTATATTTATGTGTGTGTACGTTTGGTTTTTGGTAACACTTTGTGACTTTTCTGGCATTAATACTGAACTCGTCGGGAGCAGTAGTCCTCATGGAGACCAAAACCTGGTCTTAATTAACCTAATTTCTGAGGCTACTGGTTAAATTTGAACTGTGGTTATGGTTAAGGTTAGGGATAACACTTTTAGGCTGTCCAAATAAACAATGGACGTCAATGCAGTGTGATAAGACGATTAGGCTACAGCGAGGAAGAGGTGAAAGAGGTTACTGACCATTAGAGCAACAAGCTGATCAAGTCAATACTGGATTAAACTGTTAGGTGCCTGCAGTTTACTGACTCTGTCCACTGTTAGCCGTACCGTGGGACTTTGCATATTCAGGATTCAGACATTACATCACTAACTAGAGCAGTAATTATTATTTTAAGATTCCACTAAATCAGTACATCGCACATGCCCGCATTCTGAAATGCTCATTGAATTATTCACGTTTAAAGGCTACAGCTCTGAGAAGTGCAAATCAGTCTGTACAGGTTTACTTATAATCTGTGTTAGCTTTGGCTAGAAATAAACCTGTCCACTTTTATAGTTTGGTGGTTGGTACATCGGTGGCAATTTTCGTTTTGAGACACACTTTATGGGTCACAACCAATAACCATAAGTGATGACAAGTTACTGCTGCTGTAAAGCAATCATTCACTGTTGTGTGTGTAATAAGAGCATAACATTGAGGTGATTTGAAACACTATTACACCTACTATCAGAAAAGCATGTGATTGCTGTGATTGATCTATTCTGAATGAACGCGACTAAACACAGGAACAACAATAACCATTGCTAAGCTACTCAAACTAGTAAAAATACTAGGTTTTTCCCATATGGAACTAGCCTAGTTCTTGAAGGGTACCACTTTCATTCCACTGCTGGAGGGCTTCAAAAACACACCGAATAGAGGAATAAAGTGTAGCTTGAACAGTGGTGCAACAGAAACATGATATGTGGTGGACAAAGATTTAAATTTGTTTGTCTTCTTTTATTAGTATTTATATTAGTATTTTATCTATGTCAGCTGAGATTGGCACAGCGACTCCCCTGACCCTCATGTAAGCGGAAGAAAATGGATGTATGGATGATTTACTTCCCGTTGTTGATGGCTATACATTGTATAAAAGTTGTAAAAACATTGTAAATGTTGTCATAAATACTCTCATAGTACCTGCTGATTGTATGTGCACTCATATTACAACTTCACACAAATGGATGTTTGTGTGTAAGCGCTTGCTACTAAATGTGTGCCTGTGTATGCAGACTCAGATTGTTGTTCTTTCAGATTGTCTCGTGACGGATTTATCCTGAGGGGGAATTTAGAAACTAAAGCCAGAATTAACGTTGAAGAATTTCACTTGAACAACTTTCCAGGGTACAAATTAGTGCTGAACAATTAGTCAAATTTGATTAATATTTGTTAAAGCCAAAATGTGCATCAAATTACCATTTTAGATGAGATATTGTCCTGACGTATATACATCATATTCTACAGACTGAAGAAAACCTCTTTGTTTGTTTCCTGCACTAATATTAAACAGTAATTGTAAAAGTAAATATGTAAATCAAATGAAAATAAAATGAGAACAATTATGTAAAAATGACCATTCCCTGCAATTTCAGTCAAAATAATCGCAATTAGATATTTATAAAAGATCATTATATAAAGGGCTATACATATATAGCCATTAGTACAAATATGTGCTTATCTCATTGGGAGCAGTTTAATTGAAATTCATTGAAATGAAATGTACTCAGTGACTTGATCTTCTCTAACCTTGACCTCATAGAAAGGTTCTTAGAAAGGTGCTGGTGATCAAACCAGTTTTTCCTGTGTAATGTTTGGTCCCTTCCAGTCTATGCAGGCATCAACTGTATCTGTCTTACACCTTCCATTATCCAAAGAGTTCATGGCCAAATTTACCAATGTCAATGGCATGTTTAATTAGAGGCAATATTTGCATCTGTCACTTCAAGAACTAGAACAATAAATCCCATTTCTGTCATGCTATATGTCAGCCTGCTGTTCTACATAATGTCTAATATCCAACCATCCATCTTCTACCACTTTATCCTGCTGGTCCCAATCCCAGCTGACATAGGGCAAAAAGCGGGGTACACCCTGGACAGGTTACCAGTCCATCACAGGGCACTGTATTTTATGAATATTATTAAGTATTAAAATAAAGTGCATTCAATATGCAAACAGTACCATTAGCTTGCACTGCACATAAAAAAGTAAGTTAATACAAAACTGAAAAACAACAATTAAAAATGTCATCGTAATCATCTTGGACAAAGAGGTGCAACTGCCTCCATATGTCTATAGAATTCTATGATCCTGCATGAGAAAGAAGCTTGTCTTACTCATCATGTTTGTAAAGACGGATGTTATTGGACAAATAAATCCACACCTCTTGAACTTTAAAGACTTTGTAGACTTTAGTTCCTAACCCCATGATGATCTGTTTGTTTGTTTTACATTTACAGTGTGTTGCATATTAAAGTGATAGTTCAGGTTTTTGTGTGGTCGTAAGAGGAGATGATATATTAACAACTATGACTATTTGTTGAACAGACACCCACTCTGACTGATGCTGTCAACAGGGAAAGAAGAAAATCATAATTTACTTACTGAAAGCCTCACCTAATTAAATCAGTGCTTGCTTAAGTTTGCACCTGTGTTTTTAGTTCAGAGACACAGAGCTACTGGTCCTCTGCTGTCTCATTTGGCAAGTTTGTAATACTTAGATAAATCCAAACACATATTCATAGGGTATCATAGACTTAAGCAGGTGTAGGTTTTTATGAGGCGGGCCTTTTGTTAAGTGGCAAATATCTGTTTTTCCTTTTGTCCTTGACAACAGTTATCTTATCGCTGGGAGTGAGTATACAGCTCTTGGAATTTTAGTGTTGATATTATGTTAATACCTCAAACAACCAGACCAAAAAACGTTTAGGATTTGCCTAAAACAATGTTTTTAATGTTTTTTATGGGAATCTATATAGTTTAACTGTAATATGCAATTTTACTGTTGTCCTAGAGTAGCTTTGTACTGTTGGCCCGCAGTTTCCCAGCTTAGCAGCTTACTCAGTTTGGGCTACTGGCTACGTAAGAATGCTATATACAGCAGCAGGCTAATTCAGTGCCTTGGCCTTAATGCCAATTATCAGATCATGGTGATGGCATTGAAATTAAGGCAACAAAATAAATAATTGAGAACCGTCACTTGGCCAAAATCATTATGATATTATGGAACATTGAAGGAAAAAGCTGTCAAAAGACACAAAACTGACAATTATCATTGTAACAGGTCAATGTTCATCTTTGTAAACAGATGTCTGTTTTGCACCTGATTTTTTTTGGATGAATGATCTTCGAGAGTCCAGTTGGTTTTTGGGTTGGTTACTGGCAGATGTTTCAGATGAACATTTACTTTGGTTCTGCTGGATTTCCATTTGCTCATACTTTAGCTTTTTTTGTCCTGGATCCTTAATGGTTTGATATGTTGATTCCTCAGCTGGCAGCTAGGAAGAGAGAGAGAGAGAGAGAGAGAGAGAAAGAGAGAGAGCCCTATGTGTCTCTGATGTTGATCACAGGTTATGCAATCAGCCATGCCACATGAGCCAGCTGGTAGAGGGACTCAGAGATGGAGAGGATGTTTTTTAATCCTTAAAGACACAGCATACATTCTCTGTAGATTTTATGACCTTTACTGTGATGCATTCAGACTTTGTGTCATTTTATAACATGCTTTATTCAGTAATGTGAAGTGAGTAATGCCAGTTCATTTATTAATCGGTTGATAAAATCAGTCAGCATGAGCCTTTTATAGACATTTTGGTATGAAATTTGTATTATTATAATTTTTTTACATTTTATGTTTTAAAAAGTTTTGTGTATTTTGGTACTATTTGTTTTTTATTTATAGTTCGTATTTTAGTTATGTTCTAATGGTGACCTTTAGAGGGTGTAAGAAGAGAAGAAAACATGACTGCCGTTGTGACTGAAAACACCGCGTGCAGTTCTACTGTTGTGGGAGACCAAGTCAAACCAGTTACTTGTCACGAGCATCAGGTCAGACAGTTGACTTTTCTTTTGTTCTGTTATGGGTCCTGTCCAACAGCCAAAGGTTCGGCGGTGGTGCCATGATGACGAACGTTCGGGAAGCTGTCGTGCTGTTGTTGCTGCTATTCCTCACGCCGAATGCAGAAGGAACGCGTAAGTGTTCAAATGCAGCCAGGGTTCAACCTCACTCTCAGTATCCTCTTTAAAGGTCCAGTGTGTAAGAATGAGGGACATCTTATGGTGAGACAGTAGACTGTAACATAAGGAGGACTCCATCGCTCTTTCCTTCCTTTCCTGAGCATGACAGGGAACTAAAGCGGCCTTCACACAAGAAAGGATGTCATTCTTTGTTTTTGTAGTGAGCTTCCATTTCTATACCCAAAAGGCATGATTCTGTGTTTGTTATATAACACATCTTGTATACTGTGTAATCCATATTATATTTTGATTTTATCTTATTCTGTAGAATACAGCCCTCCAGGGAAACCTGCACTGACCAGATGTAGATCTCCTGAAAAAGAGACTTTCACCTGCTGGTGGGAGCCCGGTTCAGATGGAGGACTGTCCACCACATATGCCCTGTACTATCGCAAAGAAAAGTGAGATCCTCTCATGTGTCGCGTAGAAGCACCAAGTTTGTTCTTTTCTTGCAACATCGATGTTCCCATTTCCTTTCAAAATAAACTCTGCGTTCATTAAAGCATCTGCTGAGATTTAAATCCAAGTGTTTGCAGATAGTGACAGTACATAATACGTCAGCAGAGTTATTGTCCGTGTATTAGAGAAACGGCACACCTGCAATAGAAAGGACAGTTGTTTTGGAACATCTGACAATTACTTTAAAGACTGAAAGAGACAACTCAAACCCAGGGTAACACAAGACACTGGCATAGCAGGAGAGTGATAAAGTAGTACAGTTAAAAAAGGCCAAATCACAAGAGAAACTGGAAACACACACCGGTACTTTAACAGTAGTAGTCATCCACTTTTGTTTTTGTTGGAGCTGATAACTCCATTCTTCTATTTTGGCTGCGAGGACATACTGTAATCCCGTCAATGCCTTCCTGTATGTGTCATGTTGTCCTTCGAACATACACACACACACAAGGAGCACGAGGAATACATGCTGTTCTTTGCAGTCAAGTACAAATGTACACACACGTGATTACATTACGCGTCGTACCCCTGCCTCTCTTGCAGCTCTGAGACAGTGTACCAGTGTCCTGACTACCACACAGCCGGGGAGAATTCCTGCTTCTTTAACAAGAATGACACATCTATCTGGGTTAACTACAACATCACAGTAGTGGCCACCAATGCACTCGGCAGCTCCTTCTCTGACCCAGTGGATATCGATGTGGTCTACATTGGTGAGCTACATTTTCTGTTGTGGCTGTAGAGAAACAATGTTTTTTTTAAGTAATGATTTAAAAGGTAATAATATTGTAAAACAATACAGATCATTCTTCTGCGAGTCTTTATTTATAAAATAATGATAATTGTTGCACTTTTTCCTCCTCTTTGTGTCCCAAGATATGCAACTACAGTTTAGATAGGTACTGCTATCCAAATTAAAAATATTGGAGAGCGCTGTCCACCCCTCCTCCCCTCCTCCCCAGAGATGTATGGTTGCCAGGTAGTTTGAGGAACTAATCCCACATGAACAGAAAGATTGATCTATGAGGAGCTACACTTCTACACCTTTGCCACAACATACATATACTCAAACAGAATTTGCAGCCTGGAAAATTTCATTTTAAATTGTGAATAATAATGACTGCATCATTGTTATCAGTGAAGCCAGCATCCCAATTTATCATGTTTCCTTAATCTCTGATGACACACATGGTCAGTTAATAGTTAAGTAAGAAACTCCCAGTGAACATACAGTAAGAAATGAAGTAGGACAGAGACAGACACAGTGTAGAGACAGACAAAACACAAGAGTTTATTTACTGAAAACATGAAGTAATTAAATATAAATACTGGGTGAATCTTCTCCACAATACACAACACTATATAAATATTGCATCAGGTATTGAATATGTCATGTTGCTCGATACAAAAGGCATGAAAAAACCTTGAAGTGACTTATCTGCATGTGCTCCTCTTCCCGTTGTCTCTTATGGTTGCACTGACCTGATATCACACACATCAGTCACAAGCAATGTCTATTTTGTTATCCTCACACTGCTGAACTATTTGACTCCAAGGAGATAACGCAATGCCCAGATACTGTTCTTGCATTAATCTCAGCAGTGTCGTCATGTGTCAGTAAATAGTTGGAAAGTTCCTCGCGCAGTGACAATTGTTTAAAGGAGGACACGAGAAAGAACAAATGACTTCTGTTGCATTTCTGTTGCTATTTTCCTCTGATCACCTCTCACACTTCACATCCTCTCTCCAGTCAAGCCTAATCCTCCTGAGGAGCTGAACGTGACCATAATGGAGGACAAGGGCTGGCCCTACCTCCATGTGTCATGGAAACCACCACATAAGGCTGACACCCGCTCCGGTTGGATCACACTAATCTACGAGCTCCGTGTGAAATTGGAGGGAGAAGAGGACTGGGAGGTATGAAGCTCGTTAACTGCCCAATGAGTCAGGGACCAGTGGTTAAAATGTTTGTCTTTTAAATGTGACAGACACATCACATTTACACATTTACATTGAACAGAAGTTCAATATGGTCTCAATGTGTCTCCAACCACCTGTTCAGGCGCCATCCGATCGCAATCCGATCACAGAAAACACATTTTAATGAAAAAGGGGGCCATTATATACCTTAACTATCCATCTAGAACATATATGAGCGAGAGGGAGACAGAGTAAGATTGCTTGCTAATCTTGGTTGAAGTTTTCTGTTTTACAATTTCAAATATCCACATTCTCTACTTTTTGTAAATTGTCTAAATCTGAACTTTGACCCTCATTTTACTTGACAAGTTTTTGATATGGTAGCGGGGTTCTTTAGGTGTGATAACATTTGGCATTTCTGACCCATAACTATTTCTGCTGGCAACTCACTCTGAGCTGTGTTTTTTGGGTGGCTGGCAGCGGGTGTCGCAAAACATAAAAAAATATTTAGTTTATAAGTCCTATTTTTTCTCCATACTACACAGTGTATGCAATGATAGCTTGAGGGAATGACCGGATTGTACCAATTGTGTGTGTTGTATTTCCAGATGCACCTTGCAGGCCAGCAGAAGATATTTAACATTTTCAGTCTGCGGTCAGGTGGTTCATACCATGTCCAGGTGCGCTGTAAGCCCGATCACGGCTTTTGGAGTGAATGGAGTTCCGCGGCCTACATCAAAGTTCCGGACTGTAAGATATCATCCAACAATTATGCATAGTACAATACAGGTATTAAAGGAGCAGTAAAACATTTTTGGAACTATGCTTTGTCACTTTCGGTCAGAAATTAGATTCATAGAATTACAAATTAACAGACGTCTATTTGTCTCCTGCTGGTGGTCATTCAAAAGACGACAGGTTTCATGCACCTCTGCACTGACTTCATTATTATCCAGTCTACTGAAGCTCCAGCTGCACAACTCAGCACACAGATACCAGAGCATCCATATCAAGCTAACCATATAGCATAGTTCACAAAATGTGTGCTATTCCTTTAAGCACAATGATGTAATCAAACACCTTTATTTCAGTAATCACCATAGGAAAAATAAAAACAAAAGGTCATATGTTGCATTGCAGCTTCAATGTTGATATGTTGCTTTACAGATTTCCACCGAGAGAAGTCAATGTGGATCCTCATTACTGTCTTCTCCGCTTTCATCTTTCTCATCTTGATGTGCTTTTTACACATGAACAGCAACAGGTAAAAGACGGACCCCATGATGCCATCTGCAGCTAGTTCTTTCCCACGTTTAGGTTACTATTGTTTATATGTTAATATATGTGTTTCTATTCTACAGAAGAAACATATGCTCTTCATTTTTAAGATCACTGAAACAATACTTGAGTTTTGGATTAACTTCTTTGGCAAGGAGATATTGTTAATGTGTAATAATGAGCATTATTTTCACATTATATTACATATTTTACAGTAATTTTATGACTATCTGCATGTATTTATTTGTAATGCCAATTTGTGATTTTATTATTGCAAGCTTAATACACATCACACAAAAACTGCAACTTGAGATAATCTGAGTAAAAAAAAAAAAAGTCAAATGGCTTCGATTCAGATATTCATCAGTGCTCTCAGGAACTGACTTTAATATCTTTTTTTTCATGTGAGAAGTCTGAAGTATTATATTCTGCCACCAATCCCTGGTCCTAAAATTAAGGGATTTGATAAGCAGCTTCTCAAGGTAAAGCAGCAACACACTAAATAATATTTCATGATGAATTAAAAGAATATTGTGTCACTTTATTTTTAACTGAGCGATTGTCCTCTTTGTGTGTAGAATGGCAAATTCGATGAAATCTTCTGTGCTCTGGTGGTGCCTGATTTCCCACCAACCACATCATCCAAGTGTGAGAACTTGATGGTGGAGTACTTAGAGGTGTTAGTCTCCGAGGAACAGGAGCTGATACTGGAGGAAAGCAAGGAGCTGCATAACAGTCTGAAATGTGAGGGCTCCACATCTGACAATGACTCAGGCCGGGGCAGCTGTGACAGCCACGCTCTGCTGATGGATAAGTGTGGAGAGGCAAAAGGAGACGAGAGGCAAACGGATGGCGAAGGACATCCAACGGAGATGGAGGCACAGATGCACCAGAGAGACTGGAAAGAGGACACATTGTCCAGTGCTCATCAAGACATTGTGAGCCCCGACACATCCAGTGGTAGGGTAAAGACGTGGCCATCTGTCTTTTCTCCGCTGCATCCGTGCGGCTCCACGTCACTGAATCAAATTAACTCACTTGCAATGGCCAAACAGCACTGCCTCTCTGACAACCTGTTCCCCCCAGGCTCTGCTTCCTCCTTCCTCGCCCAGTCTGGCCGTAGCACCACAGAGACTCACAGACCAAGTTATTGTGAGTTCTACTCGAGCGACAAGCAGCTTTCTTCCCCCAAACCCCAAGCGCAGACTCACCGACTACTACAGGCGCACAGTGACATCAACATCAGCCACAAACAAGCAGGTCTACAGTCGCCTGCTCTCCGGCCCACTGAGTATGTTGAAGTCCAGAGGGTCAATAAGGAGGATATGGTCCTTCTCCAACCTGTAGAGTCCGGCTGTGTCTGTGGTGATGGCTGCCCGCAGGTGTGCCAGGACTACAGCAAAGTGAAGGGGGTGAACAGTGACAACATGCTGCTACTCCACAGAGATGTAATGGAAGGAGAGGAGGTGAGGTCTCACTGTGAGAAGCAGGAGACTAATGGATGCATCACATCACACATCACTACTGCTACACAGAAGCCTACTTATTGTATTCCTACAGTGACTCCTATAGTCCAGAAGGAAATGGGCCTGGCAGTGAGTGGTTATGTTGATACGGCCGCCATGCTTACACTGTCCACTCACTAGCTGGACTAAAAGCCCAAAAGACAGGTCTGGGATATTGCAAGATCTGTTTTAAGATGGGACAAAGACACTAACACTGGATTACGCCTGTGAAAAATGGTTGCACAAAATAGTAATAATTCAATCAAATTAAAAGTTATTTGATTGAATTGTATAAAGAATAATCGATAATAATCATTCTACTTTTATAACTATACAATTGATTATACAAATTATGTGTTGTTCTCCATGCTGTCATTGTGGCTCAGTTCTTTTTGTATTTTACAGCTCATGTCTGTTTTATTTTCAGTTTTTCTATGTGCAACATTTAATCTGTCAAACACTGCATCTATAAAAAAAATGAAAATTGACAGGTGGGATTGTATGGCTCTATTTTTAATACTTGTGTATATATTTTTTTTGTTTTAGTTTTTTTGGGAATGGGGAACTAGTGTGTGGCTTGGCAAGGTACAACATTAACCAAAAGTGACATCATATCTGTTGTTTAACAGGGATAAAATGTTGTGCTTCCTTTTGCATGTGTAAGTACTGTATGCAACTATATAAGCTGTTAGCCAACTATACACAAAATGCAATTTGAAAACAACTTGTCAGAAAGATGAAGAAAGGATTTTTCATTTTGTAATAATCGATCACTCAGGCACAGATGTTCACAGATGTTCTTCAATGATTTTAAACAGACAACTACATGTGAATGAATTCAGGATAAAGTGATTGTTACTGCATAGCTTAAACGCTATGACACCAGCTGTGTGTTATTATAAAGTAAATAAAGTACGAAAATATCAATATAAAAAATATCTTCTTCTTATTATTATTTTTTTTCTTCTGTTGGTTCTGCATACTTTTTGAGACACGTAAACGCGTAAACACCCCCCCTCAACGAACAGGGGGTGTTGCCGTGGGCCCGGATAAAGGAGGAGGGTTGACATTAAAAAACAACAACAACAACAGAAGGAAGTTCCTTTAAAGTTCTAAACACTATTGGGTATTTTTTTACTCACTTTTTTTTGTCTCTACCACGACGTTATTCCTCTCTCCGACAGCAAACGCATGGCAAATTATGCAAATTAGGCAGTGACGTCATTCATACTATTGATTGACTTTTAGGACAGCCAATGGCTGCTTTCCTGAGGAGCCTCGGACTGTGGGGGACAGAGAGAAGGAAGCTCAGTCTGTCAGTCTGTCATTCTGCTGCTGCTGCTGCTTGACAGTGAGACATACGTGATTCACTCTGAGCCTCAACAACATGTCGAAAATGTTGTCCTGCGTTCGCGGCCGCTGTGCACTTTCACCACGACTCTCCTGCTGTCGCCTCACTTCGGCCAAATTCCACTTGGCAGTCGGTGAGTTACCAAGGAGACTCACCGAAAGTCGTAGAAGTTGTAACTATTAAAAGTACACAGGCGGTCAAGTATGATAAAAACAGAAATGACTGCAGCATGTCTTTAGATACAATACGTGTGTGTGTGTGTGTGTGTGTGTGTGTGTGTGTGCTGCTGCCAAAAAAAAATAGTGCACGAAGCTGAAACTTGTCCATTTCATGTCTATAGTTAACAAATTAGTTTTTATAATGTTTTGAAAGGTATTACAGTTATGTATATACTACGGAAGAGTATGTAAAAACAAATCAACTTCTGAGAGTAAGCTCAGAATTCTGAATTCTTAAGAGAACAAAGTCAGAATTCTGATATTAAAGAAAATGACTTGATCAGAATGGTAGATGCCACTTAATGCAGAGCAAAGCAGGTACACAACTGTCCACTCCTTGTATAACATGACAGAAACACCTCCCTGTATGATGCAGTTCATTTAAACAGCAACACATTCTACAAAATAATCAATTAGCAGAATATTTGTCATGAAGGCAGGTTTGTTTTGCACTGCTGTTATACTATTAGACCCAGTGAATAACATGTTATGTCTCACTGACAGCTCTCTTACTGCGAAGAGATCATTCATTCATTCATTGTCCATGTATGATGACTCTAACCATGTTCTCACAAGATTGTGAGATTCTATGTATATCCAACTGCAGCTGGTACGAGCGTGAGCATTGTGGACAGAGTTACAATAGTTTTGAAATGTTTATTATAGTTTTTATTATTCTTTTGTTTTTAGTTTGATTTTTTTTGTGAAATTAAAAACTACTATAGTGGATAAAGCCTAAATCCTGCCATCTAAACATTCATAAGCAACTGTTTCAATCGTATCCCAGGTGCATCATGTCAGAAATCATCCTTCAAATACTCTACCACAGAAATCCCAGCGATGCCTCCATGCAATTTCAAACCAGAGGAATACAAGGTAAAAAACAAACAAACAAACAAAACACATCACTGTCGCTCGCAGCATCATTATCTCTGTGACAGTTTCAGCACACTGTTTGACTGCTCAGGGAATGTCCAAAGAGCGGATGATGGAGATTCGCAGACGAAACTGTAACCCCATGACCATGAAGGTGACTTCCTATAAGAACCCGCTGTTTGTCCACCAAGGCCACATGCAGTGGATGTGGGACGTGGATGGGAAGAGATATCTGGATTTGTTTGCCGGTGTGGCAACTGTCAGTGTGGGCCACTGCCACCCGTAAGATTTTTCATATCCTTTACTGAAAAATAATGCTATAAAATGATGATAAAATAATGGCATATTTGTTTATAATCTACAGGAAAGTAACAGCAGCTGCAGAGCAGCAGCTGAACAGACTGTGGCATGCAACCAACCTCTACGTCTATCCTTCTCTCCACGAGTACTGTGAGAAACTAGCTTCCTACCTCCCAGATCCTCTAAAGGTTCGGTGGTTGATTTTCATTTTGAAGTATTCTGTAGTATTTGCAAGACTCTGGATCGATGACATTAAAGTGTTTTCCTCTCGGCGTTTCCCTATTAAGGTGATATATCTGACCAACAGTGGCTCAGAAGCCAATGACCTGGCTATGCTGATGGCTCGACTTTACACGGGCAACTATGACGTCATCACTTTCAGGTACACAATGTTTTACGAGTTGTCAGTAGACGGAAAAAACATCCTTGTGTGAAAAATGTACATTTAAATTGTTGTGTCTGATGTTACACAAGACTGCAATGACGACTTTTCTGTGAGGCTAAATATTAAATTTCACAGGCATTGTTTTTCTCACTTAATATTGTTTTTAAAAATCATTTTCTTTTAGGCATGAGTAGGACACAAAATCTTATTTAAAATGTCTTTGTGTAAATTCTATTCCCATATGTTTCAGTGTATCACACATTAGAGCCAGGCTGTTAAGAGAAGCTGCGTGTAGGATTAAAGTCCAATATATTTTTGTGTCTTTCAGAGGCTCATACCACGGAGGCAGCCCACAGGCAATGGGTCTCACTTCCAACGCTGCGTATAAATATCCTGGTGCCACTGCATCAGGCTGCACAAATGTATGTATATAATAGCATAACATCTGTATTGTTTTGATTTTAATACAAGTGAATTTATGACATGGTCATGTACATTCACAAGCCACTTTATTAGGTACACAGGATGCCTCAGGCATGGCGCAACACTAGCATATTATTCCGTATGACATTTTCATTCAGTTTTTTTTTTCTGCTTTTAGATTAACAGAATTGAATGATTTCTTTGTACGGTTTCATGGCTGCATGACTGATGCTGAACGCTTCACTGCCCTGTCAACAGACCATGTGTCCTGATGTGTTCAGAGGTCTTTGGGGAGGAAGCCACTGCAGGGACTCCCCTGTTCAGACCATCAGAGACTGTAGCTGTGCCCAAGGTACACAAACACATGCATGCATAGCCCAACACACACACACACATAAACAACACACCACTGAAATTGGCTTCTTCCATTTGTTTTTTGTGTTGTGCACATGAATGGTGAAGAAGTATATGTATCTTAGCCTGAAAACAATAAGAAAAACTGACCCGAAGAGAGACTCGCATAAACACTTTCATGTGAAAATGGATTTTATATATATATATATATATATATATATATATATATATATATATATATATGTATGTATATATGTATAAGTCATGGTAAGTCATGGTTAGTGTAACCCTGCAGCTGACACACAAGTTGCCAGTATAAAGTTCAGTGTCTCCCACTGTTGATCATTTACCTCTTTTACCTTTAACCTTTCACGGTTTACAGGAATTTTAGTTACCCTGGGTCAGGTAATGGAACATATCTGTATCTGTACATTTACACGACATTAACACAAACAACTGACAGCTGAAAAATGTCAGTACAACAAACAACAAACAGGTTGGTAAATGAAAGCATATCTCTTGGCATTTATTAAACCATATACCACATTATACCACTCATAAGTGCGTCTCACATGTATTAACAAAATGCTGAAGGATTTAATCTTAGTATGCATGATTTGTCTGTGTTTATCCCACAGGTCACTGCATGGCAAATGAACAATACATTGGTCAACTCAAAGAGACGTTTGCTACTAGTGTCTCAAGTCGAATTGCTGCGTTCTTTGCGGAACCCATTCAGGTGCCAAATCCTGCTGTGACATAGAAATATTAAAAAACACTGACTATAACTGTTTTCTACTGTATGTCGTAGATGTACTGTAACTGTAAGAAGTAACTATTGCGTATGGATGTGTTTGGATTACACAGGGAGTCGGTGGATCAGTGCAGTACCCGAAAAACTACCTCAGGGAGGCTTATAAACTCGTGAGAGAGAGGGGAGGGGTCTGCATTGCTGACGAGGTTTGACACTCATGTTTTATTTTGTTCTAGATTTTAGTGTCTGGACTTAATGACGACTTGTATCCATGAATGAACGAACACATTATATGTGGATTAAACTTCTTAAAAAAATTGTCCCCATTCACAAACCCCTACTTTGAAGTATTTCAGCGTGTTTGTTGATTAAGCACACCTGTTAAAAGAATGTATATATACTTTTTCATCTACTTTGTGCTTTTTAACAGGTGCAGACGGGATTTGGGCGAACAGGAAGCCACTTCTGGGGTTTCCAAGGACACGATGTCATTCCTGATATGGTTACAATGGCCAAAGGCATTGGCAATGGCTTCCCGATGGGAGCTGTTGTTACAACACCAGGTGTGATTTTGTCACCTTTTTTAGGACATTTTCTGGTATGAACTCAAACTGGTGGCCCATGGGCTGCATGTGGCAAGTTATTAGTTATAATGAGTTATTTCTGTATGGTTTTTTTTATGGATAGATTCATATTGCGTCATAAATGCTTTTATTTTGTCAACTATTTATCATTCCATATCAAAACAAAAGCTTTTATTTTGAAAGGATGTGAACGATCATCATATATATTATTATTTTGAGGTCTGTCTTTCATTTGAATGGCCCCCTACTGACCAAACTGGACACTTGGTGTCCCCCAGGTTGAGAACCCTGATGTTTTGTAATGTGAATGTAACCATGTGTGTTTAATGTTTGGATGAACACTACTGTATAGATAAGGGGGGAAAAGTGAGAGCTGATTTTGAGGTTATTTCTTCAATTGCCAAATATAGTTTCAGCCCTTGCCTCATATCTATGCAGAGACGAAAATGAAAAATCGACACTTCCGGGAAGTGTTTTGTTGTGCGTGTAGTTAAAGACTTACACTTATGGATGATGGTTTGATTTGAAGCAGCAGTGGGTGAAGGTGTGAACTTGTTTGCTTTCCAGAAATTGCAGCGTCATTTGGCAAGGGACTTCACTTCAACACGTTTGGTGGGAACCCGGTAGCTTGTGCCGTTGCTTCATCAGTGCTTGATGTAAGAATTCATCCTCTCTTCTCCCAGCAGCCCTGTATATCAGCACAGGAGAGCTCTGACTGATCCCATTTCCTGTTTTATCACTACTGCAACTACATTTGACAACTTGTCTGTTAAACTATTATTCAACAGACTATCAAAGAGGAAGGCATGCAGCAGAACAGTCTTGTTGTGGGCACCCATCTGATGACAGAGTTGGCAAAACTCAGAGAGACGTACGAGATTATCGGCGATGTCCGTGGGAAAGGGCTGCAAATTGGGGTTGAAATGGTGAAAGACAAGGTGCTGAACAGGTCTCTTCACATTCCTCACAAGCTTGTGCAATATGTATGTGTGTGTGTATTTGTACTTCTTTAAACTCTGACCTTGTCAGGATCATTAGCCCTCATGGTCCTATTGAGGCGAAACCTAAATTATGAGGAACTGGTTAAGTGTGTGTGTGTGCCTCCTGAGAACACAGTCCAGCATAAACCCAGTTATCTGTTAACCATTACCCAGAGCAGCGCTGAGCATCTCTAATTGTGAGCAGACCAATCAAAGCTGTACTGGAATTCTGTACGCCAGTAGACTGTCTACTGACTGAAATTATACCTGTTTACGATTACGATAGGAAACTTTGGATTAAATTACTGTATATGCCCTGTTTTTAATTTTTACTCCCAATCCTGCCTCATTGAGCATTTCATCCACAGGCCAGCAGGGACCCACTCTCTCCTGAGGCAATGAATGAGATCTTTGAGGACGTTAAGGACATGGGAGTCGTGATAGGGAAAGGAGGGCTCTATGGACAGGTATTCAAACACACTCAACATCAGAAAGCTGCTTTTCAGGGCGCATCGCTTGAGCTGGCACCTCTGAGGCTGAGGCGCCAGAACGTGCAGCAAATGGCAATGAGCTGTCAAGTTTGAAAAGGTTAGTTTGTATGTTTGTATTCCATAACCCTGGCTTCCATTTGTTGTGTTTCACCCTTTCAGACGTTCCGCATTAAACCCCCAATGTGCATCACAATGGAAGATGCAGATTTTTTCCTGGCGGTATTTAACAAGTGCATCCACAGCTACATGGAAAGAAGATGAGAGTCATTATTACTCTCCGTCGACGACCACCGCCGCCATTACCTTTGCAGCCATACTTGGATGTAACAATGTTTGTGATATAAGATGTGAATATGACTATGACCTCTACGTGTCCTCTCTAGGTTTTTTCTGTGTGGTATTTAAACTGGGCCAACTTGTCTTTGTTTTAATTCTCATAAAAGAAAACAAATTTTTTTTTATTAGTGATAAAGCTGTGATGATATATTTTGTACAAGATGAGAACCTGATTTTATAGAAATAATGTTTTCATTTCTATTATTAGATCCATTAGTTCTTTTCTGATACGGTGACAGGTGTTAGAGATAGTGAAATCCCTCAACTATTGGATCAATCACATTTTGTGCAAACACTCACAGCTCCAATAAGACTCTAATAAGACCAAATAAATTGTAGTCAGTACAACATTTAAACCATGAGGTGTCATTTACTGAAATTCAGCTTATTTCAGATAGTTGGAAATATGTACTCCAGGTTTTCCTTTTTTCGGGGGAACTTTTTAAACCGGGACTTTCAGGCAGCAGTGAGTGGAGCGAGGTGTGAGCTCGTTCTCCTCACATGAAGGACTGAGTGCAGAGCTGTGCCAGGATCAAAGTTCAGCAGTGACACATTTAACCATTAACCTTAAGGCAACAGTGAATCTCTAATGTCTACTCGAAAACACTGCCGTGATAACTGGAGTAGATGAAACGTCATTTTACTGCAGTTAAATGCTAAATACTTCTAGTCTACTAGTCCTAAACTGTGACAGAGTGTGAAAGATATATATAAAAACATGCATATTCAGACTTCATCACAAAGCACTGATGAACCTCTGTCTTACCTAGGAACTTCCCCTTTTAGATTTTTGATCCAAGTACAATAAATTAAATATAACAAGTCAATTCTAGAGCTCAATAGCAACTACAACTCATTCGAATCTGTAGAACATGGTATTTACTTCAGAAAATCTGTTTACTTTGGTCAAAAAGGGATTTTTTAAAAAACAATTATTGACAATAATTGTCATTATATATTATTTACCTATGCAGGGGTCCATTTAGCTGGTTTTTGCTTGATATTTTAATTACTTAATACAGAAGGCAGTTTTTATATATGTATTTATTACTAATTTGGATTGATGATTTTGTTATAACTAAACAATGTTATTTACTATGTATATATATACTATATATACATATATATATACATATATACACATATATATATATTAAAGTACTAATTATTTAATTAAATTGAATTGTGTGCACTTTGTTTCCAATAATGAAAAAAGCATCAGACAGAACACCGTTTTTAAGTTTGGCCTGACTGACCCATTTAGAATTCCCTTTCTATTTAAGCACATTTATATCATTTTCATTTATTATATCAATTTTATTTGTATCCATGTTTTACTATCATCTATTTATATACACATACACTCCTGATCAAAAATTTGAAGACCAGTTGAAAAATTGCAAGAATGTACATTTTGCACTGTTGGATCTTAAGAAGGTTCTAAGTAGTGCTTCAGGAGGTCATAACAGTGTGGATACCAGACAGAAAATGGCACTGAATCCACATTTTTGCAAAGATTTAGGCTTTTAAAGGCTGTGGACTTAAACTTTTGATCAGCTGATGAACAGCCTATTTCAGTTTAATGGTCGTTTGCAGTACATTGCGTAGTAAAAAAATCTTCTTTTTGCATTTTGAAGCACTACTTTTTTTTTTTTTTTCAACTGGTCTCAAAAAGTGTATGTGTATATTGAGGTGTGCGTGTGTGTGTGTGAGTGGGGGGGGGGGGATGTTGTGTTACATTTTCTTTGTATGAAAAGTATTATATAAAGATTGACTGAAGCATCAATAAAAACCCAAAGTTGTATAAATACCAACGTGCATTACCACATTTATTTATGTATGTATATATATATAAATAATGCAGTCATACCGCTACAGAGCTGTTCATGGTAGACACAGACAGACGATCTCTAAATCGGAGAAACAGCTGACATTGTATTCATGAGGTGACTATGAAAGAAAAAAAAAAAAAAGGGGTCAGCTCTTCAACGCTGGAAGACTCGATCCAATGAAGTGGACTTTCAGTTGCTTTAGTTCATCCTCATCTTTCAGCATTTTGTTTTTCCAGTGTTTCTATGTGAGCAAACTCTCTTTCAGGTTCATCAGCACAAAATCAAAGTTGTGTTATCTGTTTTTCTTCTTGTCCTTTTTGCTCCTGCTCACAGAGCTGCTTGCAGAGACAGCGCTGGCATGGCCACTGGCCTTCAGGTGGTCAAACAGCTTATTCCTTGTGGGGAACTCGTAGTTACAGGTCACACAGCGCAGGTTTACTTCATTCTGGAGGACGACATGGGGAAACGTCACGTTTCAAAGTGTGGGAGCAGCTGAGCCTCAGGAGGCAGAGCAGGTCATGCGCTAATCAGAACTGCAGTCTTAATGTTCATATGCTATATAAGCCGTGTTTCCACAGAGAGGAACAGTTCGGTTCAGGACAGCACGGCACTCTTTCTTATTGAAGTTTATAAACTGAATGTTATATTCATATATATAGTCATCATAAACATGACTACGGTCTACAAAAGGTACGGTTCTCAGTCAAAGCACAAACCTGACCTTGGACTTTAACAACCCAAACCGAACTGTACCATCATGGAAACACAGCAATTCTAGCTGTGTGTGCGAGACATACGATAGTATGAATGAGTATGTAAACAGGCAAATCATTGGAGTATTTAAGGCTAAAATATGCAGTTATCTGATTCAGTTCATGTATCAGCCGTATATTTAAGACATTTTCTTGCAATAAAAACGATGTAAATCACTGTTCAAACCTGGGGCTCTTCTCCTGTGTTTGACTTGACGTTCTTTGGTTTGTCTTTTCCTCCTCCCTTCTTTCCCTTCGTCTTCCCAGAGCTGCTGAGGCACATCATCATCATCATCATCAACATGCAATGCAGTGTATACAGTGCACAGTAGACATTTTCACAGTGACTGGTGATAGGCTTTTGATAGGGGGCCCAGATTTCTCCAAATGAAGTGGTAACAGACAAGTTATTGGCCGGATATCCTTTGAGTACAACGACAACATGCAAACGGACACACAGCTGATAATCCCAGCATTCTGGTTAGCAGATGTATGCAACATTAATGGTGAGAATTCAATAGACAGAATAAAATGCATCAGAGCGCCTAGAGCAGGTCTGGCCAACCTGTGGCTCCCGAGCCGCATGCGGCTCTTTGCCTAGTTTCATGTGGCTCTTGAGTTCGTGTTTTTTTTTTTTTCATGTATGTGTACCTATGTTCGCCTTAATTCAATATCAAACGCGCACATGCACGAGGGAAAACCTCATTGTTCAGTAAACAATTTGTGTCAAGTTCGCACAGGAAATGTCAGGGAAAAAATGCACAGCAAAACGAAAATACAAAGATGAAACACAGGACGTTTTTAACAGCATGGGAGAGTTAAACGGTCACAAAAATCACGAGAATTCACGTTAATCAAGGCTTTTATTATTGGTTATTTATCCTTTTTTTTAACACTGCACTATTTATATTTGTAATGTGTGTTTGATTGTGTGAATGACATGTTTATGCTGATTGTTGTTTTTATGTGTGGCTAAGCACTTTACTGGAGCAGCGCTACAATTTCGTTGTATTTTTAATGCAATGACAATAAAGGCATTCTATTCTATTCTATTCTATTTTTTTGTTGAACAAAATGGCAAGCCATTCTGTCATGTCGTTGGTGTGTGACATTTACAGTAAATCTGGCTGAGCAGAGGTCTGTCTGTGTGTGTGAGGGACAGGGATGGGGGGGATGTTCATGTGTGCCCGTGCGTATGATGTGGCTCTTTGCAGTAACACCATAAAAAATGTGGCTCTTAGTCTCTGAGTGGTTGGCCACCCCTGGCCTAGAGTAACCGAAAGATTTCCAACATAAAAATGCACATTTATATTTAAAGTATTACAAACCATCCAATTGGTCATTCCAATGTTGTAGGGTTTGAAAATTGCCATGACTAATATACTTTTTAGTAATTAATAAAATACCAGGATTCGTCAGAAATGTTGTCACCATAGTGAACCGACAAAAAGTGACACAATGAACTACTCTCCTCCTGTCTCTGGAAACATTAGAAAAGATGTTAGGTTGTGATCTATTTTATTTCTTTTTCATGTTGACACGGTCCTATGCGTCTGAAATAAATTAATAAATTAAAGTGCTCTATGTGTGACCAGCTGAAGAAACTGACCTCTTGACTTCCGTGGAAGGGAGATCGTCCTGCTTCTCTGCTTCTGTGGCGTCAGGCGCAGGCGTGTCGGGAACATCTTCCTCACAGTTGCTGAGTGTTGGTTTCTCCTCCTTCTCCTCTTCCTTTGGAGCACTCTGCTGTGCAGAGAAGAGAAGGTTTTTAAGCAAGTGTCTCTTTGCTGACACCAAGTGGACTCTTTCACGATAGAAGATGTCTCACTCACATGATCTACTTCCTTCTGTTTCTTCTTCCTCTTCTGTTTTTTGGACAGCCTGTGTCGTAGGAATGAAAAATGGCAGTTAAAAACAAATCAATTACCAAATACTAATAAGGTAAAAAAAGTCAATTTAGCTTCATACTTTTGTCTTGGCTTTTCCTCCTCTTCTTCTTCCTCCTCTTCCTCCTCCCCTTCTTCTTGCCCATTTTCCTCTTTTCCTTCCTCCTTGTCACAGTTCAAACCAAGCGAATCCTCCTCCTCCTCCAGCTGTTGCCGTAGTAACGCCACCATCTCCCGATGCTTTTTAGACTTTTCATGATTTTTCATTCTGTAGGAGAAAACCAAACAGATTTAAGTGCATAAAACTGTACTCACAAATAAATGCAGTCATTTATTCAACTCACTCATTCAAGTTTTTTTTTTTTTTTCTGTCCAGATTCAATTTAAGGTGGAAAAATCTCTAACCTGTAACATCCAAAAACCCTTTTCATTTTCATATTTTATAATTGGACACCGTTTTGGACGTCTGAACTGTATATATACACACACACACACACACACACACATACACACATATATATATATATACATATATATTCATACATATATATACATATATATATATATATATATATACACATACATATACATACATATATATACACACATATAGATATAAACACACATACATATATATATACACATATAGATATAAACACACATACATATATATATACATACATACATACATATACATATACATATACATATATACATACATACATTAATCGAGTCTTTTTGCATCTTATATTTTGAATCATTTATAACCAGATTAAGATGTATGGAGTATTCCAATTTGAGTCACATGCTGAAGAATCAGGGATATGCATTGAATATTTCATTAGCAACTCATACAAACATCAATGTTCGGCCTGTGTGCTGTATAATATATTACTCACGCTTTATCTGATTTGAAAGATTTATCACAGGCTGGACAGTACAGGTCGTCATAATAATCGATTGTCAAGTCGTCTCCATCAGGCTGGTCTGCATCTGTGAATGAATATTAATGCAAAGGTCAGTTGGCACAGTTAGTGTGTTTACTTTGTTTTGATGTACTTTGCGACACATACAAGTTTCAAAAGACTTTTCTGTCCAGTTTATTTTTATATTGTTTCCATTGCTGACTGTAATAGAGACCTGGGTTATCAGTGTGCAGGTGGTTACAGTGACGAAGAAACTGCTAGATAATGCAAAACTAATAAAAACACAATGATAACAAACTGAAAAGGCTGCAACAGGTGGGAATATGAGTCAAACCACAGACAAGTTCTCACAAAAAAGGTTTCAGGAGTGGATTCACCTGCTTAAATAAACTCCTAACCTAAAAAAATAAGTGACCCAAGATGAAGACAATGAGGATGGCAATGTTGTCAAGTTTCCCCATCGGACAGTGCTGCAAAGAAAAACCTTTAGTCAATTCCTCACTGACCTCCTCCCTCTTCACTGTTCTTCTCTTGTGTCTCTATGTCCTGTTCTTCTTCTTCACTTTCTGATGCATCTCCAAATTCCTCTCCGTACTGAGCCTCCATCTGCTGCAGCTCCTTCTCCAGTTCAGACATGGCGGCCCAACTCTGCTCCTTATACTCCTCTGCCAGTCTTGAGTGGACATACAACAAAATACAGCATTGTGAGTGGAAAGAAGAGGAAACGGGAAAATATAATATTAACACATTCATTCCGAACATCCATCCACGACTCACTTGGCCTGGCTCAGCTTCTGCTTCCGCCTCAGCTCCTCCATCTTCTTGACCTTCTCAGCGTTCTGCTCCTCCACCAGCTTCCTGTGGTTCTGCACACGTCGGTCGCGCTTGCGGACAAACGCGACAAGTTGCCGCACCAGTTCATTGCGCTCCTTGCGAGCCTTCTCTCTGGTCTTCTTGTTGTCTTTTTCCATGGCTCTTTTCTCCCAGCGGTTGGAGGCCTGTCTCGTATCGTACTCCTCCTTCCAGGCAAAGTTTTTACGTGTGCAGAAGCTCTGCCAGTAGCCATAAAACACGTGCACTACCTGTGATGTGGAAACACAAACCGTTTGAAAACATTATCCTGGTAAAAAACCCTCACCACCACCCGCCACTACATCACCATCGATATTATAATCTTGTTACAGCTGAATAGACTAATGTATTTGTGTGACCAAATGTAATTACAACCCTTCAAAATAAGTATTATAATGGCATATTTCCACCGGCTCTTCTGGCCTCGCCACGGCACAGGTTGCATATCCACTACAAAAAAATGGTACCTACGCACACAGACACACAGTGACTAGTGACTTTACACCAGACTCCTGGTAGTTGTTGGAGATCAACCCACATCTGACATGACACCCAGTCAGTGGCCGGCAGTCTGACCAATCATTGCATAGTACCTACTTAGCACGCTTTTGGAACCTCGCCAGGTATATGCTAGTGGAAACACTACTTAAACTGTGCCGTGGCGAGGCAAGGCGAGTAGAGCCGGTGGAAACGCGCCGTAAGAAACTTACAGTGTCATAGTCACTCTCAGACTCTCCAAAAGAAGGAAACTCCTCGTCTTCCTCATCTTCCACTTTGCCGCTCTCCATTTCCTCCTTAGCAATGGACTCAAACAGACTTCTGTAGACAGTGTAAAAACCCTGGAAAGACAATATAGGCGAAATAAAACAATTATTAAAGGAGAAAATAAATATTCTGCGCTGCAAGCAAAATTTATATTTCTGTCCCCCACAATGCTTCAAACGATAGAGGAATAACCCTGAACCATCTCAGCAAGTTCTGCCTAGGTTTTAATGTTTGATGTTTGTGCATACAGGGCAACAAGTTGCCCATCGGGAACACAAACACTTACCTTCTCATCATTGCCATAGCCCGAGTAACAAGTGACAGTAAAGTACTGTAGGAGGTCAATGCTGTCATCTTCATAGTCCCCACTCAGTCCTCCTTTAAGCAGAGCTTCCCTGTGATTGTCATACCTGTTGAGACAAAGACAACCCACACTGCTCCACATAAAAGGTTTAGAGATCCCCCCCCCCCCCCCCCAAGTAGTGCTGAAAGAAATGAGTACAAACCAAGCCCTCTCCTGTGGATCACTCAGGACCTCATATGCTGCCTGAATCAGCTTGAAATGCTCAGCCGCTTCCTCTGCATTGTCCAAGTTTTTATCTGGAAAATTCAGACCAAAATCACAGCTGTAAACAAACTTTTCAAAGGCTCTGTAAACTGGCCTATTTTTTAATTCTCTCCACTGAGGTCAACTGGCACAGAGTTTTAAAAGACTTTTCTGTCCAGTTTATTTTTACATTGTTTCCATTGCTGACTGTAATAGGGACCTGGGTTATCAGTGTGCAGGTGGTTACAGTGATGAAGAAACTGTTAGATAATGCAAAAACTAATAAAAACACAATGACATATACACATATATATACATATATATACACACACACACATATGATTTCTTATATGGAGCAAAGAAACCAGAAAGCTTTCACAGTTTAAGAAGCTTAAAATTAGAAACGCTTATTTTCATTAACATTACATTGAAACTGATAACTCAATAACCAGTCATAATTCAACTATAATCTTAATTATGCAAGAAATTGTGTAAATGTTGTAAACTGGCTCGTGATGGTTTGTCATCTTGAAGAAGTGGGTCTCCCTATAATATACTTAACCCAGAGAAAATGAAGACAACCATTCATTATTTTATTATGATAAATCCCATAGCTACAAAACCCAAGTGCTCATTACAGATCATAATAATAACTTCAAATGTCCAATAATTATCACTTTAATCTCATGTACGCACAACAAAAACACAAAGCCCAAATGAAATTCCGGATTTCTTTAACGTGTAGCATTCACGTGTTTTTCAAAACACCAGCTAACAGACATGTCATTATCTACTACAACGTACCTGGATGCCATTTCAATGCCAATCTACGATACGATTTCTTTAATTCGTCGTCTCCTGCGTCTCGTTTCACGCCCAGCATTTCGTAGTGACACTTCATTTTTAAAAATATGTGACTAAAAACCCGTCTTTAAAAAAAATGCTCGAAAATGAAATGTTGCTCACGTTTTCCCAGACGAAGCTAGCTTTAGCATTAACTCAACTACAGCATGCTAGCGTGCCGGCAGCATCTCCACTTCTTCTCTAAAACCATCCGCACTTTTCGGGTTATAGTACCAATGTTGTAATGTTTTCCCTTACATATTCAAACATGTGCGACTTTCTTTGTACTGGTAAAACAGGTTCTCTACACGAAGATATTTTTTCAACGTCTTTTTCGCACCATAAACTACGAACGTTGACTTCTCTCCGGTGCCGCTTAATCTCGCGAGAATATTGCGGTTCTTCTGTTTATAATTTAGGCTGATTTGAAACTATAATTGTGAATTACTGCCCTCTACCGTTCTTACAACCATATCGTTATTCTTTTGTTTTTTGGTTTGTTAAATAGTTCTGAAATTGTTTATTTAAGTATGGTCAAAGACTACAGAGCCCACATTTATGTGTGTCTTAAATGTATACAAATAGGTAATTTTTTCTATATGGTTTCCAGGAATATAATTCATCAATAAACTTGATTCTGGAGGTAGATTGGGAGAGCAAATTATATTCCTGGAAATCATATAGAAACAATGACATAGTATTATTAATAGACTATAAATACAATATTGTAGTTAGATATTTTGAATAGAATTCAAAAAATGAGGTTGACGATGAGTCGAGTTGACTTTATAATAATTGGGCTTTTTGTTTATGCAAATTCTATACCTTTTGTTCTTGGACACTTGATAAACTGCTAACTTAATGCATTTCTTAAGTTTTGTGATTCACAATTTAATTTCCATTTATCAAACTATCATAAATTACTGCCCTCTACCAGTCTTACCATATGAACTTTTACTTTCTTGTTTAATGGTTCAAAAATAGTTCATTAAATGTGGTCAAAGACTGCAAGGCCTACACCTGTGGGTCAGACAAAACTTTGGTCATATATAGCATGTCTCCGTTTCTATACAATTTCCTGAAGTAATTTATTTGGAGAAACTCATTTTACTATGTTTTTAAAATGGAGTTGAATAAACCAGAGTGCAACAATAGTTTAGAAATGTAAATCTGACTGTTTAGTCAGTACAAATATATGATAGACTAAAATAATTTGATGCAATGTTATTTAGCAGTGCACACTGGCTGCAAATATTTGGCTTTTGTGCTGCTGAAGCATGGTATACATCTGCTTAACACTATTGAGTAAAGCAGCAACAGCCAAACTGGGGGAAAAGTCTGGAATAGAATTCAAACTACTTCAATCAAGGACAATACTGTCTTTCTATTGTATGGAGGATATTTGAGAGGAAACATTAATGCACTCAGTGAACTTTATTTTTTTTTATCAACACAGGGACAGATCAGAACAAGACAACATTGATACAGGTCCTATGTAATGAAAGCAGAAACAGAAGTGGAAAAAAGTGCAATTATAGATTTGTAAAAAACAAACAGAAACAGCAATTACAGTACAGTAATGAAACATGTCCGTTTAATATTCCTCCCCTTCTTCATCCTCATCCCCTACACTGTCAGTTCCAACCTCCTCATAATCTTTCTCAAGTGCTGCCATGTCCTCCCTGGCCTCAGAGAACTCTCCCTCCTCCATACCTTCACCCACATACCAGTGAACAAAGGCGCGTTTGGCATACATCAGGTCAAACTTGTGGTCAAGTCGAGCCCAGGCCTCGGCAATAGCGGTGGTGTTGCTCAGCATGCACACAGCCCTCTGGACCTTGGCCAAGTCTCCTCCAGGAACAACAGTAGGTGGCTGGTAGTTGATGCCGACCTTGAAACCAGTGGGGCACCAGTCCACAAACTGGATGGAGCGCTTGGTCTTGATGGTGGCGATGGCAGCGTTGACATCTTTAGGCACCACATCACCGCGGTACAGCAGGCAGCAGGCCATGTACTTACCGTGGCGAGGGTCACATTTCACCATCTGATTGGCCGGCTCGAAGCAGGCGCTTGTGATCTCGGCCACTGTGAGCTGCTCATGGTATGCCTTCTCAGCAGAGATGACGGGGGCGTAGGTGGCAAGAGGGAAGTGGATACGAGGATATGGCACCAGATTGGTTTGGAACTCCGTCAGATCGACATTGAGGGCACCGTCAAAACGCAGGGAAGCGGTGATGGAGGACACAATCTGACTGATCAGCCTGTTCAGGTTGGTGTAGCTGGGACGGTCGATGTCCATGTTCCTGCGGCAGATGTCGTAGATGGCCTCATTATCCACCATAAAGGCACAGTCTGAGTGCTCCAGTGTGGTGTGGGTGGTCAGGATGGCGTTGTAGGGCTCTACCACAGCAGTGGACACCTGGGGAGCTGGGTAAATGGAGAACTCCAGCTTGGACTTCTTGCCATAGTCAACGGAGAGACGCTCCATCAGCAGGGAGGTGAAGCCAGAGCCGGTGCCTCCTCCAAAGCTGTGGAAAACCAGGAAACCCTGAAGACCAGTGCACTGGTCAGCCTGAGGGCAGAGAGGGAGACAGTGATCAAATACTAAATACATAATGGTTTATGTTGGATATTTTGAATAGAATTTAAAAAAATTAAGTAGATTAATCCAGTCCATTTATGCAGGTTTTACAACCTTGTTCTCAGAAAGCGGATATATGCTGCCAACTTAAACTTTATTTTTTTCTTCCAAACATTTGATAAATGTTTGGTGATTACCCATTTCATGCACTTAACATGAAGTTCATAAATTTTATGTAAAACACACAACTCCAGAGAAGACACAGTGCATACATGTTGTTCAATAAATGTTTATTTAGATAAGGCTAATTTATCATTTGTTATTTTATCCTTCCAAAGACTGCATTCACCTTAGAGAAACCCAGACGAGTTAACCGTTAAAATGTTACTCCTGACTTTAAGTTACCCACCAGTTTGCGGATCCTGTCCAGCACTGAGTCAATGAGCTCTTTCCCGATGGTGTAGTGTCCACGGGCGTAATTGTTGGCAGCATCCTCCTTCCCTGTGATCAGCTGCTCAGGGTGGAATAACTGGCGATAAATTCCAGAGCGCACCTCATCTAAGGGAATATATCAATTACATGGTTTAAAATTCCAAGGACTGTGCATCTAAAAAACACATTTGCCTGCATTGAGAAAGTGATAACACCAACCAATGACAGTGGGCTCCAGGTCAACGAATACAGCTCTGGGGACGTGCTTTCCAGCTCCAGTCTCACTGAAGAAGGTGTTGAAGGAATCGTCTCCTCCTCCACGAGTCTTGCCACTGGGCATCTGCCCGTCCGGCTGGATCCCATGTTCCAGGCAGTAAAGCTCCCAGCAGGAATTGCCAATCTGGACTCCAGCCTGACCAACGTGGATGGAGATACACTCACGCTGTGAAAAGGAAAAAAAAGTGCATATATTTTAATGGACATCCTTAAGGAAATACTTTCAGCCAGTTGCACATGTTATGTCATAGACCATATCAGAGATGATAATCGTGCTGGAAGAGACATTTTCTCCTTCAAGTTCATTGAAGAAAGTAGCTGATCCTTGTTTATGTCACCTCTTCCTGCATTGACTGTACATATTAGGCATTTGAAATAAACTTTATCATTGTCTGAACTCCTGCCGACCCCCACCACTTTAATTTTACTTGGAAGAAATTCCAGAAAAAAGGGACATTTCACTGCATTTTCTGCATCTAAACCACAATGGACCAGGTCTAGATCCACAATGTCAATTTAGAACTGTCACACCTGGAATGGATAGTCCCAGAGGAAGTAAATTACTTAAACGACAATTTGTAAAACATTCTACGCATTTGTCAAAATCCAAGAAAGGTGCATTTCACTGTTTTTTTCTGCATCCACACCACATAAGACGAGGTCCAGATCAAAAACCATTAATCTTTAGACTAAACATGGACTGGATAGTCCAAGAGGCTGTTAATTTATAACACTTTCTGATTCGTGAACATTTTCTATTTACTTCCGAAAAATGCAAGGGGGGCATTCACAAAGGGGACAACCTTACTTTTCAACTTCAAGACTTCTATAAAGGGCACAAATAATGCATTTATATAAAGCAGCTAGAGCTGCAACTAACGCTTATTTTCATAATAGATTAATCGTTCGATTATTTTCTCGATTAATCGATTAATCGTTTGGTCCATAAAATATCAGAAAACCTTAAAAAATGTTGATCGGTGTTCGTCAAACCTGGAAATTATGATGTTCTCAAATGTCTTGTTTTGTCCACAAACCAAAATGATTGACTTTTAATAATTTCTTTGTTATCCAGAGCAAAGAAACTGAGAAAATATTCACATTAAAGAAGCTTAAACAATCAGAAATCTTGTTTTAATCATGAAAAAAGCTTCAAACCGATTAATCGATTATCAAAATAGTTGTCGATTAATTTAGTAATTGATGAAGAATCGATTAATCGTTTCAGCTCTAAAAGCAGTACTGGCCTTTAATTTGGCCCGAGGCCTTTACAGTGGCTCTTAATAGAAAGTAACCAAAAAAAACAAAACAAAAACGACATATTTGATTAAGCTAAAATCTTTTCTTAAACATTTAGGACAGATAAGTCAAGATATAGCACACTGCTTAATACACATAACGTTTGATTCTCGGCAAAACAAATTAATGCCTGAATAGCAGAAAAATACATACGAATTCTTACCATGTTTCTAGTAGTTTGGTGGAACTCAAAGTGAACTACGAAGAGGAAAAAAGTAAAATTACTCTCACAAACAGGAGTAAATGTTCCTGCGTAAGAAATAACTGACGACCTGCCGTTAGAGGGGTGTATTTATACTGAGCGCGAGAAAAAGATTTGAATTCGATTGGCCGAAAGCTGACACGTGCTCCTTTTCTATTGTTCCTACTGGTTAAAGTGCAAGACTCGTGACCGTCTTCGACATGTTTTTTGTTTAAAAAAAACATTTTATTTGAACATACGAAACAGATCAAGCACATTTTAAAGTCAAATAAAACTGTCGACATCAGGTTATATAGCAAAAAAAAACAAGTAACTGAACATGTACAACCAACATACTACTAAAAAAAAACCCATAAATAATAGCACATACAATTAATAAGAACAACATATAATACGGGTAATTTATATTATATTATATTATATTATATTATATTATATCATATTATATTATATTATATTATATTATATTATATTATATTATATTATATTATATTATATTATATTCCTACAGTACCACCTCCGCGCCACTAGGAGGCCACTTTTATTCACCGTCCGCGACCACGTGTTACGTTTTTCTATGGTCACGCGAGAGTTGTATCTGCGTTGTAGGAAACAGTCATGGCAGCGTTCAAGAGAAAACGTGGGGGACAGACTCTCGTCGGTAAAAAGGCAAAGAAAGTAAAAATTGTTGCAGACGGAGCCGATGCATCGATTGAAACCGAACAGGAGAATAATAATGAAATCACTGTTCCAGCTCCGGTGTCGGGGGTAAGTTCTCAGGCTTGTTATTAAGCCACTGCAGTTCGTTAGCTATACGGCTAATTCCAGAATTTCTGCAGCTATTTTGTTTTTGGTTTACAATGGTGGCTTTTAGTTATCACTAATCCTGTAGCATTGGCTATTATATCACTACGAAAACGTATATAATATTGACATGTATTTGGTTTCAGAATATATCGTTTAAATTTAAATTTAAACAGTACTATGAGTTGTCCACTAATGACTAACTTTATTAAATTAGCCAAATATTACATTTAATACAATATATTGGACTACATGAATATCCTAGTTAAAAAGCAAAAATATTTTTACATAAGAGGACAGTTGTAGTTTGTTTTTAAGTTGTGGAAACTTTTAACAGGGCAAATGGACCAACAAGGAAAGAGTCCTCATCTTCTCCTCAAGAGGCATCAACTTCAGAACAAGGCACCTGATGCAGGACCTGAGGACCATGATGCCTCATTCAAAAGCAGGTGGGTCACATACACTAAATGGTATTTGTCCACAGTATCCATAGACACCTGTGTTTTCTCGTATGAGTATTGCTGTGGTTATCATCATCATAATAAT
Source organism: Solea solea (assembly GCF_958295425.1). Taxonomy (NCBI): domain Eukaryota; kingdom Metazoa; phylum Chordata; class Actinopteri; order Pleuronectiformes; family Soleidae; genus Solea; species Solea solea. The sequence goes on from NC_081152.1 coordinate 9,487,974, forward strand.
AAATGTTATGTTTCTTATGTTAGATACAAAAATGGACAGAAAGGACAAGCTGTTTGTTATCAATGAGGTGAGTGTGTTGTTTGTTTATTTATTAACCTCCCTCTCATGTGATTATATACACACAACAGTATTGTTAATATAAATTATATTGCAGGTGTGTGAAATTAAAAACTGCAACAAGTGCCTATTTTTTGAGGCCAAGAAGAAGCAGGACCTCTACATGTGGTGAGTGTATTATCTTTGTTACATTCTGTAAATGCTTTCCTCTAATCTCAAGCATATTTAAAGATTCAATCATATTTTTGTCCCTAGGATTTCTAACAGCCCTCATGGACCTTCTGCAAAGTTTCTAGTTCAGAATAGTGAGTAACTTATTTTGTTCAATCCTAAAATTCAACATTATAATTACATTGTCGCATGTCACAGAAAAAAAAAACGTCTTATTTTCTCCTCCACAGTTCATACATTGGCTGAACTCAAGATGACAGGAAACTGTCTCAAAGGATCCAGGCCACTGTTGTCATTTGATCCAGTGAGTACCAGTGACCAGCAAACTGAATATTTTGTTGATTTTCAACACAATGGTCGACCAAAGGGGGCGGCCCTAATTCAAAGAGAATGTATCGTGAGATCATATTACTGATTAGTAAAAAAAAACCAGTTGAATTGGAATAAAGTGGCTGGGAAATCCTGACATTTGAGTTTCTTGAAATAACAAATAATTGCTAATTCTACTTGTGATTGTCTTGTGATATCATACTAATCTCAGTATGAAAATACAGACTCTAGGGCGCAAGTTCCCATCCTTGGCGTGGGGATCTCTATTACTTAAAAATTAGAAATAATTTTCATGTTGCTGACCAATTCTTTGAATGGTAATACTTGCCAACAACTAAACAATGACTAATACTGTTTGTGAATTATTTTAACCCACAGAAATTTGACAGTGAGCCTCAGTATGCTTTATTGAAGGAGCTATTCACCCAGGTCTGTATAGAAAATGCCTGTTTGAAACTGCATACAATAATGAAACTACGTTATAACATTATTTTGATTGAAACCTGAGCAAGTGGTACATCTAATCTGTGTTTTACTGTTGCAGACGTTTTCCACTCCACGCTACCACCCTAAGAGTCAGCCTTTTGTTGACCATGTCTTCACATTCACCATTGCAGACAACAGGATATGGTTTAGAAACTACCAGGTACATTTTTTTTTTTTCTTTAAATGACTTCGTTGTCAGAGGAAGTTTTTATCTTCCACTGTGGGTGTTCTTCATTTTCAGTTTTTTAATTGTTTTTAATGCATTTCCTCAATAATTTCTGCCTTTTCTGTCCATGTTCAGATCATCGAGGAGGACGCCTCTCTGGTGGAGATCGGACCTCGCTTTGTTCTCAACCTCATTAAGATCTTTCAGGGGAGCTTTGGGGGCCCTACGCTCTTTGAAAACCCAGACTTCAAGTCTCCAAACATGGTAAAAGCCAGTCCATATCTGTTGAAATTGTATGCATAGTATTTCTGTATTTAAATTGTGCTTGTTGGTGGTCAAGACTAGTATACTTTCTGCAACAGTGAGTGTTATTAGTATTATTAGGTAGAGCGAGTCATCCTTCAACTCAAAGTTTGTGGGTTTGATTCCCGGCTCCACAAGTCTACATGCCGATGTGTCCTCAGGCAAGACACTTAACCCCAAATTGCTCCTGATGGCTGTGTCGGCAGCGTGTGAGTGGGTATGAAAGATGAGTGATAGAAAATGCACTGCATTACATGCTGCACATAAGTGCGCTGTATGAAAGTGTAAGTGATAGATGAATGGCAAAAACTGTGGTCATCAAGACTAGAAAAGTGCTATATAAATACAAACCATTTATATTACAAAGTTTAAGTTTACAGTACTGTGCAAAAGTCTCAATGCTCAACTTATTATGTCTCTCAAATTCTGCAGTCATTGGCATTTGAACTGGAAAGGGTGGTCACACTAAATGCTTGACACTGTAACCTGTAGAAGCTGTTTTTAATTTTTTTCTAAAACTGCATACGTTTCCCTTCTTTTCACACCTCTAGCACCGCAGAGAGATTCGACTTGCAGCAGCGGCAAAGGTCCGTGAGAAGCAGATGGTGAAGGAGATGCAGAAAACGAAGAGGACTGAAGCCAAGACTGATTTGACCACGGACGTTACAGCTGACGTCTTCCGGACACCTGCTGAGGAGAAGCCTGTTCTCATTGAAACAGAACCACCGGCGCCCAGAGTGGCAAAGAAAAAGAAAGTTAATGGTTACATAAGGCAAAGGATGGCACGCAGGTAGCTGTGTGGACTATATGGAGATGAGTGAATGACTTAATGTGGTTTTGGTTCAGTTTTGTCTCACCGAAGACTGATTATAATATGATTATAATAACGCATCATCACAGAAACATCACATATTTGATTGACCTAGAGACAATCTTAATTATGCACATAACATCTGGCCTTTATTGACATTGTGTGTGGATTCATACATCATAAATATTATGGCGTTGCTGGTCATAAAAGTATGAGCTTTTATGATGCTGACTTTTCCTTTATCATCAGTTTGTGTTTGTCTACAATTGTTTTCTATGCCATGGTAATAAAACAAAAAAAAATCTAACCTTTTGTCGGTATCATGTCTATTTCAAGTCTTGAAAGGTGTCCGCATACACAATTCAACAGGGGCACATTATAGCAGAGTAGTAATGCATATGCAGATAAATCTAAGCTACATGCTCGTTACAGGCAGTGAAATCAAATGAAAGTAGCTGGGTCTCCATAGTAACACTAGTACATTACACCAGTAATGTTCCACTTCAATGTCAGCATATGGCAAATTATGAACAGGTTGTTAAAACAATGCCAACTTTCTCACTGGGTCCATTTTGCCAACAAATCATCCTGCTTTTTATTCAATGGCTGTGCTGCGTCCTTAGTCTTCTTATTCTTGGTCAAAGCATCTGGGCTCTTCTGAAGTGAAAGTGCTTATTTAAAAGGAGGGTTAATGTATGTGCTCCGTGATCACTCCACCTCCTCATCAGGGCAACAGTAATATTCTACAAAACAAATCTGTCCATCATCGTTCCTGACCAGGTACTGCAGAGAGAGGAAACCCCTGCTGTCTGTCCTCACAGACACTTTACTGGACAAAGCCAGGGCTTTGGTGGAAGGCTTCAGCAGGGACATCTTATACCTGTCAGCATTAAACAGAAGGGACAAAAAAGAATCAAGAGCTTTAATAACACAAAGTGCTCTGTGTGGTGTGTGTCATTTTAATACAACAAGTGATAGACAGTATTTATGATATCTACTGTTGTGAGTGAATGTTTCCTGACAACAAACGTAAATTACAATATGAAATAATGCAATGAGCAAATCAAAAAGGCTGCAATTTATTCATTCACCTTTTTGATTGTTCGATGCCAATTACAAGTGCACTTAAAAGGCTATTCATATCCTGAAAGTACTTAATATTCTGATGCTCGATATTCTGATGCTCGATCTACTAACTAAAAGTCCTACACACTCACGGATGTTGTCACATACACACTCTGGTGGACAGAGCTCTGCTTAAGTTGTAGGGTGCTTTGCAATCTACACAATAGTGATAACATCAATTTGATTGCTGGTGTGTATTGATTTATCAAAGTTGAAGAGTATCCATGGGAAAATGTTCACACTAATTCATTCACTGCTATGACGCCGAGCTCACCTGTTGGTTTGTGTTTTGGTGCACCGAAACAGCTCCATCATCTCTGAGTCTTTGGGATAATCATAATGAGCATTTCCAGAATTCCCAAAAGTTGACAGCCTGAGCAGAGGAGGAAAAAAAAAATCAGTCAAAGAAAAGGTTAGAATCTGTATATTCCAAATAATATACACATTTGTTTTGCCTGCTTCCATGAAAAGACTATTTGGTTGATTTAATTATTGTTTAAAGATTAAATGTCTGTACAAAATCATACATTAAGTAGTAATGCCTTGATAATTTAAATGACAATGACAGTATTATGAAACACTCATTATTTATTATAATATTTGACAACAAGGACAATAAGGAATACATTAGTTATATCCCTTTTAAATCGTTCACTTGATGTAACACCACATCTTTGTTTGCTAATGCTATATAAATAAGAGCACAATAACTGATGAGGGGAATAATAGTTTTCTTGAATGACAACAAACCTAAAGTACGGCTGGCTTGGAGACATGGTGATCTGGAGCACCTCACTGGTCATATCCAGTTCAGAGAAGGGTTCTTTTAGGCTCTCTGACACCAGGATCACCTTAAAAAGACGAAAAGACAGATATGAAGTAATCATTTATACTGTTCTTCATCAACTTTATGTAAACAGTTACTGTTTTCACAGTACAACTGTCTTCCATGGTCCTAAATCTAAAATGTTCAGTAGTAGCTGTAGGAGCTATAAGAAGTGATTATTATTGGCTTGACACTTGATTTTATAAATACAACTGTTGTATTCCAGTTTCATTATATGAAAATGTAGAAACTCACCTTGTTAGTGACGTTGGTGCTGCAGAACTCAAAGTCAATGGGCTCCTCTGGTTCTTGTGTGTTGATCTTACACACAGTCACCACACCACCCTCCTCCAGGAACAAGGTCAGGGGATAACCATATCCTCTGTAGCACATCCGCAAGGCTGTTGATACTCCTGACACCAGACAAGGGTGATAATGAGCATGGTGAGACCTGAGAGGGATAATTATATGGCTAAAAATGAACTAATGTAGACAATTGTGCAAATACAAGTATGTGGTTTGTTTCCTCTCTTATTTTTTGCTTTCCTTTTAGTTTACCTGGCACTGTGCTTCCTCCAAAGATATTGAGACAGTCCAACAGAACAGTGAGATTGACCTGGAAACCCACCACATCTTCTTTTATGGTGAACTCTTGAAATATCTCAGCCTGTAATAAAATGAATAAGTTATTCATTGTATCAAAGGAGATACATGATCATTATAAATGTTAATCAAACACACCTGAATGAAAGCATTGGCTTGCAGACACTTGGAGTCCTCCACGGTGACCTTCAAGCCGTTGGGTGTAGCGTTAAAGATGGCATGGTCTTTGAAGGTGATAGCTTTCAGTATGTTGGAGAGATTGCGGGCATTATCCAAACTGGCTACTAACACGTATTGTTCATCATCAGCCTGTGACTGCGTGGACAGAGGCATTGTCACACTGAAATAACAAATGACAAAAGTGATCAGTGGCAAAATTGTCCGCTACATTTTGAATGATTCTGGGCTGCCCCAGATGAAAGATGACCACACATGAAACAATTATGGTGATTTCTTTGGTCTTAAACAATGATGAGAGAGGTTCAAAGATGGCCATGACACAATTTTGCAACTAAATATAGTCTGCAAAACGTTTATGACAGGACATTTAGAATGACCATCTCACAGTGTGCACTGCTATAACCTTCTTCTACAATACTACCTACCACTTTACACTTAACATACATCATACTTAATGTCATACTCAAGTTTATAGATCCTGGCACGGTGCACATTATTTGTAAGGATCTTACAAATAAGGGCTAAAAGGGTTCATTTAAATGTTTTTATGTTAAAAAATGTTAACAGACATTTCTCTTCTATTTCTTGGATACCATTTTGATGCTGAAGAAGTTACGCCTACACATAAACTGAGATTATAAACAGGTTGTTAAAAATACCATTTCAGATTTGTGAAACGTATAATGCATTTCTAAAAATACAAAAACGACATAAAGAAGCACTATATTAAATTAAGACTTGTCGAAAATGAAAAACACTTGTTTTAAACAGTTGTGATGTCGTATGTGGAATGAAACAGCATGTGAGACTCATTCGCGGACTTCTCTTCCTGTCTTTAGTTTCTTAGGCTGCGAATAATAATTTATAGCAGTGGTTCCCAAACTTTTTTTGTTGGGCCCCCCTTTGGAAGAAGAAATTTCCCGGGGGCCCCGCGACATTTTTGCTTTAGCGAAATAACCTCAATATTGTTTTGTGAGAAAGTGATTTTCTAATAAAAATATGAAATGTGCAATTATAACTATAATAGCGTCATTTTTTAAACAATAAATACATTTGGATAACAAAGACTACTTTACAAATATCAATCATTTGCTGTGCAATTAATTTTTTTGTTTTAACAATACAAATGCTGTCCCCTGCCAATGTTTTGAGACACAACACACAGAGAGGTCTTTGGTGGCATTTTCTGGTCTTGGGTTTTGGTCGTCGTGAATCATTGTTCCGTTCGGCTGACGTTGGCTTGTTGTTAGTTACACAGTTTTCTTTTTGCCCCTCAGAAACTTCCTTATTATCCAAATCCTGTCACCAGTGTAGGTTTTGTTGTGGTACGTCACTTAAATGAGTCCAGCTTACAGCGAGACCAAAAGTTCCGCCTGCTAAACTTTAGTTAGGACTCGCGCCCCCCAGTTTGAATAAAAGTGCGCGTTTAGTTTGACATGATTTTACTCGATGACGCTGGCTACATGGCATCGAGAAAACAGCAACCTACCACATAATACTGTGCACGTTTTCACATCTACAGTGAATAAATATTTCTAGAACACTTCAGTTTAACTTGTGTAATGAGTAACAAAACACTTACAAAGCTGTAATTCAGAATTTAGTACTGTTATGTTTTCAAGAACAGCGCCACGGTGTTCCGCTTCTCTCTTGCACGTCCGGCGGAAATTAGGTTTATGTTTCTTCTTCTTTGGTTTTGGCAGCGCAGACGCAACAGCGGGGTATAGCTGCCCCCTACCGTTTACAATTTAGAACCAGTCCACTTGCCACAATTTCTTCATTTTAGTCAACCTATCAAGGTTGAGTAAAGTACGCAGAGTAATAAGTATTTATTGTAATGATGGGGATAATTATTTAAATCATTTGTGGAATTTTGTAATATTAATTTGTAATTTGTTTCTCTTATATCAGTTATCTAAGTTGTTGTTTTTGAGGTTTTTTCCCCCCTTTAAATTAATTTTTGTATCAGAGAATCTGTTGGGAAACATTTTACTGTATGTGCGCATATAGAGTAATGTTGCCCTGTACCTGCGGGGGGCAGTATTACGCTATATTACGTACAGCCTACCGAAAGCCTAGGAGAAGAAGAAGGACGGAAGAACAATCGAGAAAAGCCCAGTCTTTCCTGTCGGTTTGTGGCAACAACGGTATTACGAACCGTGTCAGGTGAGGTTTATTGTTTGTACAAGTATTTTTTGCTTTGTATTGTCTGGTTGTTAAATGTCTATCCTGCTGGTAAACTACACATTCTTACACTTGTTCATTTATCTACCGCGCGATAGCAGACAGTTAGCCTTAGCTAATAGTCAACAAGATGGCAACTCAGGTTAAATATTAAGATTTATGTGGATCTACATGTCTATTTATTATTGCGAGCGGTTTAAACATTTAATCGGTAGGGCATTCACTACCGATATCTGCAACGTCTTCTTACTAGTCTTCTTACTAGTCAAAACTACAGTTACAGATATCCGTAATTTAGTGGTTACTAGTCAGAATTACGTCACTTTTGCCATTAATGTGTATGGGGATTGTCATTATAGCGATCTCCAAATTGTGTATACCCACGTCATTATGACTCGTCATAATTCAATTTCAAGATTTATTTAATTATCCTCAATTGAAGATATCTACACTGTAATTTTAAGACATCTTGAATTAAGCTTCAGATAGTCAGTAGTAAAAACTGAAGTTTTGACGAGTAAGAATCACGGCACAGATATGTATAACTGTAATTCCAAATAGTCAAACGTGGAGATTTAATGTTTGAAAGGCTTGCCATATGAGAAACCTCACAGCTTGGTTTGAGCATTTTAAATAAAGGACTTCACAATAAATAAAATATATCAACGTTCCTAAAGAGCTAGTTGAATTCTTGCTCACGAAGACAGGCTGCAAGACACTGCAGTTGGATATTATGATTCAATTTATTTACAATGGAGTTAGATTTTTTATCTAGTAATTTCAACAGCTCAGGTTAGAGATCTTTTTGTTTCGAGTGCAGAAAAGGTTTCAATATTGGTTAGTAACAACAATACATTTATTTATATAGCACTTTTCAAAACAAGGTTACAACGTGCTTTGAAAGTATATAACTTTACGATATTAAAACAACAGATGATAAAAAAATGAATAAAACAATCAGTTAAAGAAAACAATCAAATAATGCATTTTCATTTTCTCACAGTATTCACATTGGCTACTGCATTTACCCAAATGCCTGAATAAATATCTGTAAATACAGCTGGATATCTTTATAAAAATAAATGTCTTTTTTTTCCCAGGGTCTTCATTTTGGACATTTTGGTCTGAGCTGCAGTCATGGTGTGCATTCCCTGTATTGTGATCCCTGTCCTTTTGTGGGTCTACAAGAGGTTCCTGGAGCCAATCATTTATCCCTTCATTTCACCATTCATCAATAAATTTTGGACCAAAAAAGCTGTCAAGGAGACGAATGGAACTAGTGACCAAAACGTTAGTGAAAACAGTCATTTGACTTGCAAGGTAAGCAAATAAATACATTTCAAAAGTCTTTCTCCTTTCTATGATACTGTGGTATTTGGAATTATACATAGTTTTTAAAAAATACTTTAAATCTTGTGATATTAATTTCAACTCGCCTGAGGTGCACAGAAGCATATCTTAAAAATATGTTACATTGAACATAATTTAATGGAACGTTAAGAGTCACGCAACCTCATCATGACTAATACTTTCAGTTGTTTAAAAAAAAAAATGCTTTCGTTTCAGACTGAGAGCAACGGTGACGCCACTGCTAATGGAACAACTATAGCCGCGGATAAGAAGACAGACTGACAGCTTCAAATCTTAATAATACATATAAAACACTGTAAATATTTCAGTAATATAATATAGATTATAATATAGATAAACTATGAATTTCCATTTCTGTCTTCTTTGGATTGAGTGATTTTATTATTTGCAGAAATTGTCTGAAAGAATGATTTATTTTCACTTGTGTTCCTGCTTATCTTGAAATAATGTATGTATTTTATTGGATGTGCAGTCTCAGCTAATTTGTTTTTTAAAGACATTTACACTTTAACACCATCTTGAATTAAAAAATGATGATCCATATCTTGCTTCTTTTTTTTATTCTGTGCTTCCTTCCCAAACAGTTTTTTTTTTACTTCACACTGAAATATTTAAGAAATGATATGGGCTTTTAAACAGATTTTTGTAGCAGCAGAAGTACTTGCTTGTTTAACAGAAGCTGGAATAATAATTTGTAATGAATAATTCCACATTCATCTTTGGAATCTGGTGCTTTCTAGCAGTAAAGCACAAAAAGGATTTATGAATTCCCTTTTCAGCATTATATTCTTTAATGTGCAGTATAAATATAATGTTTAGCAGGAAGTTAAATCCCTGCTCCTGTTTTAATAATAATCAGAAAGAAAGATGAAACAGAAAGATTTTTCTTTCCATTTCACCAAAAACTTTGCAAGGTTTGTAATCATTCGACTGTATTGTTTTCTTAAGACAATTCAGACTTTATTATGTACTTGTAAAATACAAACAAGATTTTAATGACAAAATAAGTGAATATACTGTAACAAGGAGGGATCTGCAAGTCTGCACAGCTGGGACTAATAATGAACACAGATTATTTAATAAATAATAGTAATAAAATTATTTTTTACATGTAAAGTTAAAGTTGGTTTCTCTTGCATGTTTAAAAACAATTTAAATACAATAAAACTGACAGATAATTGAATCGTTTTCAAATCGAAATTGCAATTTGAAATACATTTTAGCAAATGAGAAGGTTGCAATTTATTCTAAATTGTTCGCGATTGCTTGTGCTATGCAAATAAACAGGAATACATGGATCGATTTATATGGTTCAAGTCATCACCTTGCATCAATGAGTGGTCAATGAGAGTCAATCTTGAACTGAATCGGGAATGTATTGTAAGTTAAATCGCAAACTCAATATCTGTCAGTGAATGTCCCATATTCAAACTTTTTAAGCGAAAAAAATATTCTGTAATAAAAACAGAAATTACCACAAGTTCTGACCAGTACTAACCGGGTTGTGTTCAGACCTTTTCTTTACAGTTTTTGAGAAATTTAAAATTAAAAGTCCCATGTTCATGCTTCACACTATCGAAAATGTATCAATTCGAGACAAAAACATTTCCACAAGTTCTGTGACATTTTTACTGTACAATTTTTGAGAAATTTCAAATTAAATGTCACATATTTGCATTTTTAATAGAAACAATCTGTACTTTGAGATGTAATAAATATCAACCTTTCCATAAGTTCTGACCAGGACTGACTATGTTGCGTTCTGGACATCTTTAACTACTAACATAGTGCAGATCTCGTTCCATACTGTAAACTGTAAAAAATCAATTTGACTAGTAAACACTGAATTGCAGATATCTACAGCTGTTAAAACTGCTTGCCATAATACCTGTGTTATTAGGACTGGATCTATATTTGTTCAGATAAACGCCAGTGTGAGCGTAGAAAATGAAGGTTTAGATCGGTCACTTGTTTTCTATGTGCCCTATTTCTATCTGCAACGTCACATGCGTAAATGACGTCAGTGCCCAAGGGGTGGCGACGTGTTAAACATGGCTGAAAGGGGTCTGTAGTGTAAACTTGAAAGCCTAATTTTACACAGAAAATTAAGCATTTGCCTTCGTTAAATACGCTCGAAAAACAAAGTGGAACAAGCTGTGTAGTGACACGAAGAAACCCGTTGCCAGTAAAAACGTCCTGAGAGCCGAGAGAGTTAAGGAAACTACGAGAAGCATTTATGACAGGTAAGTCGAGCGGTCAGCTGATAGCAAAACAAGCAGTGGACGTTAGCTTGTATTTCTGGACAGTTACTTATCAATCTACAATCATATGTGCATTTGACCCAGCTGTTAACCGGTGCTGGTTTCTGGGCTGTGAGTGCATCATGTTAGCTGTAAAAGTCTCTGAGGCGCAGGTACTTGACTGTGCTTGAAGCAGGATGAGCTAGCTAACGTCCTGACTGTAGGTTGACTGAGGGAGCATACACAACTAAACAGGGACGAGAAACAACACTCTGTATGCAAACACAATTTTGGTCTCCATTATTTTTAAGAATACTATAAAAATTAATGGCTTGTATTTGTGACATTTGGAATACTACATCCTTGTTTACTCCGTGTGCTTTTACCTCTTCTTCTGTATGAGCCTATTCACAAATCTAGGTTGACTGGCTACACCTATGTGTCTAAGGTGTGTCAGTGGATAGGATAAAAAACAAATCCTGGATCCTGGTTTGTCCTCTTCTGCTGTTGAGTATTGTATTGCAGTGCTTCTCAAACTTACATACATACCTAGTATCCCCTGAGAAAATTTGCACCAGAAAATTTGAGCAAAGTCAGTTAAGGACCTTTCACAAGAGGCCGATCTATTCCCAATAAGGTAATTTGCTGTCATCATCATCTTCTTCCTCACACACACTTCAGACACTGGTATAGCAGAATTAGGGCAAGCTGGAACGAGAGATAAGGTGAATTGAATTATTATTATTTGTGTTATTTGTTTAATTTTCTATGCACTACTTGCACTCCCAAGTATCACCATAGGAAGCTCACATACCACTGGTGGTACACATACCACAGTTTGAAAACCATGTGTATTGGAATGTAAAAGGCTACAAACCTGTTTTATCTATGTATTGTATACATTGCTTGATACAGTAGTTGATGAAGCCCGTTATAATGTTCATAATTTAGTGCAGTTTGTGGTGCTGTATTGCATATGCTGTATGTTTCTATTATTTTTGCTTCCTATCATTGAGATTAAGAGACAGCAATACAATTCAGCAGCTCCAAAAACCTCATATTCCAAATTACTCCAACTCTGTTGACAACACAACAAAACATAACTTGTCATAACCAAACAGGTTTCTACTCCAAATAGCAGCCTGTCATGACATCACCCAGAAGAATCTGAGCTATTGTGAAGCCTTGAGATTTGTTATTTGACTAGGCGCTTGAGGTGTTTGCAACTGAAAATTCACAGACATCTCACCTCCAACCAGGCTGTTAGTCGCATTTGTGTCCACACATATGTGCCGTCTATTGTCCTTTAAATGGGAATATGATTTTTTTAAATTGCCACCATGTTCTGTTGAAGAAGACCTGAAACCATTAAGGAGTCACCCCCTGGTTTTAATTATGTTGTTTCTTCCAGGTTTGCCTTACCACAAGACTACATTTACTTTTGATATACTGTATACGTATATATATTTTTTCTACTTCAGCACCCAGAGAATAGAAAACTTCTGCCAAAGCGGCTTAGTTTCCCATTAGTTTCCCATATCTGTACTCTGTACTCCTGAATATGTATCCATGTAAGGATCATTACCAGATTTTTTTTCCTTGAGTTATAACTCAATCTCAAACTCAATAACTTATCACCAGAAAATTTCATTAAAATACATCCCTTTCTCTATGAGTCATGCTGCCCACAGACAGACAAAGACGAGAGAAAACATAGCTCATTTTTAATACAGCCTTATAAACATTATATTCTGTATATTCTGCGCTTTTACACATGTAATTGTTTGTAACATAGTTGTTCATCATGTAGGGTGATGCTAAAAATTAAACCATTCCCTCTGCTCCAGGATCTGGCATGTGCCTGGTGAAAAAGCCGTAAAGGGTGGTGAGTCTGGTAGAGATGGGAGCTAACACCAGCCAGGTCAGTGACCTGTCTGAAAATCCAAGCCTCAAGGCCCTGGTGGGCACAGAGTCCATATCAGAGAATGACCCCTTCTGGAATCAGCTCATCTCCTTCACCTTTGTCAGTCCCACCAGCAGGTAAACATGGGTCCAGCTGAAGAGCTGTTGGTAATGTGTAGGGTCACAGTACTTCAGTTAATCTATTTGTTAATTTAATTAAATAATTCATTACTTGGTTGTGTGACAGAGCTGGCGCCTTGAACCTGAACTTATTTTGTGTTAACCATTAATCTCTCAAATGTATCTAATGCACTAATTGTTATTACTGAGATCATAAACAAAATTGTGTTGCAAGCCCCGGAGAGGGACAAGCCGAACGAAATAAAAACAGAAACTTGCAAACTTTTAAGCATGTTTTCATTTTCTTTACATCTCTCTCCTGCTAACAGTGGAGACTCAAAGTTGCTGGAAGAAGCTGTCGTCCCCCTGGCCAAAACCCTGAGTATGTTAGTTTTATTGTGATTTCATCTGTGTATGTTTTCTGTCCCCAGTTGAGTTGTTAATACTGATAATATTAATATATAATCTCTGAAGTTTAAGTTAGAACATCAGAATGTTGTATGTCAAGTCTTCTTTAGGTCATGTTGACCGTGTTCTGTTTTTTTTGTCTTCCAAGTTGAAAACAATCCCAGAACAGGGAACTTTGGCTCTCTCGTGAGAGTTTTTCTGGGAAGAACCAAAGAACTGAAGATCTCTACAGAATGTGAAGAGTGAGTATGGGAACCTGTGAGAAGAGAGTCAGCTGAATGTGTTTGTAATAAATGCTAGCCATTACATTGCTTGATCACAGTTGGCCAGGGATTCCCTAGTTTTCAAAAGCAAAATAGAAATGGTTGGAGTTTCCCATGAGAAAACTGCTGAGGTATAACCATCAACACATGTGACATCATTCAGCTCTCACTGCCAAACTAATTTTCCAGATTTTAATCCTGCCCAAATCACCAAATGCCTCTGGTGGAAAATCTTCATTCTGTGCTGAACATCATTAGAGGTTGAAGTTATCTCTGTTTGTATCCCCAGAAACAAACCTACATTTTTTGGATGTAACATAATTACCATGTGCAAATTGCCAATTTGTGGAACTGATTACACACCACTGTGTTGGTGTTTAGTGGTTATGAAACACTGTGGTTTTTACTGGATGGTTCCGATCATTTTTTATCCTCTACATTGGTTTTGTACCAATCTTGGCCCAATTTTCTGTCTCTGCTTTGAATAAACAAGTTCTTGTTTATTCAAAGCATATGTTCATTCTGCAGAGTCATTGAGAGTGATGATGACTGACCTGTTTGCACCATTTTCTTTGTTGTCAAAAAGGAGGATGTGCAGCAGTTTGTTTAAACAAGTGTCATCATTTTTCAAAGCTCAGATTGCCAAACTACAATATATAACCTTTGTAGGAGAAGAGCTCAGTTTAATTTGGTTAAATACATAAGGATCTGTCTCACTTACCGGTGTAAACTGAGCAACTCTATGATCTATATGTATAACAAAATAGAACACATGAAAAAAATACAAATGTAGCTCGATGACGCACCAGAACCGTAGTTAGTATAACGTTTCCTCAAATGCTGTACTGATTTAAAAAAAACACAAAAAACAGCACTCTTTCTTATTGGTTTACTCATTTATTTATGAGTAACTGCACCTGCTCCTACACTACTACCTTTGGTTTGCTAGTTGACCTGTCTTTGTCTTGCAAATATGTCTTCTCTGAATGCAAAAACATGCAGAAAAGCTCTGGCACTTGATTTAAAATTCCTGAAGACAAGGAAACAAAAGTACAGATAAAAGAACAGACATTTGCTGTGAGGGTGCAGAGCAAGAGAGAGAGCAGGACTGCAACACATCATTAAACTGTGACTAAAATGGTGAAAATGTTTGCTTATCTACATGTTTGTTGAATAGGCGGGATGATAACTGAGCTTTTACTTTTATATTCTGTGCAAGCACTGACGACCTACGATGTTCACCTCTTTTAATCCCTGCTAAAGTGTGTGTGGGGGGGGGGGGGGCAGTTGGCAAGGTGGTTAGTAACACATTTTCCTGTCAGTCAGAAAATATAGTATTTATTGCTTTATGCACACTTTGAATTTACATATTGTCATAGAACCTACATAGCCAGCCAAGTAAAGAAAGGGCATAAACAAAAGTAGAACGGATCCACTTTTGCTCATCCATCACAATGTTCTTGTTTCCTTCACAGTCCTTGAGTCTTTTTTTTTTCTCTCTCTCTCTCTCCTCCGCAGTCAGCTGTTCATCTGGCAGGCGCACAATGCGCTGTTTATGATTCGTTGCATGCTGAAGGTGTTCATCAGGGAAATGAGTGAGGAAGAACTGCACCTGCAATTCTCCTACCAGGAGAGGGCACCAGGCTCCTTTGGAGGTAAGCTCAACAGATTGAGTTGGGAAAAGGAGAGGTGTGCCGCAGGGAGATTGAAATGGGGCCACACGTTGCAGTAAGAAACAGTGAATGCCTGTCATTTCTCTACAGGTGGAGCTACTAGCAGTTGCACTGATTAAGATGAAAGTGCTTCATGTCATTTTGACGCAGTTTTAGACTTTACTCAAAATCCCCAACATCTGCTAAGAAATCTTACCAATGTCAAAAAAGTACTTGACTCCCATCAGACGACTCATGAGGTGCAAGTTATTAAAATGTACCCACAAGGGTCAAATGTGTAACACTTTCCCTTATACCTAAAGAGAGATGAGAAATTAAATTTTTAATTGAGCACAAGCACCCCTGGCTACTGACCTGGATCAGTCGTCTCCTAGAGACTCTGTTAATAAATGTCCAAATCTGCATCCGCAGACTGCACGTCATTTTTTTGGGGGGCGGCCTCAGAGAAAGGCTTTGTCTGAATGAAGTTGCGTGAGTTAGATACAGTGTTCTGTTATTTTTTGACATGGTACTCATTAAACAAGCAGTAGCCTCTTAAAACACAACACAGACACACATGTTAATCCCCGTTAGGGGTGGGTCAAAATACCGATTTGGTGATATATCGTCGTCCTTCCTCGTGCAATGTGATAATCAATATGCCAGAGCAAATATTGATATTTTAATTAACAAATTAAGGCTCTGCCAGTTTCACTCGCCCAGCAGTGAGGGAAACTTGGGCAGAAGTTACCTGGCTGAAGAATAGGGAGTTTACAGCGGGATAATGCTGGAGAAAGCTACATTAACAGATGACCCATCCATGTTCAATACATAGACATTATGCACTTTATTCTCTATCTTGTGAAAAAAATAGGAACGGTGATCATATAGCGATACATGAATTTCTCTGTGAGATGAATAAAGTATCTATCTATCTATCTATCTATCTACATCATGATTGTCTTACAATATATGGATTATCACAGAATCTTTGTATCATGATATTATTGGTATCGTGGACCATGTATCGTGTATTGTATCGTATAGTGCATGCTCAAGCGGCTCACTACTGCTGATGTCCTTTGCTACCAAAATTTGAAATTGAATGACAACACATGTTTTGATATTGGATACCAGAAAAGTATTAACGTTTCATACCTAGCTCTAACTGTGATACATATACTTTATCTTTCAGATTAGATTGCAAAATGACAAAGCTACACTGACTGGTGCCATAATTAAAGCTGTATGTTGTACAACAATCTGAGTGTGTGGTTGAGCAGTGTAATTAAACTGAACAATTTTAAGAATTATTATATGCGTATAAAACTTCAAATACAGTTTGATAAAAATCTAATGTGTTTCTTTCAAAAGGTGAGCATGAAATAGAGACCGATGGGACGGACATAGAGTGGGATAGATATCATGGGAGCAGAGAGATTGATAATGATTAAAAAAACGGGGAATTGCCAAATACTCAGTTTATAACTCCCTTAATCTCTTTGTATGGAAACAGGTAGTGAAGACCTTCTCGAGGAGCTGTTGTCCAACCTTGTTCACTTGATTGTTGAAGTTCCCCTGCTGTAAGTATCGCCCTGGTTTGTGTTGATGTCATTCTGTTTGAGAATACGCTGGAATAAAACATTGGCCTACTTGCAAACACTTAAAATGTCAGACAGATTCTGATGCAACACTAACAAGCTGTTTACACTGACCTCGCAGTGATTTAACAGTGCCTCAGAGCTACTTGTCCACATTTTATTATGAGCATATTAATCACATAAACATAAAGTATTTGGTAATTTGTCTGTTCACCATTTATGTATCTAGTTAAGAAGAGCAGTTCTAGTGCTAAAACTTTATGAGCAGTTCCTTTTGTGTGTTCTGCGTGCTCATTCATCCCTTAGTTCAGAAATCACTAAAAGAGGAAATCCATTATGGAACATGCTGACAATTTTTGTGATGGAATGAAAAAAAAAAAAGAAGGGATGAGATTAAACCAAATAAGGAGAGAGAAAACGTCTTGCCTGTGTAGGACAAGAGATATGTTATTAAATGAATGTTGGATGAGGACTACTGACTCTGAGTGGGTGTGAACATAGGGGTGACTTAAAAAAAACAAAAAACTCAAGAGTGGTGTGCACACTGACGCACTGGAATCAATGGAAGTATTTTTTTCCCCCAGCCTGCCACTCAGTCTGACACAGAAACAAAGATACATTATGTATGTATCCATAGAGAAAAATCTCTTCTGCTGCTTCAAGATAAGCTCACTAAAATATGACAATAGCTTTTTCTTTGACACAGCTTCTTCCATTACGCTCTCTGTCCACCAACCTCTCCTTCTCATCTGTTGTCTCTGGACATCAAACCTTGGCTCTAATGTAAATGTGTTCAGTTATCCGACATTATTTATTATTCCAAAATGTACGACTGCCTGGTTTTTTTCCCTCCACTACTTAGTGGCTACTTGTGGCCCATTTCCTCTGTACATGCTCCTGAATTGGAGAAAAATCTGACCACTCTTTTGGTGTAGTTAAGTTTACCCAAATCCCTGACAGGCCTCTGCTCCATTTATTTGTTTAGATTTGCAGATAGATGTCAGTGTTTCTTTCTATGTCCAGGTTGATATATGTATGGAAATGTTATATTGTAAGGTGAAAAAGTTTATGATGCTCACCCATTAGTATGAAATTTTAAAACGTTGCATGTTTGGGTTGGGTCTGTTAGTCAAATCTTAACTGAAAAAATATTTGCTTTCTTGTATTTTATGGTTTTTAATGTAAATTAAAATAATTCAAAAGTGTTTTTTTTAAACTTAATTTTCGAAGCAACTCTGAGCACCACCACACATTAACTTGATAAACTGCTGTAATGTTTGGTGTGCACAATATTGAAAGTGAGATACAGCTGCTGTGATATCACATCTTATCTATATAACATGCAACAACATAAAGAGCTGACCCGACATAGCTATGAAGAACTATGATATCAGTCATTACAATTCATTCACATTCTCTCTCTCTCTCTCTGCATTTATCTATCCTTGAAGAGATATCACCTATAGCATCCTGTTTGAAGCAGTGACCACGCTGCTGGTTTTCTTCTCCTATCAGCTCTTCCACAAAGACATCCTTCGAGATGGAATAATCTATCAGCACATAATGAAAGGCAGATGGTAAGAAAGCAGACGGGTTCACAGTCCACTGAGGATCACCACTGACTTACTGTCATGCACCAAATTGCAACTATTGAGCATTAACAAAATGGCTAACTTACCTCCTTCATCCCATATTAACTGTGTGATTTTGAATGCAGGCCCTTAACTATAGGTGCTCTCCAAATGAGCGTGACATGGTATTCAGTCCTCTGTTCCTCTTCACATACCCCAGTACCTTTAAATGGAACAAGGACTTTGTCTCTCGGGCTACAACAGTAGGTTAAGTTAACCGTAGTCCACTGATATCTTAAATGTGAATAAATGTTGATGTAGATGCTTTTTAAGTGCAGTTAGGTGCAGTCAAATGAGGCAGGCAGATATTAGATGGTATTTTCTTTTAGGGCTTTTACAATATATGGGCCAAACGAGAGCACTTTGACTTAATTATCACTGAGCTGAAGAAAGGCTTCCAAGAAAACAGATCATAAGTCTGTCTAAAAGGATTTTTGCTTGTGTAATCCTAAAACCAATTATGATATTCATATCCATTTACATGATGTAGTGTAGTCTCTTCTTGATCATGTGGTGTTTTATATATTTTAGGATTGTCTTTAACATCTCCTTTCCTTCTCACTCCATTTGTGTTTCTTTTCCTCAGCTTGTCTTTAACCAGCCGTCTGGTGAAAACCCTACTCTATAACTTCATCAGGCAGGAGAAGTGTCCACCACCAGCAACCCACATCTTTGAGCCCAAAGCTGAAGGTGGCCTCCTCTACGGCCTGGCATCAGGGGTGGCAAGTAAGAGTGCACCAATACTCACACAATTGAAATAGGATGAAATGGAAACGTGCTGTTTCAATTTTGCAAACTAGACCACATTTTGTCAATTGTATTAATTCTGAAAACATCATCAATTGCTGATAATGAATGCTATGGCTTTTTTGTGTGTGTGGATGTATGGGTCTTTCTGCACAGCGGTGAACTAGCATTCACCATGAAATCAAGATTTGATGAATTTGAGAATTTACACCTGTGATTTTTCTATCATAACACTGTCCTCACTTGCATAAACTCAACAGAGACATCGTTAATATTACCAGTAACACCTGTGTTTTTCTTGCTCACACATGTCAAACTGGCTGCTGTACAAAGAGCCCATTGAATTGTGAGTTAGAGACTCAGACATTTTTGACATGTCACAGTAGGACAAGCACAGGTGAAGCTGATGAAAGTAATCACTGTGACTAGTAATCAACAGAACCATCGTTAATATAATCAGTAACACCTGTGTCTTTCCCGCTATGACAAGTCAAATGTCTGCCGTGAAAAAGGCGTGTTTCTATCAAAGGCTGCTTACTTTCTTAACTTTCAGTTTATTTATTTTGTATTTGACAGATTGGATCAATCATTTTTTTCCACTTTCCCTTGCCAAAAAGCTCTAGTCATAGGTTGTAGTCTTAGTGTGAATATGGTCAAAGCAGATAAACCAAGATGTGACATTTTTAAATTATAAATAGGGGAATAAACACCTAATATTGTATAATATAGACACTTTTGTGTCCTTATAATTGTGTCTTGACACCTTACTGTGGGAGATGGTTTTAATCTGGTTTATTATTCGATCACTTGTGCATTTTTCACTGGGCTCCACTGATGTCACAATAACAGTTAAACCAGCTAATAAAAATGTTCTCATCAATAATTGGATTTAAAGCAAATTAGGAAATAAGTGTTAGGCTGTAAAAAGTGATAATTAGGAGTCGGTTATGTTTCTTTTGCAGTTGAAGACTGAGAAACATGTTTTAACAGAGAAATGACAGCGTAAGCCACTTTGACAGGTGTAATGAGTTAAAAGAAAAGTGTGTGTATGCGTGTGTGTTTTTGAGTGCATGTTTGTTTGAGTGTCAGAATAGGGCTGGGTTTCCCTTGCAGATAAATGCTATTTGTCGGTTGCTGGTGGCAGATTCCTATCAGTGAGCCATCAGCATTCAACCCAGCCTGTCTGTCTGTAGCCAGTGATCAGCTCAATGAGTTATGGTGCCCTGTCCTGTTCTGTAATCCTCTAGAGCCTGTCTGTCTGCAGCCGCCTCCCTTATGCACACACACGCAGGCCAACAAAGACACAAGCTCTCTTATTCTTAGAACTCAGAAACAACACTTGTTTTCTTTCCCTGTCTTGTACCATTATTTGTGCACAGCCATTTGGGATTGACCAAGTACACAAACTACATTTCACAGGTCTGGACTTCAGTGGCAGGAAATTATGACTGCTTGTTTGCAGTGTAGGCAATTATTCAGGCAGTAACAGGGAGCCCCACCAATGCTTTACATCAAAGTCAGATTACTGATCATGGTTAGTGCTTAGGTAAAAAAAAAGAGAGCATAATGTTCTTAGTGGTGAAAGCTTTGTCAACTTCTAAGGAAGTGCAATACAAAATAACTGTAATTCCAATTACCAAGGAGGATGTTTGAGCTCATGTGCAGCAAACCTTCAACAAATCCATGATTATATAGTAGATTACATAGTATGAAAATAAGTCATTAGACCCATAACACACAATGCTCAATTTTTTGGGTGGTAAATGACTAGTCCTCATGTTAATAGCATTCAGGGTCACTCACATCTACATATACAGTACTCACGAGTCACTGCAAAGCAAAGCGGTGCTTGATTTCTGTCGCCAGTTTAATGTCTGGGGAGATAGGATGTCTCTTCCTGTCTTGCTTATATGCACACTCTGCTGTCTGAGCTTTTGCAGGGGGATTAGCACCCAGACTAGTCACTCAGAACCATTTGGACCCTCTTCTCCATTTCACATTTACACAGAAATCACTGCGTCATCATCCTTGCAGAGACACATTGCTATTCACATGAGGAACTTGTGTATCAGTAGTGGAGGATTAATTTAAGGGATCCTGTTTACTATTAATTACATATCGCATGTCTGTGTAATGTAAAAAAGTTGTATATATTTATGGTGGAATGATTTTCATAGGCATATTCATAGGAAGATGACAGAGCAATTAATTGTTATCATATCAAAATTGAAATTTGTAACAATGCAATTAGCAAATCACACAGGCTGCAATATAATTGTACTGGTTTTTGATTGGTCCATTTTCTATGCATATTAAAAATATGATCCATAGATGTTGGAAATGGAAGAAGTTCAATAGACTATAGTGTAGTTAATGTTTTGATGGTGATGTGTGTTAATGCTCCATCCCTTTTTAAAGCTACACTGTGAACATTGAACTGAGCCTTGATTTCGAACAATTCTGTTGCAAATCAAATCGGTAATTGCAATGTCTGTCAGAAAAAGCACAGTTCATTATTTTCCCCATAAATGAGCCCAATATAGGAGTCATCCTTCATGGTGTACTTTTTGTACTCTAGTATTTAATGTATGACAACAATTAGATGTTGCACGAAGTGAATTATTGTGACTAAAGCATCACAAGATCGTACCTTGAATTTATAATGATTTCATACTGATGTCAGTGCTGTAGCATTGCTGAAAAAAAGTTCAGCAATTTTCTTTCCACCATGTTCATCACTGTCCTCACAGTGGCGTCATTGATTGTCTGAGTGTTTGATACATTTATGATGTGATAAGATCATGATGTAAGTAAACATTTGGTAAATGAGCACTTAAGATGTAGATGTTGGGTTGATGGATTTTTAGATTGTAGTTTGAATATCGTAAGTGAGCTTGTTAGTACAATTACTTAATTACAACAGTTTGGACATCACATTCTTCTGTCTTTTCCCATTGTTTTTCTCAGAGCTGTGTGTAGTCAGTCAACTGTTGTTGATGATGTAGATGTTTCGCTATATTGATTAATAAAGCATTATGTTGTAAGACGTCCAGCACTGTCTGGTCATGACGATGTTTCAGAGAAGAAAGAATTTCCGATGCTGTTGTGAAAACAGAGTCACACTTGTGTAAAGTAAGACTTTGCAGTGGTGTTGCGTGTGTTTCTAAGTAGGATGCCTTCACTGCCTCCAAGTTTTGAAACCCAGATTCTCATTTCAGCATGCCAGCCACTGTGTCCGTGTGTGACCTTCTCTTTTCCTCACTTTCCCCTTCCCTTTCCTTCATGTCCTCCTCCTCTTTTTCCACTCGGCGGCTGGCCAGGGCCGGAGCAGCCGAAGCAGTGTAGCATTATTGGGTTTATGTGGTGGGCAGGCAGGCAGACAGGCAGAGGGAACTGAGCCAGATGGATAACAAACAGCACCCACTAAGGTAAAATAGAGCTCAGTGAATGTGTGTGTCAGAGTAAGTGTGTGCGTGTGTGTTAGAGTGCAGGAAATGTGGCCGCCAGACCAGGCTCTCTGACACTGTTGGGCTAGTCACTGTGGTGCCAGTGATGAGATGAACAAGGCTCCGTCACAACTTGGCCTCCTCTCTCCAGATTTTTTTTCTCACACACTCACTTCTCTTTCTGGCCAGCTAAATGAGAGAACACTATCGTGCTTGGAGAAACAGAGAGAGATGACCAGTGCAAATTATATTATTTCTCTCTCGGGGTTTTCTTTTTATTGCAAAGCAGTTTGTTGTCCTTTTCACTTAAACATACGCATCATTCTCCTCCTTACTGGAATCGTCTACACACTACTACACAATGAGAAACAGCATCTCTTTTCCGGTGATCGTTGAGCTTATTAATCAATTAATCATGAATGTCACGAATGTGAAGATTTTAAACAGTTACATATTGTATAAATGAATGGAGAGTACAAGAAAAACATTAATTTTGTCATGCATAATGGTATAAACCTTTGATGTATGTGCCTAACATCACAGGGTCTTCATCAGTTACACATTGTCCCATTGTCTCCTAACTTTCTTAATTTCACAAGAAAAAGGTCATGTGATTTGACCTCCCATTCCCTCCTTGAGTTACTGTTTTTATGTTGTAGTAGGTGCTTGTGCATGAAGCATATCACCTAATTAGTTCTTGTTTACTTGAATTAAATCATTTCTGGTTCAGTTACTTAATTAACAGATGACGTTAGTGTGTCATAGCTGGGTGAATCAGGATGATGGAAATTACATGACTTAACTTAGGAGAGAGTAAATTGAACCACAGCGTTGTTCTGCTCTTCCAGTCTTGGCCACTAGATGGCAACAAACGTACTTGGCCTTCCAAATTCAGTACCTTACACACACACTGCATTTCAGAGCTTGGGTCATGTACTCTGTGTGGCTAGACGTGCAGGAGCCACAAGCTGTCATTGTGTATCTTGGTGTTCATGCTTCTCGTGCTTCTTATGAAGCCTGAAAGCACCAATACTTCAGCTGCTCTGTTGGAAATTCAGCTTGCTCTCATCACCAAACAAAAATTAAGTCCACTCCAGTTGGCCAAAAGTCACTTTCAAAGTTTCACTTTGTTCTGATGCGCTATCCAAATATTAGCTGCTGCAAACCATCATGCATGAGTCTTTGACTCAACCTCTGGCTTCATTTGACAGTTTTACATCATTTCCCTGTGAAACATGACACGTAAAGTCTACTATGAGAGGAAATTTAGCAATTATTATTCTGTAGTTAGTTAAATCTGTCTTACATAACTTTTATTATGAACCAATGTCCATTAGATTCAACCTGAATCTAACTCTCTTTGAATTTCTTATTTAAGTGGTGTTTTTATCTCATGTACCATGCATTCCACACAGGAAGTTATTTGCTTTATGTATGACAAAAAAAAAGAAGCAACCACAAAAAGTTTCAGAAGTGAAATCTACTGCTTGTTCATCTCTTTGACAGGATAAGCTCTTCTTGCTGATAGTATTGCTTACCACCGCCAGTTTTCATACAAATCCTCTTAAATGCTTTCTGTTAACAAAGATCAAACAGACAGGGTAACAACATCAAGATTAGCAATACAAAAACCTCCTTATAACTAAATTATTGAGATGAGGCAAAAATCATGAAACCCCTAGGCCATCAACAAGTAATTAAATAAAAAATTATACAGGGATCCATAAATAATTAATGAAAATGATCAAAGGAGTTGGTGAGTACATATTTATTCTGTGTTGGTTGATTTTTCTGAATTCCAGGTGGGCTCTGGAGTGTCTTCACATTGGGTGGAGCTGGCAGCAAAGCAGGGATTGACCAGGAACCCAACCCCTTACCTTTGTCTAATCAGAGTCTTTTGTTACTGCTGGTCCTTGCCAATCTGACAGATGGACCTGACTGGCCCAACCCCTACCGTCAGGCCATTACGTGTTTCAGAAACACACAGGGTAAACACATATATGCACATATTTGTGACTGTTTACAAACACTGTGACATGTACCAGAGTGTTTTAATGTATTGTAATAACATTTTATTCGATGTATACCTCTGTCTATGTAGACACATCATCGCTGCCCGTGGAGCCTCCTCATACTTTCCAGATCAATTTCAACAGTCTGTACACTGCACTGTGTGAGCAGCAGCGCTCTGATCAGGCCACATTACTGCTGTACACTCTGCTTCACCAGAACACCAACATGAGGACGTATATGCTCTCCAGAACCGATATGGACAATCTGGTGGGTAGGATGGGAACACAAATTTGACACATGCACATTATTCATTATTCAAAGAACTCCGCATTTATACTCCTACATCAATCTGCGTATTGATGTATTTGTATCTTTTACTTTACGACTGATTACCGATTTGTATCGGTTACTTGTATCACACCATTATCAACAGAGAAGCACAGAAAACGCCACAACTTTGTTGTAATCAGGTTCAGCCAATGACCTTAATCAGCAATCACAATTCAAATGTCTTTACTTTATATACCAGTATGACCTTTCTGCGTTATACGGTATTAATGGCTGCTATAATAAAAAACCATCATTAGCAGATCTAGTTCATGCTTATTATGTAGGGGGTTAAGTCCAGCCACTTTCTCTGCAGAACAATAAAGCACGACTGCACGACAGCATAATGAACTAACGCTCAAACTGTGTGCGCTCGTGCTCACCGTGCTAGCTATTAACTGCTTTCACTCAGAGATTATGATAATATCTGCTGTGTTTAAATCTTAGATGTGACATGTCTATGGTTGGGAAGCAATGAGCCGTTATTCAGTGCTCCCGAAAAGTAAATAATGTAAAGCTTCTCGATTACCATCTGCAGTGCTGCTTTTTTTTGTACCACAGGTGGGCTTGTTTTATTTTATATATGAATACAGTTTTCATGAACTCTGTATATACCCTATTATAATATTATATGATTATATACCCTATTATCATATAGAACTGATGTTCTATATGATGCCTTTATTTTCATCCAATGTTTTTTCCAACGTTTACCCCCTCATGCTGATTTATTGTATCCTTTCTGACTGTATAAGTCAGAAGCACCAAAATTATAAATTAGCCGGCTGTGATTAAAGATAAATGTAACATTTCTGCATCAAAATATATAAAAACGTCAATACTAAAGTTTTATATTTTGTTCAATAGGGAACTTACATTCACCAACATCCTGTTTAAATATATAGAAATTAGTTTCTGTTCAAGGTAACAGGATAAAAGCGGTAGAAGATGAGTGAGTGAGTGTCTGAGTATCGGTCATTAATGGCTCACAACTACTCATTGATGTTTGCTGCTTGTTATGCCACTGTAGCACTCCCTGTTAAATGCACAGGAACATCAAATGAGACAACAAGACAGCAATCCCCATGATTAATAGACTATCAATTAAATAAATGAAACCAAACTAGGAAAATGTAGCCACTGTTTCCCTTTTTTTTAGAACCACAATAAACTGCTTTAATTAAAGTCATTTCTGTGATCATATTAACACATACATTATGTTCATATCTTCATTCTGCTCTCCCTGTCAGGTTCTGCCTATCCTCGAGATCCTTTACCACGTCGAGGAAAGAAATTCTCATCATGTGTACATGGCCCTCATAATTCTTCTCATTCTTACAGAGGATGATGCCTTTAATCGATCCATCCATGAGGTGGTGGGTATTATGTAGTTAAACGCACGCTGTTCACATTTCAGGAATTACCACTAAAAATGTCTTAGCTGTACTTGTTTCACGTACTTGTGCTTTTTTTTTTTTGTCAGCATGCTTTCCTTCAGTGTCTCTTCTTCTTGTTCTAGGTCTTGAAGAACGTCCCATGGTACACGGAGAGAACGCTGACAGAGATCTCCCTTGGTAGTTTGCTCATCCTGGTGGTTATTCGCACTATCCAGTTTAACATGACAAGAACGAGGGTAAGATGAACTCAAGTTCATATACACTCACACACTTTAGACACATTCACTGGTTCAAATGACTACATACACTGTATTTAACATTGAACATCACAGCTTTGTAGGAGTGAAGCTATAACATCTTGATTGCCCCTAATGCAGTTAAAGTCATAAACCCCACCCTCTCATTTTAGTCAGGTCTCATCACGATGAATGCTCATACGTTCATTTTGCTTAGAAGTAGTAAAAATGGCAGCATCAATATCTGGGATATTTTAAGTTTAATTTTTGTACAGATGAAGGATATTGTGATATGTTCACGCAAATATTTAAGTCCAGTAAATTACATTTTACTAGTAATAAATGCTATGTGTCTATGTGCTTCTTCCCTAGGACAAATACCTCCACACCAACTGTCTGGCTGCACTTGCCAACATGTCAGCCCAGTTTCGATGTCTGCACCAGTACGCAGCCCAGCGCATCATCAGGTAAGAACAGAAAAAGGACGATACATCAACTGACAATTTTTATCCCAAAAGGAATGTCAAGCTTAGTTTAACCCACTGAATGAAATGCCTGGCAGATGAAATATTTAAAATCTAATATTAACAGTTAACACATGCAATGTTTGATTTGATTCAATGATTTGCAGTATTTTCCCACAACAGTTTTAATACAAACACACAGATCTAACCACTAACTAAACTGCACGACCAGACCTCTGATGGCAGCAAAAATAATCACCACATACGTGTGTGTGTATGTCGTCCACTAATTCTGAAAATGTGCTGAGTAGGCTTTCTGTTCTCGCTGCCAGTTTGAATAAAACACAACAAATGTGCATTTCTGAGAGTCTAGAGCCTCAACCTCAGAAATATATTATGTAAGTTTCGACTGATTTTCAAGGAGAGGCCTTCCTCAGAGAATGTGTGCGTATAACATTTCAGGAAATGATGTGAGGATGATCTGATGTTATTTCATGCGCAGAAATCAACATCAGACGTTTGTGTCACTGTTAGCAGGGGTGTTTTCCATTTTATATTAATTGGTGCTTTATGAACACAGGGGGCCTCAGAACAATCATCTGCTTTGAATAAAAGCATCTGCGTGAGGACAGGGAATGGAACTTTTCATTCACACACAAACATGCTCTTTAGTTTCAATTTTTCATGACTAAAATATTTATCATTATCTCAACTTGACATTGGATGTAGCAGAAACAGAGGTGTTCTTGTGTAGACCAAAAAAAATGTTATGTAACACGAGAGCATGTAGAGAAAGGGTTTGACCCACAATGACACGGAAGACTGCAGAGGACAAGACCTAAACCACACACAAACACTCAAGCATGCACACACACAGACACACAGTCATTCACTTCTGTTTGTTAGCTTCAGACAGACCGGGGAAGAATGTTTCCTTCCTACGTGCACACATTCATGCACACTCAAGGATCCCCTTATCTCCCTGCCTGTGTCTTTCTCCGTATCTGTGACGCTCCAGTGTTTTTAGTCAAAAAGGAACACCGTCTGTGAACGTGTACATGTCCGTCTCGTGGTGATGTAGAGTGACTGACTGCATGTCTGATGATAATGATAATGATGATGACTATGATGGTCTGGGTTGGGTTTAACTGGCTGGCTGGCTTGCTAGATAAAGGGAAATTTCCTGGCAGGAATTTCCACATGGCAGCCAGACACTGCTGAACCCTGCTCCATAATTGACTCTTAGAGAATCATGGCTGGAATTGTTTGTTTACAAGCTGCAGTGGGTTTGTTTGCCCCAACCATTGCCAGCCATCTTTAGGTATAGTTCTCATCCTTTGTCTTTGGGCTTGGTAATAATTAAATAGCAATATACAGTATATGGTGATGATGAAATATTTATGTACTGTGCAAACACATAATTGCCATGAACGTTTTGCTTTGGATGTGTGACACGTTTCTCTGCTTTAAAAAGAACTATCAATATTGACAGCTTTTGAAAAGGTTTTACTTTTTCTGCATCTATATCACATTTTGGCCATATTCATACTTCCCTGCTTATTTTGAATATTGAAAAAGGAGAAGGTGTGATGCTGTTGTTGCACGTCTCCCTCCTCCTTCTCCTCCTCATACACACACGGTAAATATGATGCCACTAATTCCCATTTCACTCTCAACTATTCTGCCGAGGTGTTAGCATTTGTAAACATTATTTGAATGCAGCCATAATGCAAGCCTCGAAGTAAATGCATGCACAATTTTAGTTCTCTCATATGTATGAACGTGCACTTTTGTGTCCAAATGAAAAACGACACTGGCAGAGACAGAGCACCTTCACATTCAGTTTTTCAGGGTACACCATGTCTGTCAGTGTCTCAGTCTTATACCTTATTTGAGGATTAGGCAGCAGCATGGAAATCCTCCTGTGTGGCTGTTTCCTGTTCATGTCCGTCACTGCCTCGGCATAAACGAAGGATGTAGCGGAGCAGCTAATCAAAGTGCGTTATTGTGGGCAAGGGTCCCAGGTGGAGCTTCCTTGGTGGTCTGTCGTTTGAAAGAGAGTAGATAGTACAAGAGGCCCTATCAGGCAAACATGGCTTCTTTGACATTAGGTCTTTAGATATCAGGTAGACCTCCTCTTAGTTGCTCCGATATCTCCATTCAGCTATCATTTGGCCAATTAGTCTGCTTAAATAACGCTGAGAGATGTGTTGTGTGTGTGTGTTCTCCAGTGTTGATAGACGGGCAGGTGTTGCTACAAGGAACTTGGTTGAAAACATTTTTATGCATCTCAGATTCCCTAGCCCTTTGCTGTCATTGAATTTAATTTATTCTGCAAATCTTGTTCCTTGATTAACACACAAATTAAAAAATGTACACCCTTGGGGACTCTAGAGAGAGTATTAAAAATTTGTAATTAAAACAGAAGGTCATTAATAATTTTGCTAACACTTTGTAGTAAACAGGATGGTCAAATATATATGTGTGTGTTTGTTGCTATTTTCATACAACTAATTTATTAAAACAGATTTATTGTGTTGTGTCGTTTTTGTGAATTATGTTTTGGTCAAAGCACTTTTTTGTGAACACGCTTGACGCGTGATTCGGCTGCCTGTGATATTAACACTGCTGTTAATTGTGTGTGTGTGTGTGTGTGTGTGCGTCACACTTGCTTGTTATCTTCACCCATCCTGTTGTTACCACTAACCAGACTGTGTGACTACTGATGTCCTGCTATCACATGCCACACTGTAATCACATACAGACAACACTACGCACAAAAAGCACACTGTTACCTAAAAACGGAACAAACAAATACATGTGGCTAAATAAAAGCCAGTTAACAAAGGAGCATTGTGGTCGGAAATGAATGGTAAATTAAGCTTATCTTAAGAATGTTCAAGATCATTTTGTTACTCCAAGACTACTTATATATTTTTAACAGCCTCATTCTGAAAGTAAAACAACCCTGTCTCTAATATAATCTGTTGAAAACACTTTCATTGCAGGTCAAAAATATGTCAACAGAATGTGTATTTGGGTTTTGGCTTATTTTGTCCCCACAGAAGTGTGTCATTTATCAGGCGCTGCTGCTCTGACTGCCCTATCTGTCTCTCTCCTGCAGTTTATTTGCTTTACTGTCCAAAAAGCACAACAAGGTTTTGGAGCAGGCCACTCAGAGTCTCCGTGGCAGACAGGAAGACAACACAGCCTTGCCTGACTATGTGAGTAATAGACAAAGTCATACTTATTGTTCAATAACGTGGCAGACGTGGAATGCTCACAGTTTGGTGAGTGTGAAATAACGTGAATTACATGAGTTACACAAATTCTAATGCTTTGCATTTTATAACATTTGAGTCAACTTTCCTTTTTGTTTTACTCCATTCATCATACTTCATTCATGAGTGCATGTTCTTCCCTGTGTGGGCTTTCTCCACACACTCCTCACTTCCTCCCACAGTCCAAAAACATGCAGATTGGAGTTACGTTCCCATTGGGATGGATAGATGGAATTATGGGAAATTGACTTCTTTCGATCAGTTGAAAGACACTACTTTCTGTTCACGATACATACAGTGTCTAAATTCTCACTTATTTAATTAACTTGTGTAATTATCAGCTGTTTCAACATTGTTTTGTATTTTAAGGAAGAATTTACTGGTAAGCCAAGTTCTGTTAGCTGCTTTAGGATTCATTTAATTGTGTAGTTTCTAATAAAATCTTTGAAAAAGCACCAAATGTATGCCCTATAGCTGCTGACCTAGTTTCTAGTGGCTGTCTCCACCGTTCCTTTGTTTTTTCTCATTACATTTTCACTCCATATCCCGTGTAATTTGCATTGAAAATAGTTTCCACTTGTAGACTAATATTTGATGAAACTATCAAGCATTAGCAAAACTGCAGTTTTGAATAATTTATTCTACATGGCTCCAAATTAATATTGCAATTTCTCTGAAACTTCTGTATTAATCTGAAATTGAAATCTTACAGCAGTAATGTGGTGGAATTTTGTTGGAGCCTAAACCGATAACGGAGGGTGATGTAGTGTTCCACTAAAATATAATGACTCGATAAGGATCTTACTAACAGTCACATCAGACTAGGGAGTGCACTCTGTTGACAATTGGTTGTGTATAATTGTTGATATTTGTGTTGAGGCACCTTTGCCCTCAGGTTTGTCTGTCTACATCTCAGTCTGGCTGTCTCATCAGATTTGCATGGTTCCAGAGAAGTGTGTGTGTGTGTGTGTGTGGCAGTTGGTGATGTTAGTGTGTCCCCATAGATGCCCTTAGGTGTTAGGGTAATGAGAGTGTATTTGAGTGCTCCTTCAGCCATGTAGAGACTGTCTGATGAGGCCCTACAAACGGACATCTATGCAAACACATAAACACTCACACATACTCATAAACACGTATCAAATGCAATTATCCATCCTTTCTTTTTATGCTGGCTGCCTTCAGGGCTTATTTTTAATCTTCTGTTTTATTCACACACATTCATAAACGCTCACTGTACATGACTGAGAATGGAAAAGGAAAAACAGATTTCTTGGCAATGATTAAATTTTCTCTGTTGACAATATCACTGTTCCCCAGCTGTTCCTGTAAGAGATTCCATCAGAGTCTATTTAATAATGACAAATATAAGACAAATACATAGCAAAGAGTATGGTTCCCATCACAAAAAAGATGCATTGTTTTGCTCGGGGCACAAGGCAGATTTCCTGTATGTCATGGGAAATTTATATCAAGTTTCTTTTTTCTTAGAAAAGTGTCTGACATCTTGTCTGGGTCATAGACTTTAAAGAAGGAGCTGGTCAACATTTTTGATACACATATCCTTGAGCTTAGACTATACTAACTCAATGTGACATTGGTTCCCATGTCTACAAAGGTTCTCCTATCCACAGCTAAATGTTTCTAGTTTTGTTGACATCTCTTCATGAAAAGGAACATGCTGTGTTGTTTGCACTTTGTACATACAGTGTGCACCCCCCGCCCAAATTAATTTTAATTGTGTCTTGAAGACAAGTTGAGCTTCAGTTGTGTTCACACGGAAGTGCACAGTTGGCTTTTCCCACATGTTTGTCAGTAAACGTCTTGTTCTTATTCTGAGGTGTTTTTTTTAAGTGTTTGATAAGGCCTGTTGTGTTGTGCCGTTCAGAGAAAAGGGGACCTTCCATTCTTGCTGTTAATCGCTTGTTCCCATTTGTTAAACACACTGATTGTGTCCAACTTGTCAGTCTACATGAAACCTTCCCCAGGCTCTTTATGTTTTATTAGAGGAAGCAGTGGTGGCTCTGTGGGCGTGAGCTTCAGTCCCTTGGTCCGCCACTTTGGTCAAATGTCTCAGTGATGATTATAGATGGATAACCAGGACATTTTTTACATGTTTATGTTGCCAAGCGAATGACCCCTATGGCTCTGTAGATTTCTTGATTTATGTTCATCTCTGTGGAGATCTCTACTGGATTGATTAGTTCACTCAGTTTTTTAAAGTAAATTTCATTATTTATCTTTTATTAGTATTATTGTTTGAAAAATCACTCAAGATTATTCATTTACAACAATGTATTGACTATTACTTTAGCTGATGGCTTATTCTGCTCCACCAATCAGATCATTTCATGAAATGTGTGACTGAAACAAGAGAAGTGGGCTATCATACTGCCGTAACTTTTAAACGAGAGTGTAAATTAATCACGCTTAATCATGAATGCAAATGCTGCATGATCTCAAAATATGGCTGTTTTCAAGTGTTGCAAAATTGGATCTGAAGATCACAACAGTCTGGGGCAGAGGCTTTCACAACAATTTTCAGAACATTCTGGTGGAAAGCAGCGCCTGGGTCACTCACTCACTTGTGATGTTTCCAGAGATTTTCCTGTTGTATTCTCACATGCGCTCACACTAACTTTCTCTATAAATGTGATTAGTGGCCTTGCAGGTTAAATTCCTCACGTTCCCCACACACAATCCCTATGCATTCAAATTCAGTCAGACTTCAGTGTATGTGTGAAAGCAGAGAGCCTATGTGCTGAGGGCTCAAACCGTGTTTGCATGTAGACTTAAGATTAAGCAAATGTCTAGCTCATTTGTTCATATCAGCAGAGTAAGATTGGGGATGAAAACTAAACAGCTAGTTAAATATTTAATGCAGCAATATAATGTGAACGTAGGTTTACTCAGTACAGAAGTTAATAGTTGCAAATGATACCTATAAGGTGAACTTTACAATGGCCATTTATTCTATACTTCATCCCATGGTATTAATCTTAGATGGAGATTTGCATAAAACTCATGCATAGCATTATCTGACTTATAGTCTTAATAACCTTACACACCAGCCAAGGTGTGTCATTTGTTCTACAGATGTGACGTCAATTAAAGGACTGCTGACCCATCATATCGACTTGCTTTTTTTTTTTTTTTTATCTCCAACTCTGGCCCTCCACTCTTCCTCCCATAGCAGGGAATGTGGCAGTGTAATTGGAAACCACTTGCTTGGGTTTTAGTCACAAAATTGCAACATTAGAACATAAGTTTTGTATATGGAGAGAAAGAACATGTGAGGAGAAAACAGGCTGAAGGAGAGGAGAGGAGATGAGAGAGTGGGTGTTAGTGTGTTTTTGTGACGGGCATCTGGAAACAATGTCATTTGGCTAAGTCTGGCTCTGGAAAGAGAACTAATGTTTGTTTAATGTGGGATTGTCCTGGACATGTAATTGCTCTCTTTACACGGGGGCAGGATATGAAAAAACACCATGCTGAGCTTTAAGCTGTGGTTTAAAGCTGGGTCTATTCTGCTTATGTGTGAATGTCTCCCTCTTTCTCAAGTCAGTATTTACATGACATTACAAAATAAAGAATTTTGTGTTGGTCTGACTAAAACCAGACCTACACAAAACAGTAGGCCAAAAGTGACAAAAACATGGCAAAATCTTGGCCAGTCAGCTTAAAGAACTAAATATTTCATGGTTCTTGTGATGGTAGGAAGTCTCGGGAATGGCGCTTGACAGCAACTAACAACTAACAGCCATACAGGAAACTGTCTAATACTAATAAGATGCAAGGATATGTATCTCCACCAGGCATAGTGGAGATGGACACACTTCAGTCAGTCAATCAACTCCCCTCTAGTGCTTGTATACTGAGACAAGGGCAGTCCCCCATTTGAACAATGTAGTTGAGCCACAGTCTTCTCCTGTGTTTCTCCATCCTCTCTGTCTTTGTCTGCCACTCTCTCCCTCTCTGTACCACGCATATGCACCCCCCCCCCCCCACCCCCATTCCTGCATGTGTTTGTGCTGCTGTGTCTGGTTACTGTCAGGGAAGAACGAGTGAAGGGTTAGGGCCTCTTGAGCCCCTGGGGAACATCCAGAGGCTTCCAGTCCATGCAGGGCAACTCTCTGAGGGCCTCTCAGTTGTTCTCTGCAGCCTCTGCACCTTTTGATTGCAGTTGTTTTTCTGTTGTTTTGTTTTTCTTGCCCGTTGAGATATATGTTGTGACATGCATTATGTGCCCATGCACACTAACACATAAAAAGAGGGAAGTTTGTGCAGTGTTGCTGTGCTTTGCACTGTGTGTCACTGTTTATGCTCCCGGCCAGTGGTAGTGGTAATGTTACTTTTCTGCCTCTGTCTGTTTATGGTTGCACATTTCTGGGAAGAGATGACAAGCATGCGTGGACACACACACACACACACACACACACACACACACACACACACACACACAAATGCACACACAGCCAGAAGCATGTTGGACCACCCTGTCTATGTGTTTACGTATGCTGGTTGAGTCACAATCTGTGATCTCTTTTTAATAGCCAGTAGTAGACACATGCATTAACTTTGTATCACCATTCCTCTTGTTTCGGGGAGCAGCAGAGCCCGAGGATGTATCCACTGATAATCAACATTATGCCTTCTGTTTGTTATCTGAGCTTCTAGGAATTAACCACTTTGTTATTAGGTTAGAAAATTGTTTTGCAAAATCCCCAGTTTTCCATTGAATCAGCTATTGCTCACAGACAATGATGGAAAAGAGTTTGAGTTTAAGTCAAGATTTTGACATAGGTTTTAAGGTCATTGGCGTTTACCTGCCACATTGCTTGAATTAATTAGTTTCTTTGAGGTATTTCAGCAGTTAATAATATAATTGATTCACTTGGCCCTGAGATGGACTGGCAACCTGTCTAGGATGTACCCCACCTTTTGCCCTATGTCATTTGGTATTGGCACCAGCGCCCCCATGACCCTCATGGGGGTGGAGGATAAAGTGGTAGAAGATGGGTGGATGGATGGTTGCAGTTTTTTTTGGCCACACTGAAGTCTGCCAATGAGTAACAAGTAACTGATGCACACTAATGTCCATCTAGGTTTGAGGTTATGTAAAACAATGTTTCCATTACATAATGTGTCCACTGGGTAGCACTAACACATTTATAATTTTGCAGAGAAAGAAAAATGCTTCTACAGGTTAAACAGTGTTTTGTGTGACCTACCCTTACTTTTGAACAATAATCCAGTCTAAGTCTGTTACACCAGGTTTATTCAAGAAATGCTTGAGCATTGCATCCACATGTTGTATGAGTTCATCTCATTGACAACTTGCTAATATATAAGACCAACTTTCAGTCACATCATTCCAATCCAGATGTCAATGATCAGAGAACATAAACACAACAAAGCTGGTGGTGCAGACTTTTGCACAGTACTTCAGATTCTTACAGGTGACGTTATGACCAATGGCCACTTGATCTATATCCCTCTCTGCATGTTTAAATGACTTGAATATGGCTGTGTTCACTGTAGGAATCACAAATAGGAATCTCATTTAATTTTAACTTCAGCTTCTTCTACTTATTACTCACTTATGCGCTGTGGTGCTAATGGAGCCTCTGGGAAGACACCATGTGCCAGGACGGACATCACTGTCTCCATTCACAAATGGTTTTCCTGAGAACAGCACTTGATTGATTGCAGTATGAATTATCCCATCACATTTCTTATGGTCTTTTGATGTAAATCCAGTCTCATTACAGGGTTGATGTATATTATCTACATTTCCCTGAAATGAGAGGTTACTTTACACTGATGTTCTGTCATTTAATATGAAAATACCCAGAGGGGAGACACGGAGGGGAAAAATTAGGAAATTAAAGGACATCTATACATTTTACCCATAACCATTCAAAGCCTATATTTTTCTTCACCGAAAGAATTTATTACATCAGGCTCTTCTGTCTGATGCCTAAGTGAACAGCATGTTTTGTGCACGGCGAACAAGTATTTTTCAAGATTTAGCACAGTGGCATCAAAGAAGTTGGACAATTTTATAATTTTTTTTTTTTTTTTTTTTTACACAACAGTTAAACCTTGCTGTTACTATGGTACAACAGAATGTAGCACAGCATGAAAAAAGTAGCTTCCACATCAGTTGAATGGGAAGAGACCATCTATGTGTGGGGGTGTCGGTGCAGGAGGCTTCACTTGCTCTTTGATGCATGCAGCTTCAAAAGCTTTGTGGATGTCTGCACTACATATGCTGTTTAGCTACATTGACTGCTATATGCAAGAGCATATTCATGTATGATTAGACATATTTCTGTTTCCCAACACATAAAATGACTGGACCTGTAATAACTATCCAAAAAATTCTTCAAACTAAGAAACCTGTGAACTGGACCGCCTAAATCACATGTGTTGGATACATTATTTTTAGTATCCGGCTGTTATTGTCCTGATGTTTCACTGAAAAGTTGTTGGTAAAAATAAAACCTTTCTAAATGAGGTTAAATACAAGTTTTAATTTACGTGAAACACGTAAACAGTTTGGTGGTTAAACACCTAAACTGCGATCCATAATAAGGCTTCACTACCTCCGTTAGACTTATGTCACTTTCAGTGTGGCTCATTATGTTGTTCTGTCGGTCTCAACAAAGGTCTGTCGCTTTGGGTTCTTCTCATTAAGGCAGTAACCTACTGAGAGCCGAGAGCTGGCTTCTTTACTATCACCCTCACCCAATCTACCCATCTGTAGCCTCTCATCTGTCAATTTTTTCTCCTCACCTTCACCACAAAGATGGAATAAGGGCCAAATTGTTCATTGAATAGTTACGTTATCACTTTATCCATCTGTCATCTGCCTCTCTCCTGTGTGTGTCTGATTATCTCTGTGTTTCTTGAGCAGTAGGAGTGCCAGCCCTACAGGCAGCAGGTGCTCTGGGGTCCTCATGATTGTCTGCTTCCAAATGGTAATTAGGGCATCCCTGCTGCGCCTTGGTCTTTTTCTGATCGAGCCATAGCAAAAAGAGCACAGCTCACAGTAGATCAATTAGCACTGCACACCTTTTATTTGCCAGTGCTTTTGCAGCTGTTGGCATTATCCTTTTTCATCACCATCACCAATGTTTCGCCCTCTAGCCTCCTGCTGTTGGTGCCAGACAAATCTCAGAGACTCAGAGAGTAAATGTAAACTGATAATAGTAATTGTCTGCCTGTAAAATATGCTGGACTTCCCCTCTACACAGACAGTGATGCAGTGATTGTCCGACACAGTTTTTCCTAAACTGATTCAACCGGTGTTGTGTTGGTGCTGTTGTTCTGTTGTGGAAACCCTTGTCTGTGTTGGTGTGTGCAACAAAGGATGTGTTGTGAATGTGTGAGGCTATTGGGTAATGAGAAGCTGACCTGTGTACAATGCTGTGCAAAATGGTGTGATTATGACATGACCATGGTACCATAATGCAGGTCAGACAGTGACCTATTTAAAAAAAAAACTCCCAAAAGACATAGCAGGCTGCTGCTGCTCAGCCAGTCTGACCCTTTCTGCCTGTCCATGTGTTTTTTCTTCTTCTCATTCTTCTCCTTTTCCATTTGTCTCATTCAAACTATATGTCAATTAAAATGCTGCTTTTCTTTGGTTCTAGGTGCATTTTACATGAAACTACTCCCGAATATTTCTTATTTAGGTGTGGCTTTCATTTCTTTTTGTTTGTGTTTATCTCCGTGCCCTTGTCTTAATATGTCTGGTTTGTCTGCCCTGCAACAGCCTGCAGTGAGCAGCGGGGCCAGCCAGGAAATCACTAAGCTATTGGTTTAATGATGCCAGCACCTACTTTAAAGGGATTTACATGTCTGTGTCTCTAAACACCCTGTCCACTCACACAAACATTTGCACAAAAACATGCATGGGTATGATACCAGGAATGGCCAGACAACCACCAAGATAGTGTAGTGCAGGCACTGCCCTTCCCATGTACAGATTACATCTGCAAACTCTATAATTTTCTTTGTCAGACAGATAGCAAAGGTTAAAACGTGTACCTGTAGACATTACAAATGAAAACACATTTGTGCCCAGCATGCTGAAGAATTAGCAGGACAATCAGACAGATGGAAAAGCTTACACACACACACACACACACACACTCACAGCTTCCTGTAAGGTTTGAGTAAAACGAGTTAAATGGGCCAGTTATCATTGAGACTAATGATACAGCTCATGTCTGAGGCCTGTGTTTTCTTGGGTGGAGAGAGGACATTAAACAGCAGCATGAGTGGTTGTGACTAAATGACAATGCAGGAAGCTTTAAATTGCATATGAGTGGAGAAGGAGTAGAAAAGCAGTTGGGGTTGGGTAGGAAGGTGAAGTAAAGAAAGAATGAAAGAGGGTAGGAAAGTAATGTTTTAATTTGGTCATTCAAACACATTTCAGGTGTTTTCTTTTTGTCATCGAGACATTTTTCGGGAAAACAAGTATAAAGTACAGAGTGGGGACTGGGAAGTGTAAAAGGAGGAGCCTAGATATTTAAATCCTGGGTTTCAAGTAGACCATGGTCCTTTTAATCTCATCCACTTGTCAAACATACACACAGGGCCAGGCAGACGTCTAGCTAGCCTATTTTCATGTGACCTTCATGTGTGGCATTTTTTTCCTGCCAGGCTAATCTCATTAAGTTGGGTGCAGAACTGGAGAACAAAACACTAGGCATCCCTCACTCCTACTCTGTCCTCCTCTCCTCCTTTTGTCTCCTCTTCATCATGTTCGCTTTTTCCATTAACCCTTCCCACCTCCATTGTCTTCTTCCGTGCTTCCATTTTAGTTCCTGTCCTCCCTCCTCTACGTCCTCTGCCGCCTCTTCTTCCCACTCGGTTGTCTCCCGTATCTGTCCCTTCTTTCTGTCTAATTATGGCCTGCCACAGCAGAACAGAATAGAGCAGGTCTAACTCGGCAAAGGAGTCAAACCTCTGGAGCCACCTCTGCTCCCAGACACACAATCAATCCTCGTTATAGCCAGCTCTCTTGCCTTCCACTTTTCTTCTTCATGTCTGCCTGTTTAAGCTCCTGCGCACCTTTATCTGCCAGCTTTTGGACATCAGTGCAATGCATTATTGCATCTGTGTGACAGGTCTGATCCTTGGCCAGGCAGTACAATTGTTTACAGTCATTCTAATCTCTCTGCCTACTTTCAGGATGTATTAGAACGTGCATGGGGTTGTGCGTAGGCATAGCACAAAAAGAAAAGGCCACACAGTGAGAACAGTTATTTATAAGATAAGCACTTGTATCTAAAACAGGGCACAGAAGATGGAATATATAATGCTGCCACATGCAGTTCTGTTGCAGATGGTTCACCCAGATTGGAGGTGGAATCTCAGCTTGCTGTTGCAGTCTCACCAGGCTTCAGTTCTGAATCTGGTCTGAGCTGGTTTTTGCAAATGAATCAAAGCATGTCATCTTTCACTTGAAAATGAATCCTTAAGGATAAATCTGTGAGAACAACACTGAGACCTGTTATCCTCATTCAGATTCATGATTGTTTGTTTTTTTCCATACGAACATGAATTCAAATACACTTGATGCATAAGGGTGTGTCTTACAAAGCAGAGGCAATACGCTTTTTTGAATAACATAGCTCCTCTAAACTGCACATAAAAGATAAAAGTGCCTATTTTAATGTATTTTACAGGACTTACTATAGTTCGAGGAAATATACTTTCCTCCTTTTAAGCCTTTAAATGAAGCAGGATGTAACCCCAGAGGAAGCTACTGATCAGTACTGTCTAAGGCGAGGCTTCCTGTAAAGCAAAGATAATGATTAAAGCTTTGGGCTGGTATTTATTCCTCAGAGTTTTGAAGTTGTGCAACTTATGGTGATTTGCATGTTCCAGCATTATCTTCTTGATGTCCCCGTCCTTAATTGGTATTCGCTCTCTTTTCTGCCTGTATACTGTCCTATCATGATCAACAGTCAAAGGCTGCATTTGTGCTGCATTCCATTTACATCAGAACACAGGCGTTGGAACTGGGAGTGACGCAAACCTCTGAGTTGACTGTGTACCAGAGAGAAGTCAGAAAAAAAGCATGTCCACAGATTTGTATGAAGAACATTGTAAATAACTCATCATGTCATCTACTCAAACACCTGCTTCTTATTCTTTGTCCTTCCCACACCTGTCTCCTCCCATACTGACACATGTCACTGTCCTGATCAGTGATTTTAAGAGGTCACCTTTCTTCCCATACTATAAGACCTTGACTGAAAACTTAGTTAACTACATTCTTTCCTTTTCCTCTCCTTACATTATTCCCTCTCTCCCGCCCAACTCCTCCACCTCTTTATTACCCCCTGCTGATCAATCTATCAGGAGGCAATCATTTAAAAACACCATTACATGAGAAACCACTGTTGTGGGAAACCAATTAACCTTTACATCCTCCCTTTCCCTCAGGCCCAGGACCTGAATGTGATTGAGGAGGTGATCCGCATGATGCTGGAAATCATCAACTCTTGCCTGTGCAACTCGCTTCACCACAACCCAAACCTGGTATATGCGCTGCTCTACAAGAGGGAGCTCTTTGAGCAGTTCAGGTTGCACCCATCCTTCCAGGACATCATGCAGAACCTGGACACGGTCAGTGCAAGTTTTACCAAAACATTGGAAGTGAATTGACAGAGGCTTGGAACTAGTGGAAGAGCTTTACACCATTGTGTTGGCTGACATGTGATACTATTCAGTAGATCAAGGTTGTACAGACTTTCCCTGAATGTCCTCTCCATCTTCAGGGAAAGATTCACAAAGCTATGCAGCCCTGAAACACATGCAAACTGCATCAGTAACATAGTGTGTAGATCGACTGTGCTGCATACAGAGCTCTGTGAGCTTAAGTAGTATTGATGAATTAATCAGTCCCCTTGTGTCGAGAGGCTCGATGTCAAATATTCATCGGGAGTGTTTTGTGTATGGGGGAGGAAGGAACGGAGCAAAAGAATGCTGTCATTCATTGCTGTATTAGTCATGTAGAGGAGGAAAGGAAGCTTTGGTGTGTACATATAAGGGATGGGGGTTGCTGCGTACACTGCCATGGGCTTTGCTGTTATCCATAAGTATGAGGGAGGCATGCTAGCTAGAATCCCTTAGTTAAGTCAGTCTCCCTAAGGCTATTCTCAAAAGCCTTCCCTATGCTTGCAAATCCATGTGTGTGAGCATGAGACTCAAGATGAGGGGCTGGCTGTGTTTTTGCTCCTCTAAATTAACCCCATATGGAAGGCCTTCGGACTTAATGAAGAGATTAGTATTAGATAGATGGAGACGCACACGCACACAGTATTCTTGTGGGATCTGGCGTATTTGAGTTTCTTTTAAACGCTGTAAGGAGAGAACACATTGCCCGTAGATGCATTTTTTTCACTATTGGTTTGACAAATAAAGCATCAAAAAGAATCGGTAATGCCATGATTTTGCCAAGGGAAAACCTAGCACAGAAGTTGAAATGCCAATTACCATTTCCTTGAACTCTTGTTTAGATTAAACCCAGAAGGCAATAAATAATTTGAGCTACAAGTACTTGTAGTCGAGTAAAGTTCGAGAGACGATACGTGCTCGGACCCTTGATGCCTACAAGCAGGTTAGCAAAGTGTTCATGCATCCACTTTAAAATGTGTATCTCTGTTTTTAGCTGCATTTTCATAGCAATGTACCGCTGTTAGGAAACTTGTTGGCTGGTGATGCAAACAGTATAATGTAATGTATGAAAACAAGCTGTAGCGGCATACATTTAACATCGCTTTAAGGCAACTCTTGGTGTTAACAGGGTGGAATGTTAAACAGCCATGTTTACTACTTTTCAGAATGACACCCACATTGTTCTTACATAGATCTTCATATTGCGCCCAGTGTCATCATAAAGGTAAAGCTCCATACAGTTGGATAAGAGAAGTCAAAGAGCTTCATGACAGAACTGGAACTTGTTGTGAAATCAATGTGACACAAAATCCTATCCATTTAGTAATAGGAACAATATTTTATGGTCAAAGATTATGACAAAAATGGATCATACAGCCCAACAGTAATGATATAAGAATTATATGTTGACACATATGAATAAACCCAAAATTGAATACTATACATATGAATTATATTACATTTTAATAAAATAGTCAAATATGCAATACAATGCTGCCCAAAAATGTATACTTGCAGTTTGCTGTTCTACCCTTTTTTCTTTTTCTTTAGTATTTGTTACAGATACTATGTCTGTGATAACATCACTTGTGTTTATAGGTACTAATAAGTGTATTTTGGTTTTGAAACATGGTTGATAATACATCTCTGTCAGTCTAAATGTATTTCCTGCAAAGTTGGCTTCTGTATGATGATTTGCTTTTTCTTCTCATGTGACCATTAGGTGATTGGCTTCTTCAGTCAGCGTCTGGAGCTGGCTGGAACTGACCTGTCAGTTGAGAGGGTTCAGGAGGTCATTATGAAAGGAGCCCAGGCCCTGCCCAAAGACAGACTGAGGGTAAAACACACAAACGCACATTCCTACGCATACCGGTATAATCTTTTACTCAAGTCTCCTCCAACAAGTATCTATCCTACTGCATGCAAAGGACCGTTCATAGTGCTAGATTAATCCCACTGCCAATGGCAGTAGAAGCTATATATTCAGGCATATCCCCAGAATGAAAATAACATGGTGCTCATGTTGGTTTAATGTGTTCTGTGGGAGAGATGCCTTAGGTCATAATTTGTGACACCAGGAATATGATAATAATAATGTTATCATAAAAACAAATACCCCACCCACCCATCCACGTTATACTACATCAAGAATTTCTTCAAGGTTGGCAGCTCTTTATACACACAAACACACACACACACACACACACACACACACAGTAAGAGGACAGATTGGATGGCAGAGCATTGAGACAAGGAATAATAAAATATTGCCGGCTGAGGATGAAGCTGGACATATTGGACTTCAGGATTCCCGCGGAGAATCTAAGAATGTGTTGTTTACGGCTGCAAGGTACGATAGATTGGTACCGAGGAGGTGAAAAAAATTGAATTAGTTTGTCTGGGCAGGTGAAAGAGCAGGAAAGGAATGGTATAGGGATATGGACTGAGGCGAGGGAAAGATGGAAAGCGCCATTGGGACATGAGACAAAAGGCCAAAGCCCAATTCTCATTAGCATTAATACCCATCTTCATTCCATCTCTGCTTGCCTGCTCCATCCGAACATGTAATGACATTTCAAGGAGATGGGATAGGGGGCTATGGGGCACTTTGTCATGGGCACATAAGATCAGGAGGAGGGGGTAAGGGGACATAAATCTGCCACAGCGCCTCGTTACCCAACACCCAACATTCCTAGCGGGTTCGCTAACCCCCGCCCCTCCCAGTGCTCCACCATTAATCAGTGAGGAAATATGTAACCAGCGGTCTCCCCACTCCGCTCCTCACCAGCAGTGAAGCTCTTAATTGCATGTTTCATCATGTGTTTCATGTTCTATACTTGGCGGCTGGCTGCAAGGCATTTGTCTAACTAGCCTATGTGGAAGAGGGATGGGCGCGTGGGCACGTGGCCACGCGCACTCCTCGTCTCACTCTCAGTCGGCACGTCAGAGCGCTAATGTAGCGATCGACCATAAAGCTGTAGAATTACACATGGCACAATGAGGATAACCCTGGCATGTCCTTCAGCGAGGTTAGTGTACCTGTGGCACTCACTGATGGCTGCAGCACAAATACGAGTGTGTGTCATCTTCTCCATCAGTGTTTGTGACTTTGAAGATGACCATTTTGTGTCTGTGCAAAAGTGTTGTTGAATTTCACAATGCCTCCTTTCTGGCTCCAATGGAAGGCGTGATGTTTCCTCAGGGAGAGGTCCTTACTGCTTGGTACCATTTCAAAGGTACCATCAAG
This sequence comes from Solea solea, assembly GCF_958295425.1. Lineage (NCBI taxonomy): Eukaryota > Metazoa > Chordata > Actinopteri > Pleuronectiformes > Soleidae > Solea > Solea solea. Next base: position 9,532,257 of record NC_081152.1, read on the forward strand.
CTGTCCCTCTGCTTCTCGCCTCCCTTTATCTTAAGTGTTCCTTCTGCTATTCAGCCTCCAAAGTGAAAATCCATAGGTTGGATTAATGTTGTGTGAACTCATCAATACATTAGTAATTACTCAGTAAAAGCTCGTAGAAGCAGTACTGGTGTCTCCGGCCGTTGTGCGTGCATAGAGAGAGCTGACAAGAAAGAGATGTAAGGATGTTAAAAAAAACAAGTCGAGTCCAAGCATGCAGCTTATGTCAATGGAAGCTTTTTCTTTCCAACTACCTGAAATTACTCATGTTGACACTTAACTCATGCAAACTGCATTTTCTTGTTCGTATGCCCTTTTGTCTTGAAATCCGTTTATTGGGAGGAGCTGACTGTTGCAAAGTAAACGATTTTGCTGATATGTATAAAACGGAAGCATGTTGTCTTCAGAGAGGGGCCACACAAGATTACACATAGGCCGTTTACATAAAGGACATAAAAGCAACTACTCAAAAATGTAGACATGTAAATTAGGTCCCAACTTAAAGAAAGTGTTAAAAGAGGGTGGCACAGTAAATACCCCAGGGACCTTTTCTATGGGTGTGTTGTTACTGGGTGTTTAAGTCTACGAAGAGTCTCATGCCTGCAGGATGGGTTGTTTAGCCTGACCAACTGAAATCTACCTCATTGAGCAGTGATAGTTCACAGACTCTCTGGCTCCTTAGGGCAGAATGAATGGGGGGGTTGTGTAGTGGGGTGGGAGCTTACCAGCTGTTACTCGGTACCTGGCCCTTTATGACCTTTTTTAGAACTTGTATCAACCACAAGCTACAGGTCTAAATGCCCCAATCCATCCTAAATGTGTCCTCACATCCCATCACAAAAAAACACATTTGGACTAGGTTTGCGGATGTATATGACCACATTCCTGAGCATGTGTGAATGCCAATTTGTTGTAAGTATAAATTAGAGACCGTCACCTCAGGTGAGGTCCTCTGACCTGCTGCATTTCCACAGCTATTTTTTTTTTTTTTTTAAATCTTATTTCATGCCACAGCAGTGTGATTAGGGCTTTGAGTCACTAATTTCCTCTTCTCTCTCGCTCGCACAGACAGTGAGACAAGAACGCATCATTATCAGACACACCTATACACTCTGACTCGTCGTAAAATTGCTTTGTTTTAGCAAACAGACGTGACATTTATTTGAAAACAGGGTGGGGAAGGCCAGATCTGGTCTCGTGGTCACAGGAGACGCATCCAGGACTCATTTGGATGCATCCTGGATGTGTTAACTGTCATACTGAGAACCGATGTTATTACCAGATCTGAACAGGGTCCCTGGCCTACACTACTTTCCCACACATTGTTCACTCAGAAAGCCCCATATGGTCAAATTGAGAAACTTTTGAAATTCTCATGTTTGAGATTGTGCCAGGTACAACCTGTCTTCACAACTGAATTAAATTTAGGTCTTGAATTCAACAAATATCTGACCAAAATTTGGAATTAACAAGAGTTGTGCAATAATAACAGGAATAGAGTGAGATAGCTACGAATTAGGATTTTAGCATTAGAATAAGGGAGTTGGTGCCGTCATACTGCACTATTCTCTGCTTCACTCTTTATGTCTTAAAGATTACAGGAAACACCAACATTATTCATTTAAAAATACATACATTCTGCTCCAGAGTAGTCTGTTCAACAACACTGCTCTCTCAATTCCTTTTGTCTCAAAATCAAGCTCATTGGTCTGGATGTGCAGAAATTAAGACTTTTGAAAACAAGTACACAGTTACCTATCGGTAACAGTTAATGCGATATTCCACCAAAACCCTTAAAAGTTAACTTTATGTTATGCAGCTGACAAGTTTCAAAACCCAAAGATCTATCCATTCATGAATGAACACACGGGATAGAGGAACAAACTGTTTATTGTTTGTTAGACTGACGGCATCTGTAGTGTGACAGAGTCGGCGTTTCACTGCGTATATGCTGGGTTTCACCTCGTTGTTCACTTAAAGCAACAGTTAAAATAATATTGATTTTTGTTGTGCACGGTTTCAAATAAAAAGGAAAAAGAAGATTCTCAACTCCGCCAAGTGCTGAACCTCTCTTTTGCTTCCTGGATCCCCAGCCGCAAGGTCACAGGACAACGTACTTGTGTTCATTGGACTCACTGCTAAGCTTCACATTAAAAGCAACAGCTTCCATCTCCCTTTATGTTCTCAGCAATCTGAAACACACAACCTGAGGCGCAATGGAATATAGTTACCTTGTGTACAGGAGCGCCAACAGAGCTAACAATCCAGCCAGCAGCAATCCAGGCAGTGCGGCAGCACACATCTTGGAAATAACAGAAATTGGCATGTCCACCAGGCAGCATGTTTACATTACTGCCAATCAGAATGAGAGCCATTCCTGGACAGTTGCCAGTCTATTACAAAGCTGACATAATACGGAGACAAACAACCCTCTCCCATTCACACCTACGGGCAATTTAGAGTTTCCAATTAACCTTTAGAGTTTCCAATTAACCTAATCTGTCTGTTTGGACTGTGGGAATAAGTTGAAGTACCTAGAGAAAACCCACATATGCAGGAGTAGACTTTGTACGACATGTAGAAATGTGCAGATGGGTTTGAGGCCAAAAACCTTGCTATGAGGCATCACCACAAATCTTGTATAAAGGGGCTTTACACTGAATGACGATTGCAAGCCCTTTGATTACAATGGCACAATTTGAAATTGCAGTATTTCCACATAATGACCACTCATTTTATCAAAGATGTTGCACTTTGTAATATAATCTTTGGATGCTTGTACGCACATGCGTGCGTGCGTGTGTGTGTGTACATATGTACTAGTTCATAGTTGCTCCCTAGCCGCATTCTTCTCTGTCTGAGCTCTGACAGCACAGCAGCGTGCAGAGGAGGAAGGGAACACAGAGTCCTGAGTGAAGATATGAGGCCAGCCAGTCAGTCTGTGTTCATGGGCGAGGGCCTGACCCACCAGGACCCATAACTAACTGATATGAGCCTGGGCCAATTGGGCCCAGACAGCTGCCAGACTGAGAACAAAACAGAGGAGGGCAGAAGGAGAGCATACAACAGGGAGCCTCGGGAAAGAGAGGAAGCCACAGTATAGACAGACTAATGGTCAGAGATTATATTAGGGTGTTGGTGTTCTGATTTTTCCCAGAACACATTAAAGCATGGAAGGGACATTTATTCTGTGACGTGAGCTACGTGTAGTGATACCCAAGACTTCCCAAAGCTCCAAATCCCCTGGTGTCTCCTGTCCAATATAAAAGAAGGAGTTAAAGCTGAAACCATTGTATTCAGGCATCATTATTCTTTTTCTGTCTTTTTCTTTTTTTTCATTTCGTGTTCACTATCTAGTGAAAGTGTTTGAAGGTGCACAGGGGACTTAATGTTCCTGTAGTTCAGGCTCATAAATTTGGATTAAGGATGTTGTAGTGACACAAGATGTCTGTCTTTTGGCAAATTCTGAAATTATGTATTGCCTCATGTACTAATGTCATACCTCACTGACAGCTTTTAACATTTAAGGACCAGTTCAATATTTTGGCATGTTTGACATGTAAATATGAAGCTTGAACCAGGCACTGGTGAGCTTATCTTAGACTGGAAACAGTTGAAAAAATTCAAGCTTTATTCTGTCCTTAATAAAAAACCAATGTTTGAAAATGAATGGGAAACTAGGAATAGTCTCTCACATGAGCATCAACAAAACCATGAATTGACATTTTTACACTTTGGTTTTTGTGCAAATTATGCAAAACATGGTAATCAATGAGCTTTATTGATGCTGGGAGGTAGATGTTGTCTTATATTGAACATCCAGCTGTTTCTTTTTTAAGTGTTTCAAGTTTTTATATTAAGATAAGCTAAGCTAACCTGACTCTGGCAGTGGCTACATAGTTACAGTGCCCACATGAGCGTGATACTTATCTTGTCAACTAAATGTCAGCAAGAGAGCAAAATTATTGTATTTCCAACTTTAATAACAGGATATTTTTTTTTGCCTCAGTTTTGGTTGCAGTTTGCAGTTTCATCATTGGCAACGTCATTACACTGTTGAGAAGTAAATGTTTGAATGGAGTAGATCATCGTTTAGTGTTACATTTGTGTCTTATAGTGTCAGTGTGACCTGCAGACGAGCACCTTACGATAGTTTATGTATGAATCTGGCTGCGACAAGTCGTTTAAATGGTCAAGCAGTTTCGGTGACTGTCCATAGCCCTCCTCAGCCAAATCAGAAGATGTTAGGAGACTCTGAAAGGAAGAAACAAGTAGACAATGGCAAAGTAGTGCATTTTTATTTATTTATTTATCTTCCAACAATAGTCAACCCTCAATTTACAAAGACACCGTCTATGTGCAAGCTCAGTGTGGATGTCTGTAGTTTCACCTCTGCTGCATTCAGAGGCTATGATGAAGTGCTCCTCATATTCACAATCCTGGTCTTGTTTTGAAAGAGCATATATTCTTTTAATGTCCTGCCCTTATGGCAGCTTATAATGTACAACATTACTGTATATTGCCATAGTGGCTTATGTCGGACTTGTTTTTATGAAAACAATAACTTACAAATATGTTATGGCAGATACTGCTTACATCAGCATCCTCATATTGAAGATGAGTTTTTCGAGCAGCGATACATTTATTTCCACATTGAGAGAAGGGAATTTTAATTCATAGTTTTTTGTGATAGTAATATTTCTACCACACGTGTTATATGTCGACATTTCAGTATTGGCTGATTAATGCTTTAATTATCGTAATCACCTAATTAGCATAATTAGGTGGTTATGTTTCATACATTATGGTGATTATCACAGGACAACAGGCTCAGCTGCCTTCTGTTGTGGCTTGTTTGTGTTAGTTAATCATTTTCCATCTTTAAATGAGAGAGTTTAAGGTACAGTGGGTAGATCTAACTCTGTCAGTCTAATGGCACTTTTCCATTATTCAGTTATAGCACTACTCGGCACGGCTCGACTCTACTCAGTTTATTTTGCTTTTGCATTAGCGATTGTACCTCATGCTTTTTTAGTACCTGCTCTGGCGAGGTTCCTAGTGAACTGAGCCAATACTAAAATGTGACTTTGACAGACTGCCGGTAGAGTTCTCAACGGGTCGGGTACTAGAAATGTATAGTGGAAAAGTGTTTGTGTTTGTCAGTTTGTCTCTTCAAAACACAGTGGCCTAACATGGCAGCTTCCATAGAGAAGACCTGCTCCTTATGGACTCATTCAGTTGTAATGAAAACAACAATTCATACATTCATATGTTGACTGTGCACACAAAGAATCTGTAATTATTTTATATTACATTTTTGCTGAATGGAAATAATTTCACCTAAATCTTACACACAGGGCCTGTAAAAAACTAAATCGAAATGACATCACAAACTCTTATGTTTGGAGGTCACAATGTAACGCGTGTATGCTCAGGTAAAAGTGAGTCTGTCTGGCTTGAGTAACGGTGTCATATGAACATTCGATGAGTGGCTTCGCTTGTCCACGAGACGGTCTCCTACACACAAATTCCAGCCAGATAAAAGCGCTCCTGCATTGTGTCTGGCCGTCACAATGGCACTGGTGTGTGTGTGGTCTGGCCTCAGTCGCCTGCCATATGGCCTATGACCCTGTAGCTCCTGTGTCTGTGTCAATATGATACCATGAATGTGCCTGTGAATAGAGGCAGCGAGGACTCAATAGACGGACTGGGAGCATGTCATAAAGGCCCTGAGCGTCTGTCTTTCACCGCAGACTGATTACTGGCTGCATGTGTGCATATACAGTCCATGCATGTGTAGACAGGAGGATATAATGAGGTACCGTTGTATTATTGATGCCGGTCTTTTGCTACCTGCCTGCTGTTAAGTAGACTGGCAGAGGCTTGTTATGGTCCAGTTGGTGGGCTCATGTTTTTATCTAGCAGCTTTAAGAATACCACATCCACTCTTTCAATAGAAAGGCGATTAATGGAGCGACCACATTTTCTTAATTGATTTATTGGTTGATCAAAAGAAGGTGTATTGTCGAAATAAATAACCAAGATTACTGAGATAGTAAGGTGAGGATTGTCTTTGCAGAGGTGTCGAACACTGCACTTCCATTCATAACATTAATTGATTTAGTAAACTAAATGGCCTGTTTTGGACTTAAATGTTTGCTAATAATATGTAAAGATAAATGTTAAGCATGAGAATCGATACTGGTCAAAATCACTGGACACCGGGCAGATAAAAATGTAATTTAATCTGATACCATAATACAAAAAAATCCTATAATATCGCGTGCTATGCACTATGACTGTAAAAAAAATGCAAATAAAAATCAGTCATGTTTGGGCTGTATATTTCTTCTTTTTGGGAGAACAATAGGGGGAACAATTTTTTTACACAGTTGGAGAATAATGTCTTTGAAATGACTCAACACTAGGGCTGAACAGTTAATCTGAATTTTATCAAAATCGCAATACAGCCTACTTCAATTTTTGTTATAGCCAAAATGTGTGTGAGTAATTACGCTCTTTACTTTACTTGATCTAAACACAATTTGATATCTATTCAAAATCATTTAGCCCTACTCAGCACATATGTGTTGTTATCAGCTTCATAGTTCATAAATGGTCTAAAATGTGGATTAATGTTGGTATCGGTATATAGTGGAGTTTGTTATTCCGATATCGGACACAAAAAAGTGGTATTGTTTTTAGTATCTTTCTTCATAATGTTGATTTGTCAACTACGAATGAGTAAGAAGAGTGTCACTTATCTGTTGCCGTAGCCAGGTGTGAATCAGTTTTCAAAAGTTTTTAAAACTGATATATACTACACAGCAAATATGTCGGAGGTAGAGCAGACTACATTGAGTGTAGACGCAGAGGCCTCATTGTGCAAACTTCATGTCAAATGTGTCACCTTTTGAGTCTCGTGGTTATCACCAAGTAATCGGGTTACACGTCACGTCGCGTAAATAAAGCGCTGTTTGTTTGATGGTTATGTGTTTATTTGTTGTATGTCAGTCAAACCGACTCTGTCCTGGCGCTTGTGTCTCTGTTGACCTAAATGTGAAGGTAATTTGTGAATTTGCCGTGAGAGCCTCTGCAGTTTACTCTGCTTTTCTTTCACACACACAACAGCACAGCAGGAGTTTTTTTGAAAACCAGTCGTTTCCTGAGGTTTAAAGGTGACATTAGCGCATTAGCCCGTTTTCTTCAAAGGTCAGTGGTTGGACCACAGAGTGAGAGACCTGTCTGCAGACGGCTGTAACCTAAGTTACCTCACACTCGGACTGAATTACATGAGCTGCACCAACATTTCAGGTGTGTTCGGAGGCAGTTTCTCAGAGGACCGTTGTAAAATGTGTTCTTTAAACAAATATGACTAAATTAACTGCACCATTTACCTGGCCATTGTTGCAGGAGACAACAAAAGTTGAGAAGTCTAGTCTCGGTGTGTTACAAAATGCTGTGAGGTTGTTTAGTCTGCTGACGAGCCCTCTCGCCACAGAGAGTCATTTCAACACGTCACATTTGCATGAAAGGTTGACGACTGTCAGGACTTACTGTTACGCAAGATCCCCCAGGAGCTGTTGTTATGATTAATTACCCTTTTTTTTTTTTCTTTCTATGGCAAATCAAAATGTCTGCTGTGAATAATCTCAATGAGTCTCGCAGCAGATATCAGCATAGGATTAACGCTGCTGTGGCAACATCATCGATCAATTCACTACATCTGCTTCTTTCTTCTTCTTTTTTTTTTATTACACACGTGTCCTGACAGTATTCCCTCCTCATGTGTTTGTGTGAACAGAAGTTTCCTGAGCTCAAGTTTAAGTACGTGGAGGAAGACCAGCCGGAGGATTTCTTCATCCCCTACGTCTGGTCCCTGGTCTTTAACTCTGGTGTCGGCCTTCACTGGAGCCCACATGGCATCGAGCTGTTCAGCATGGACTCCGGCTAAAACACCTGCTGCAGCAGACTGTGTAGCTCCATCCAGTGTGTGTGTGTGTGTGTGTGTGTGCGTGCTTGCTTGTGTGTGTGTGTCTGTCTGGGTGGGTGTGCACATATTCCTTTATAAGTATGTGCACAGTGCTTTGAAAGTGCCTCGACCTTGCACAGAAAGATTTTTCTTCTTATGCAGCGCCACCCCCCCATGTTTTACTAATTCCTCTGCTCCTGCGCAGTGAGGCCTCACGTGTACTGGTTAACATTTCACACAAAAGCGCCCACTCATCTACAGTCAATCCTGTAGTAAAATATCTATTTAACATTTGCTTAGTAGCTTCCCACTGGTTCTACAGCACACACTGATTCGCGTCTCTTTTGCAAAAACCTTCAGTTGTTGTGAGGAGCGCAGGACCTTGGCGATGGATAATCCCACATTTTTATTCGTCCTCACAAAGAAAAGGTCAATTAAAACGTGGCCATCTTAAGCCTCTTTCACACGGAAATGTGTAGTTACACCTAGGATTTTTAAACCCAGGTGGAAAAAAAGCCAATTATTAAAGTTTGGTGTGTTGTTGTCGTGTGTGAATTACCACATCACGGACATGCTGGAAACAAAATGAGTCTGAAGAAAGGAAAAACACGTACAACTCCATTGCTCTCAGTGCTGATGTTACAGTGGTTACTGTTTTGCATCTTTAAATGGATTGTTTAAATTATATGGAGTGCTGTCCAAAGTGAGGATTTCTACAAACATTAATGATAATGGCAAAAAAAGATGAATGCCCAATGTAGTTTTGCCAGGAATACAGCAGAGGAATACGCAGTTCCCTGGGTCTTAAGTTCCAACTGTGAAAACAAAAATGTGGATTGCATTGACATGGGGGGTAAATGCTAATTTAAAAACATTCCCACTGGTGAAAAACCTGTTTAAACCCAAGATGAAATGTTTATTTTTTCACCAGTGGGAATGGGGTAGTTACATTGCTCTGGTTGGTTTATTTCCCACTGCATTGAATGCTTATTAACAGTACCAACTTAATATTCAAGACTGGCCAGTGTGTCAGGGAAGATAATACAGATAATTTATATAGAATACAAGACTTTTATGTACAATTGTGTTTTATTTTCACCGTGCACGCTTATCTGACTCCAGTGGGTTTGTATAAAGGATTTGTTTTATGTAAGAATGAGGTGAAAACAGGTCAGTTTGTCTGTTGTGTTGTCGTCATTTGCAGGGCTTCCACATTGTAGAGTCCACCACAGTTGATTGGTGGCCAACATTGCTTTACAGTTTAATTAATAGTTCATTTCAATCCCTGGATAATATTCGCAGTCCACATCACTCTGATTTGTGTGGTTTCATTTTAGCTACGGGCTCTTTTATCTGACTTTACTATGTCGTCGTCCTTTCCCATTTATTTCCTTATAGTTACCGGAGGCAAATGTTTAAACTGGGACAAGTCGTTAAGCTCCGTTGTGCATAATTACAGTTATTTCTTTAACTTGTCACTTTGTTTGCATGTTTAACATGTTTAAACTTTGTGTTAAATTATTTATTTCCATGTATATTTTGTCCTTTTTTTTTTTTTTACTCTTCAGCCCCCCCAAATGTAAACTAGTAGTGATGAAACGTCTACTACTAATGAAAAAACAAAAAAACAATGGTACTTTACTTTGGTTATTCCCAGGTGGGAAACTGGCTTTATATTATTACATAATAATATGACAACAGTTGTCATTTTTGGCAACTATTACTTTGAACATAGAAGTTTAAATAAAAATATGATTCAAAGGAACAAGTGCCACTTGGTTATTTATCAAATAAAGTCAAACACTGCATTTTTATGGAGAACATAGACTTGGTATATTAGATTTGTTTTAATCCTTTTAAGATTATATAAATTATTTTGCAATAAAAATAATAACTAGGACTGGGTGCAGTCGTGAAAGGGCCCTCACGTTCCCCACGCAAGTCGGGGAGTGCAGCAGTTCCCTGACGTCACTCACTCAACAGCATTCACCCCTCAAAGCCACTGAATAATAATAATATGTGTTGCGGGTCGGTCTCTCGTGTCACGTATGATGTTTCGATCCACAAAAGCTTTTCGAACGTTTTGCCTTTGATGTGTCTAGTACAAATTGTTTTTTTGCATGTTGGTACATGTTGGTCCAGGGTGTGCCCCGCCTTTCGCCCTGTGTCGGCTGAGATTGGCACCCACGCCCCCTGTGACCCTCATGTGGAGGATAAAGCGGTGGAAGACGAGTGAGAGTGAGTCATAATAATTGCAGTTTAGGAGATTCTTCATGATTAACTCTGCCATTGGTCAATAACTCCACAGGTTTCCTTTAAACAAATGTAACATGGATTCATAAATGACCCAGGTTAGCTGAACTCAGGGACTAAACTGTTGTATTTAACAAGGAAAATAATGTAACCGAGTGTCCAACCGTTACTTAAAACAGAGGGAGCATAAACCGAGGGAGGTCCTATCACATGCTTGATTTGAACGTGTTTTAGATGCTGTGAAGTTGCTCACAAAACACAGAAATGTTCTGTTATCTTCTGTTAATAATGTGAGATTCTGTGCCATCACTACAATAGAGAATTTCTAAACTGCCTTCCACGTCGCTTTTGTGCGTCCTCACAGCAAACGGCACAAAAGCAACATCTGCCCGGAGACTCAACCGTCTCGCATTGTTCGCATCTGCATCACAGAACATTAACATACTTGGACGCTCGATGTGGCTCCCGTGTCTCGTCGCTGCCCGTTGTGGTCATCGCTGCAGAGGCAGCGGAGACGGAGGCATGAAACCATTCAGAGGGGGGAAAGTTTATGGCACAATGGCACCCACTGTGTCGCACAAGCTCCCACTTCCCTTGAGAATTTCATGCCTTTCGTCTCCTTTGTGTCGATTTTCATGCCTGAAATTCTCCTATTCTCAAGGACAATATAATAGATGCAGTTCGATGTAAAGAATGGCCCATTTTCAACACGAGGTCATTGGTAGGTTACAGTGAGACTGAACGCCCTGGGAGACAGAAGCGCTGAGTCTTTCTGCATGGACTCTCACCTGCTTCCAGCTCTATTATCGCGGTGCCAGATGGTTGAGTGGAGGTTTTCACAAAGTGACATGGCCCTCCTTGTTCCTTCATGGTGCGGGGTCACCTTACCATGGGCTCCCATTTCAGGTGGCAGCAGGAAGATGGATGGAGCAGGGGATTCTGGGATGGGTAGTTTATTTATTTATTTCCTTTTAGAGGCTCATATGTTTTCCTCAAGGTCTGGGGCGAGATTACATTGCAGCGCAGCTCCAGATGTGGAGGTCACACCCAGTCGGCGTCTATCAAGTGTGATAGAAACTAGGGCGATGGAGACCAGTTTGCCTTAGTGGCTCAGTTCTAAGTACTGGTTGCCCCTCGTGACGCCAAACTCATTAATATGACAGATCACCAAGGTTACCGCAGAAGGTCGGAGCTCAGGGGTTTTAGGATGAGGTCACGAAAGCTCACGCAAAGTGGAAACGGGCACCAAGTGTCAGAAATGAATATAAATACAAACACATTATGCTCTGTCTCACTGATGCTCCTGCTTACAAATGTCCAGTGTGGGTTGGATCAGTGGAAAAACTAAACCAAATGTCATATCAACAGATAAAAAAAACAGAGGAGACAGACAGATGGTATCACGATCTTGATGTCTGCAAGATACCATTTAACTGGTGCGTCACAGGAAACAAACAAACTGACCATGGGAAATACATTTTCCTTTGATCGGTTTCATTCTAGGCCTTTCGGACATTGACCTTTTTACACGGAATTATGTGACGTATAAGAGGAGAAAAGCAGTGAAGAAACAGAGAAAACAAAAAGGGGCCACACAGCATTGACAAGGCTAACATAACAGCCTATCTTGCTTTGAGAGAAATAAAAAGAATAATAAGATTGAATGCATTATTCCCTGGGCTCCTGTTCTCCCTCAGTCAGGCCTGATAGTATTGCTTGACAAAGGCTGTTTTCTGATGAAGGACACAGCAAACAACGTCTTTAAAATCAAGTCAGATTTGAAGTGAATCCCCTAGTGTGGGGCGAGGTTAGTATAGTTAACGAGAACTAAAATTGAAATAACATTTTTGTTGACTGACATAAAAATAAAAACGAGTTAAAAAAAGTTTCAAAACAAAACTAAAATGTGCTGAGTTTTCGTCTTTGTGAATTCATTTCATACATAAAACTAAACCAGTAATAAGCATTTACAAAAAATACAAACTAGCAAACCCTCTAAAAAAACTAATTAAAACTAACCCATTTTTAAAAAGAAAAAGTTAAAATGAAATTAAAACTAATGAAAAATCCAAAACTATTATATATATATGTATATATATATATATATATATATAACCTTGGTGTGGGGCAGGCTTTAGTCTGACTAACATATTAACATGTATTGAAAGTCACTCTAACAGCCTATAAAGAGAACTGGGTCAGTGAGTCCTCGAGCTACTTCAGTAAAAAATGTCCTTTGCCCGCAAACAGTGTCGTCCACTGACACTTTAAACTATCAAACAGACGGATTTGTGAATCCATAACATGTTTTCACAATAATGAGGGAAATTGTCTGAGTCACGTGGCTGTAATCGATCGTTGTAACGAGGCGTTTGTTTTTATTGACTCCACACAGTTTCTGATACAGTTCTGACCTGTTATACTCCCCGTTTGCTTTTATTGATTTATTCACTTATTAGTTCTACATCGGTAGAGGTGTAGTGCACTATTGAAGTAAAAAATCAAGCCAATTAATGAGTATACTTTGGTGGAAAGATGTCGAACTTGGAGAGCTACAGTACGCACTCATTGTTTTACAGGGCGATTGATCAAAATAACTAAAAAAGTATTCAGTTACCTCGTGTTAAGAGCAGTTCCATGAGAGCGCTGTTAACATACAATAAAAACATAAATACAAGCAGTTAAAAAAAAATACAACCTTCAAAGCTAAAAACAAATTAAAAGCTAAATCTCATGTTGCATCATTGAAAAGGTTTTTACTATTTTTCGAAAAAGCAATTCTCACAAAAGTGATTTTAATCTCCACGTGTCCTCCTGTTAAATCAAAGGTTTAAAGCATTGAATTCATGACGGTCTTTCTATAGTCATAATTGCATATTTGCAGATAATTCTCCTTGTTGAAATGGTTTTTGTTATTATTCGGAGCTGCTGCTGCTGCTCCTTTGTAGATTTATTTGTCTGTTTATGTTTGCGGGTGTATTTGCATTCAGCACCTGCTTTGAATCTCCTTTTGATGTGTGTGTGTGTGTGTGTATGTGCGTGTTGCAGCTTCCCTGTATATGTTGTATTTTGGCTCGATGCGATCTACAGCACGTTTGGAATTGTCTTTGAGGTTTTAAATGTTGGGAGTCGGACACCAATGCACAGTGAGCGCTTTCATAATGTTCCTCATTTGATTTAGCGTCTTTTTGTCGAGCACTTATAAATCTATAACATAGAAAAACCATTCATTACCATTTTATCTGATTTGTTTAATTATCGCTGCTCTTATTATTTAAAAAAAAAAACAACACACGAGAATCTTAGACACAGTGGCTCCCTACTTATATCATTCTGACAATTTCTTGGAACGTGTTTTCCCACAGATCATTAATAACACCGCATGAGCAGAATATGTTTAATTGCTTTCCCTTCCCCACATTCCCTGTAACAACTTTCCTCTCAAAAACATTGTGTTTTCTAATGTTTCCTGTGCAGTTACTTACGTTTTCTTTTGCTGTATCTTGCACTGTACATATTATGGCTTTTTGGTCTTTGTGGGAAATAGATGAAAGGGATCTGTTTGAGACACCTGTTATATCCTTTGAAACACTCCTCTCCACTATTGATATAAAACCACAATATTATTTTTTAGTAGAATAACTAACTTTATTTCCACCTTCTCATTCCTGTCATAATAGACTGAATATCATTTTGAGTTTTAAGTTGAGTGTAGGTAATCCGATTATTATTATTTTATTATAAGATTTAACACACTGCATGTTCTCTCCATCTGTGTGTGCGTGGGTTTTCTCCAGGTTCTCAGGTTCTCCTCCCACAGTCATGCAGATTTTAGGATCAGGTTCATTGGACACTCTGAATTGACCGTAGGTGTGAGTGTGAGAGTGGATGGTGGTTTGTCTCTACAAGTGTCCCCTGTGATGGACCGGCGACCTGTCCAGGGTGTACCCCACCTTTTGCCTCATGTGGAGGATAAAGCAGTAGACGATGCATGAATGGATGGATTTTACACACGTGCTAAACTATTCCCTTCTCTATTTGACTATGTGAAGTCATGTGACGAGCATTCTGGCCTTCAATGGTCAGATAAGTCAAATATCTTCCTTGAACAGGGACACATTGGGATGGAAAAGACACGAAACATGTAACATTTAAAACAACTGTTGTTAAGCTTCTCACTTTTCAGCCAAGGATTTATTTATTTCTTTTTTTTAATTATGCTGTGACATTTACCAATGTGGGTGTGTTTGCTCTTTCCTGACTAGATATCAGATGTGCAAGTAAAATAAAGTCTCTATCTTTTTTTTAAATTTATTTAATTTTCTTTTAATTAAAGTTGTCTTATGTTTATGATTCTTATCTTTAGCTATGATGAGATCCCAGCGTGTTTAGAGCAATGTGGCTCGGATAGAATAAGCCCCTTTAATTACATATGCATGGGCCCTTGTCTGGAACCAGTCACTGTGTCAATAAATTATAGTAAAGGCCACGACTGCTCGCTAGAATATTAATCGCCCAGCTTTTATCGATTGCTATTTTAGCCCATCATACTCTCTTTTGAATCAGCTGTGGGGCCACGTGACACACGAGCAACGGCTTCTCGCTCTACTTTATCAACGCAATTTGACTTATTGTTCTTAAAGTAATATATTTTTAACTATTACTTTATATTAATACTGTATTGTTGTATATAAAGCCTGGTATTGTGCATTCACTGGGGAACAAATGGATGTAATTTAACTGATAAATCTATGGCCTTCATCTTGTTATGCAGAAAATGTATGACGAGTACTTTAGTGCCATGGTTCCCAACCTGGGGTCCAAGCCCCCCCTGAGGGGGCGCCAGAGATCACATAGGTCACACAGAGCTTTGAGTACTCTGAAGTTGAAATTATATTTGTGCATATTACATTTAGAAAATCCCAGTCACACACTCTCTTGGATAATCCAAACTTTTTGTTCCACCTTTAAATGAATTAAGGTATTTATTACCAACATAAGCAGAAGTCTCATCAGGTCAGTTAGAGGTTTATACCTCTAAGACAAAATAACACGTCTTAGAAACGTAAAAGCACCAAAAACTCACCGGGATCAAGAAAGAGTTGCCTTGTCTATGATTTTATGGAAGCACAGGAAAGTTTTTTATCAACCTACACATGAGAATAAGAACAAAAAGCTACAACTGCTGTTTATTTTTGCATATAAACGTCATGTAATTATTCCCTTTATTCTTTTGATGTGTGTGTGTGTGGACAGGGCTTCAGTATGGGGGGGCTGGTTTGTCCTGGAGCAAGCACAAGTAAGGGGGGGGGGGGGAGTTGGGAACCACTGCTTTAGTGTATGCAAATGACAACAGTGTGTTTTGCATTAGTGACAAAGACATTTGTTTAAGAATGTGCTGCCCTTACAGGCATTTACAGTATTTGCGCTGTTTGTATTTTTCTTTCTGTAGATAATTGATTAATGTTTCCAAATGGTGACTGCATAGTTTTTTTTAAGCATTCCCATTAATTAATATTTGTATAAAATTAGCTTCTTTTTCTTTTTTGAATTATGACATCACTTCCTGTTTGGCCACATGCTGTCCAGAAATGTTCTGGTTTGGACAGTGTAGTAAGGTGATGAATTCAATATTATTAAAAGTGATATATTACAGACTCTTATTTGTTTCATTCATAAAATTATGAGTGTGGTTCAGTTAAAAACAATGGTAACAATCATACCAACAGCTTATTTAAGCAATAAACATTTATTATTATTTGTAATTTACTTTTAAAAAAACAAGACAATGGTTTAATTTGTATTGTTTGTGTGTTTGTTCACAGTGTCTGCCTCTATGACAAAGTCTTCTGGTCAAACTTTGACTCTTTGTCTAGATTTTTGTTGAAATTGCTCTTTTTCCTCAGCATTACAGTCATTTTTCAGAGTCCCAGTAGAAACTGGTTTGGTCCCATTACCCCATCCAGGGTCCACAACACTCCACCACATCATTATCCCAAACAACTGAACGCACCACTCACTTGTTTGGACAACACGCTGCAAAGACGTTAACGGTCCTGTCTCCTGCAGACATGAGGACAGACACTGCTGCAGCTGCAGGCCTCAAATGGAAAACGTATATAAATGTGTCTACTTCCTGGAGACTGGAGAACACACACACACACACGCACACACAGAGGGGGGAGGGGACAGTGTGTGCGTCTGCAGTCACTTCCACAATCCCTGTGACAGACATTTTCCCTGCCTGATTGCTTCCAGACGAGCTTGTAAAAACAGCGCAGACTCATATGCGCCGTTTGGACTCGATGCGTTGTTGCGCTGCTGCTCGGCGCCAACCGCGCACATCTCCCTATCATCATCATCAGCCATCCATGACCCCCCCCCCCATCCACCCCCCCTCGCCCTGCAGCTCAGTGGCACATTAACATACTGCTGCCTGCGCCGGATAGACGTCTGTGTGTCTGTCTGGGGAGCACTGTGAGAACACACACACACACACACAGAGATTCTGCAGGGGTCTCAAACTACCTGGGGGGCCAATGAGTGTCCAATATGGTCATGGGGACTGTCATCAGTGCTATAATGATCACTTAAGTACAAAATGAATGTACTTTCCTTTGTTATTCATATTTATAGCCACTTTTACTTTTACTCTATTTCCTCTAACTATCTTTGTTACTCGTTGCGACCAAATAAAATCAGAAGAAGAGTAATGGCCTGTATTTATATAGCGCTTTCCTAGTCCTGATGAGCTGCTTTCCACTGCAGTTTTGCCATTCACACGCTGCAGCATGAGGTTAAGTGTCTTGCTCAGGGCCAGGAATTGAACCCTCAACCTCCCAGTTGAACGACAACTCGCCCTACCACTGAGCTAAACCTGCTCATGTAACATTTAGAAGTGTGGTTTATTAGTATTAGTATTATATTCTGTCTATAATCTAGCGACAGGTGGATGAGGTCGTTGTCCAGTTCTCATTATAACTTGATATTAAGGGGAGGGCTGTATAATATTTAATGGAAGGCCGCATGTGGTCCGTGGACCATGAGTTTGGGACTTGTGCTATATTGACTTCCATTCATTTGGACAGCCTGACCCAATCATTATCCCTAACCTTAACTATAACCACTTAATGTCTGACTCGTAAACCTATAACCTCAATTCAAATCTTAACCCGATGCATGCCGATGTGTCCATGGGCAAGACACGTTGCTCCTGTCTGGAATTGGTTCTTGTCTAAGGGAAGGTTTGAGGACACCTTAAGAGTTAATAAGGCTTTTTTCTACTGTCCAAATGAATGAAAGTCAGTGCAGTGTCCAGATAACAAGAGCTGCACAAACGTGTGTGTGTGTGTGTTCCAGGTATTACTCATGTTGACGCTGTCATATTATGAGGAAAAAAACAAGTCCCCATAAAGTAACCTATTACATAATAAGGCAAAACATGTATGTTTATGATGAGGTTATACTTATAGGTTAGAGTTAGGGTTAATCCAGTGGTAGTTATGGTTAAGGATAGAGTTAAATGAATTTAAGTCAATGTCCAGACTGTGTGTGTGTGTGTGCGTGAGTGTGACATCCACCTGAGGTGGTACAAACGTCCAGTGGGCGGCAGCAGCGCGCTCCCATCTGTGTTTAGGACGTGCTGCTCTTCTGTTGTATTCCCTGCATTTAGTCTCGCAGGTGCAACTCTTGTCTCTGCTCGCGCGTTTGAAGGACAATGACCTTATTTACAGTCCAACACACACACACACACACACACATACACACATGCCTCGTGTAGGTGAAGTTAAAACGTTGACAACTGTCAAAGTTACGGTTAAAAAGCGGCGCCGCGCGACCTGACAGTCTGCGCACGGGGCGGATAAGATCACTGTAGGCTACAACAAGAAAACTATCCTAAAAGTCATTAACATGACAGTATGTCACATGTCCTTTATAGTGAGGGGGAAAGGCCTTGATCATGTGGCTGATTCATTCATCTGCGTTTAAAATGAATACACTGCTGATAAAACACTAAACACAGAAACTGAAGTTTCAAAGTGAACAAAAGTCGCAAATATTCCTTAATATTTCCTTAATTATGTCAAAGAGTGAAAACTGGATTCACCGTCTTGTTTACAGTCATTGTGACAGTCATAATAGACTGTACACATGCACAAAAATGTTGTTTGTTTTTCTTTATGTCATGTTTTTGTTAGTGTATTTTGTGTGTGTTTGTTGTATTTGAATGCAAAGTGAAAACTGGAATAGAAATACTGAAATGAAAGTAAAATAGAAATGGTTTAAATGGAAACTGTTCTTAATCTGTGTGTGTCTGTGTGTGTGTGTGTGTGTGTGTGTGTTCCCATTCTCAACTTAACACAAAACTTTTTGAACATGTACATATTTTTATTTAATTCTTCAACTCCTTTTTGTGTGTGTGTGGTAACAGTGTGCGCGCGCGCGCGTGTGTGTGTGTGTCTATGCGCGCGCGCTGTGTGCTCTACTCGATCTGTTGTTTGCGCAGCAACACAATCACATTTCTTTTAAGCGACAGGGTGTCTAGACACACACGTGACCGGGCGCGTCAATGCGCACTGGAGACTGGAGACGGAGCAAGGGCACCTAAACCATCCGCCTCATTTTCAGACACGGAGACGTCCTCCAACCCCCCGCTCCACATCGCTCGCTCGCTGCTCTTCCACGCGTTTTGACGCGGAAACTTCGTGTGAGATTACGAGCTTGGATCGTTTGTATTTTCTCGTGTTTTAAAGGGGATTCGGCCACTAAAACAGGCTGCGAGGCTCGGTGCGTGGACGTAGCCCGAGGGTCTCTCGCTCTCTCGCTCTCTCTCTCTTTCATTTGCTCCCCCCTCCTCCTTCCCTCCCTCCCTCTCTCTCTCTCTCTCTACTCAAACGCGTCTCAACTGTAGGTTTGTACAGATTCAGTCCTGGATTTGATCCCCAGCTCTTTGGACGAGACTCGCTCCTGGCAGCAGAAACACATCCTCTGCACAGTCACACGGTAACGGATGAGGGAAAAAAGAACAGAAAAGAAGAACAAGCCTGGTGGAGAGACAGACAGACAGACAGACAGACACAGAGAGAGAGTGTCCTACACTCTGTTCAAGTCGGATCAAGGATTTTGTGGATTAATGTTCTTGAAGACGTGGCGGCGAGCCTCGGTTTTCATGGGATAACAGTGATAGGCGTAATCAGGCCCCGGTCAGTCTGCTTCCACCGCGGCTCACAGGAGAAGGAGAAGAAGAAGATCATTAAGATGTGTTGACAATATTTTTTACAGGCTCTGCTGAAGAAAAAGAACCCGACCCAGGGTGTTGTTTTAAAGGGGTCACATCACCACACAGAGCCAGTCTGCACATCATCACCAAGTGATTTCCAACACATTCGTGGTTCCATGCGTCTGTGGCTCCTTCCCCCGCCGCCTCACAGGAGTCCAGGCTGCTGGATTCAGTCTTAATCGCCCCCCGGGGGTTGATGGTTGTTTCGCCGACAGAGGACACGCTGACTGTCCCGTGAACCTCCACTGCTGTTTCTGTGATATCGAGGCTGTAGGAGAAGGCGACAGAGACTGGCGCATGCTACAGATTTCCTCTGCTTATCCAGCTCCCGGTTTCTCCTCCGTATTTTCTCAGGCTGCTTGTCACCGCCTGGACTCGGATCCCGGAATCTTCATGATTTGCGGACACCATGCTCGTTTTTTAGCCGGGGAAACCTCTTTTCGTCCCGCATGTTTAGGACCAAACGGTCGGGGCTCATCCGGCGACTCTGGAGGAGCCGTGCGCCCGTGGAGGGCGACGGGGAGACGGACAGAGGGACGCATGGCTCCGGGGGCTGCTGCATGGGCAAAGCGACAAAGGTGGCCAAGTCCAACGCCGGGTCCGAGGCCGAACTGAAGGCGTTGACCCACTCGATACTGAAAAAGATCAAAGAGAAACATTTAGAGGTGCTTTTGCAGGCGGTGGAGTCCAAGGGGGGAGCCCGGAGCCCCTGTCTGCTCCTGCCCAGCAAAGTGGACGCCAAAGTGGGTCAACAGTCTTACTCTCTCCCCATGCTGCTCTACAAAGTGTTCAGGTGGCCTGACCTCAGGCATTCCTCGGAGCTGAAGAGGCTGTCTTGCTGTGAATCCTACGGGAAAATCAACCCAGAGCTCGTTTGCTGCAACCCGCACCACATGAGCAGACTGTGTGAACTCGGTGAGTATTATTATTAATATTATTATTATTATCATCATCATCATCCTAATTATTATAAAATAACCTCAAAAGGAAGCAAAACAAAAGTTGAACTTGAATTGCGTTTAATTCTCTGGTGTCTTGTAGACCTAATTTTGGAGTCACATCCACGCACCGTGCCTTTAATGACCAGGCTCTTCAAGGACTAATTAGCCTAATTTAAATGACATCACCTCTCTTGGCACAGTTGTCTCGAGTTTCCATAAGGTCAAACTTGACCGATGTGCCAAAGTGGTCCTCCTCATCTGTTTCAACCACTGTTATGTCATTAAATGCTTCTTCCTTTTTTTGGCCTTATTGCACTTAAACATGAACTCATTCGTTAGTTCATTTACCAGCAGAGAGTCCGTTTATTGGGCCACCACACAACCTTAATGACATGTTATTTATTTATTTATTTATTTATTTATTTGTTGTTGTTTTTTTGGCACTGTAAAGGTGCCAGGACTCTTATGGGCAGTTTATTCCCACTTAAATCAGGATATTTCCAACTTCATCCAAAGCGGGGGCCGCTTTTTCAAACAAACAAGCCTGTCTGGCATTTCACTATTTCACAATTGGCATTTCCAAAGTGCAAAGCGACTCAGCCAGGGCTTTACAGTCTTTCCACGCTGAAGTTTCCAGGTTTTCTCTCGCTCTCTCTCTCTCTCCCTCTCTCTCCCTCCCTCTCTCTCTATGTGTGTGTGCTTGCTTGGCGTCCTGGGCCAAAAGAGGCCCGTATCTCAGTTTGTCCTAGACGCTGATAGTGGCCCTCCTGGCGCCAGGCGGCCCCCTGTTTATCTGCCTGCCAATGAAAGGCAATAGCCGCTCAGCCGGCCTCTCTGCTTTCCTCTGCAGGCTGAGCTGACAGACACAAACCCCATTTTCCCTGAAGAATGAAACAGCTCTTATCATAAAGTTTAGATCTCTCTCTCTCTCTCTCTCTCTTTCTGTCTCTCTCTTGTTGTTTTTTCTCTCTCTCTCTCTCTCTCTCTCTCTCTCTCTCTCACATACTCATGCTTCTTCTTTTTCCCCCCCCCTCTCACATGCAGAGTCTCCTCCTCCTCCATATTCCCGCTATCCCATGGACTATCTTAAACCACCAGGTGAGTTAATCCCACGTAAAAAAAAAAGAATAATTCAAAACATGTTGTATTTTTGTACAATTAACTGAAGGCTCGTCCTGAATTCATGAATGTGTGTGTGTTGCCCGACATTACATGTTGCATATCTTATCCCTTGTGTGTCCTGCGTGTGTTTGCGTGTGTGTGTGTGTGTTTGTAGGAAATGGCTCCATGTTATGTTATGATTTATGATAGCAGAGTGGCACGCCTGGCTGGCTGGGCACTTCTAGCATGGCTGTCAGCCAGGGCAAAGCAGCACAAAGTTGAGATACCAGCCAAAGACTGTCTGGGACATCACCCGGGGCATATTGTGTGTGTGTGTGTGTTTGTGTTCCTGAGAGAGAACTGTACCGTGTTTGTTTGTGTGTCCATTTATCTATTGTGAATCACGGAGAGAAAGAAACCGACAGACGGCAGAGTCTCTGGAGCCAGTCAGCCTTTATCAGCTGGATTAATCAAATTATTAAGGTTGAAGGCTTTTGTGTGTGTGTGTGTGTGTGTGTGTGTGTGTGTGTTTCCCAGTTCCATATCTCCGTTTTGGATGGGTTTGTTTTAGGAAGACATTTTTCCATTTCCATGTTGTCTTCCACAGTTTAGTTTCTCCTGTTAACAAGGTTCAGTCTTGTTAAATAATTTTCTGCTTGCACCTGTGCCAGACTCAACATGCTGCTGCTGCTGTATATGTCATTATATTCCCCAGTGCCAAAAAGTGGCGTTAGGTTATGTCATCACCTATTAGGTCGGTTTTGAAGTGTGTTAAATTTCAGTCTATAACCGGAATAGTGCAAGACTGGGGCAGGAGAGGAGGGAGATTAGATTATTATTATATTTGCTCCTCTTAAAGAGTTTCTCCACGCGTTACAGAAATTGGGTTAACGATAAAAAAGCGCTTTCACTCAGTGTGGGAGGTATTATTTCCGCAATCGCCCCCCTTTTTCCCCGTTTACCCCTGTCCGGCTGGTTGCCGGTGCAGGAAAAGCTCTGAGTTAAACAATGACAGTGAGTCAACCAGTTAGCCAGGAGAGGGAGAAAGTGGCTTTCAGTGAGTGGAAACAATAGGAAGTCATTGCAGCTGCAGCTGTGGTTCTTCAAAGCTTCCCTTCTTCTCTGTCTTTGTCATCTTTATTACACTGATATGGTTTCACCCAAAAAAAGCCTTAAATTCAAGCAGAAACGAATGCAAACTTGAATACGCCAAATTGACGGTGAGCCGCTTCTTTCCTGCGATGAAAGGATACACGAATGTAAATAGGAAATGCGTGCTGAATGCAGACAAAGAAAACGATTATATAACTCATGTTACCAACGCGTTTCCCCCTGTCAGAGCAAACTGGAAAAAAACTTAAATTGGTGCAACTGTGTGGGAATTAAAGCGCTGCCAACAGGAAAAATACCATCAGGTGTCTTGTCGGTCTCCAAGTAGAGTTTTTCAACTTTTTTTTATTCATATGCATTTCCTAATTTTAAGTGAAAACATGGGGGTGGGGGGTCTTGAGCTCACCTGTCAAGATACTTCCTGGTATGGTTGCGTTCAGTCAGTGCAGCTGCAGCTGCGGTTAATCAAAGGAGACCGTCGTCTCTGCCTGTCTGTATTGGCAAAGCAGGGAGAAAGACAACATGTATTAATAGGACAATTGTGTGTGGAGGGTATACACACACACACACACACACACACACAGAGAGGACAGATGAGCTTATCATGTAGAAAGACAAGGTTTTTTTTCCCCAGTGCCTCAGTGAGCTGTCAGTCATTAACTCCTTCCAATACTGCGGGCAATTACATTTTTCTATACCATTCTTTGCATTTACTCGACATGTACAGCTGTGATAAATCATCGCGGCACTCAGAGAATCGCAACAGTCGACTCTCGGAATGCAATCAAGCGCTAACATCTGCATGAAACGGAAGAACCGTGTGTTTTATGATGATGGTTTTATGATTCCAGCGAGCAGGAAGTGGGGGTTATATGTGTCAGGGTGCCTGTCTGCTCCGGCAGCAGCAGCAGCAGCATCAGCAGCAGCATCAGCAGCAGCGGTCAATATGAAAGCAGCCCAGACGTCAAATGCTACCTTGTTTCAGCTCGGGGGTAATATAAATCACACACTGTTTAGCTCGTTCTCTCTGGTGCCCTTCCTCGGCCCTGTGGTCAGCTGTGAACTGTTGCCCGGGGAGACCAGGGCAAGGCTGCTGGCAGCCAATGAAAGCCAGGCAGTGCCCGTGCACCTCGTTATTGCGACCGCAGCAGCGCGGGCAGTGTCCGGACTGGGGAAGGGTGGTTGGGAGCAGGTCTCGAAATTAAAACCACTCTGGTTGCTGTTTTTTTTTTTTAATACTTCATAGCTACTGCTCAAACAGGAGGCCAGTGAGACAATCTGTTAGACAGAGAGTGGAAGTATTCAACAGAAACACCATCCTCCTCCTCCTGCTCTTCCCCCTGCGCGCCATATGTGAAAAAAAATGCTTACTGAACCCCCCACGCACACTGTCTCACGATAACTGCCTCCCCCCCCCATTTTTAGCTTACTATTTTAACATTGCAGCTCTTTTTTCTTGTGCAATCAAATCAAATCAAAATGAATTCAACATCCAGTGCACCCCTCAAAATGCACGCGTGAGTCACAATCCAGTCGGAGCGGAGGTGACCGACACCACACACAGCGCTACGATAGATGGTAGGTGTAGGGCTGCGTTGACGTGCAGCAAAAGGAATGTATCATTATTGAATTCCAGCCTAGCAGCAGCAGCAGCAGCAGCAGCTCTGTGGCAGCGTTAGCCTTCTCCCAGCGGTGCTGCTCCGCTCCACGCGAGCGCACACATCAATTTTCTTAAAGGTGTCATGTTGAAACTAGTCCATTCTTGGTGGGAGTTCAGTATTCAAATGCAAAGAGATGGAATAGCCTCTCATCTGCTCACTGGTGAGCTGTTGGGAACGTACGGCACATAAACTGTGCTTGTCTCCGTCTTTAAAACCATCAAGTGGACAAAACGGAGCACTAAACAGGTATCGAAACAATAAGGACGGATGTTAAGGAAGGAGGCCGAGCGCTGAGAGAGTCGCAGTCGCAGTCTTGTGCTCGTTTTTGATCTGTACCGGAGCTGCGATCAGAGTCCTCGGGCCTCACGCTCGCCTCAGTCATTAGCAGAGCGAGAGAACAGCTCTTTCCCTGATCAGCAGCTCATCTGTGCAGAGACGCAGGGCTAACGTTCCTCCTGAAGCAGTGGATTATGGGGGATTATCAGGGGTGTAAGAAACTCCTGCTGCAAGTCCGCCGTGTGTGTGTGTGTGTGTGTGTGTGAGAGTGTGAGCTTCGTCGTCAGCGTCTTCATTAGGCATTGATTTCAGTGGAGTGATTGACGGCCTCGCAGCTGCCGCTCTGCCTTCTCGTCACTCTTACACAGTACTAAGCCAAAGTCTCTCTCTCTCTCTCTCTCTCTCTCTCCTCTAGATTCTCCAGACTCTGGACCTTCATCCAGTGAAACTGGGGGAACAACATACTCGGCCCCTATGGGGCTTTCAGGTAAACACTCCTTCAAAGAGATTCCTCCATTTTCCTCTCTTCATCCCCTTTGACAGTCATATTAGTTTTCCTCTTTTCCTTTGCATTCCTCTGAACATTACACATACACTCATCTCCCTTGTAACGATGAGGCAGTGATTGTGGGGGCCCTCGCTTCCCCTCTGTAATAAAAAAAAGCCAGTGAAGGAGGGTGGTGTATTTCTCCCACATCCACATAAATTCCTCCCTCCTGGCTCTTTGAACAACGCTCCCCTCTCTTCTCCTCTTCCTCTCCCGCTCTCTCTCATCCCTTTCCCGTGTTATGTTCTAATGGAAGACAAACAAGTCCCGGCCGCTGTTTGGAGAAGAATTTGCTCTGTGCGTGCAGTATTGTGTTTGTGGCGAAAGACGCCTTTTACTCGTCTTTGAGCTCCCTGTGTGGAGCGAGACATGCAGGACGTGTTTCAGGCTTCCTCAGCTTTACTCCCCACAATCCTCCTCACCCCGGCGCTCTGTCCACTGGCTACAGAAAAAAGATGGTGTCCGTGAGAGATGGAGTTTGCTCTCCGGTGCCTGGCATTGCTGTGCGCTGCTCTCTGCTTTCTTTTGCCTCAGATGGTTCTCATTACTGGGCCTTTTAAAGCCTGTTTTATGTCAGTTGATGTTCGCTGCCCATTTCTCCCCCCCCCCCTCCTTTGTTTGGTTGTGGGGGGATGGAGGGTTAGACTGCCTGCCTGGCTGACTGCATATGTGTGTGTGTGTGTGTTCTTAGATGGTAGAGGAGATTGGAGTAGTGCTCAAAAGAACAGAGGAACCAAAAAATCAACCTCTCTCCTCCTCCTCTAGACCCCCAGATGGATACTTAAGTCCTCCCTGTGTGCATTAAGTAAAGACACATTTTAGACCCAGTTGAAACCGTGAAACCCAAGAACGGTTGTCTTTACAGGCGCCCCCATGCTCCCTCCGTAAAGGCACACGCGCTCCCGCTTCCCCTGTCCCTGAGGATGACATGGCAGCGGTGGCTAGTGCTTTTGTGGAGGCACAGGTAGAAAGACGAGGGTGGGACGGCCGAAGCACTCTGCCCTCATGATGTCTCTGGCAAGCTGAGGGAAAAGAGAAAAAAAAAAAATCCAAGCCGTTCCATTCCCCCCCCCCCTCTCCCCATTCACAATCCCTCTTTCCCTGCTTTTCTCTTTTGCTCCCTCCCTCTGGGGCCCTGACAAAAGAAACATGGCTCTTGCAGAGGCCCGCTGCTGACCTTCTAATTCACTCACTCTGGCCTTTTTATGTTCTTCTCCAGACATATTTGCAAAGAGGAAGATGAGAGAAAGAGGAAAGTGGCTTAGAGGGACGTAGGGTAGGAAATACTTAAAGTCAGGATGTACTGTGATTTTTTCTTCTTTTTTTTTCTCTCCGTTATGGTAGAAAAGTAAAATCGCCTTTTACAAAGTGGATTATATTTTCCTTTAGCTATGGAGTCACACCATAGAGGAGGTTAAACAATACTCCCCAAAACAAATCCCATTTCTTGAAGTTAAATGGGGTTAGAAAAAAAACCCAACATCTTTTGCTCAGTCTCAGAAAACCAAGAGAATCCAGGCTGGAAGGAGTTAAGCGAGCGGCGACAGCGACAAGCGCAAATGCAAACTAGGCTGCCTGCCAGGCTACCAGCTCCAAAGCTCCTTTTGCTGGCTCACGTCATCAGCTTGGAACAGAGTGGGGAGTGGTGAAGAGGAGAGGAGGCTCGATGGCTGGTGGCCTAGAGCTGGGTGTCGGGGTGCTGATCTCAGTTTGAGCAGGGGCGTGTGTGCTTATCTCGCTTCACCCAGGAAATGAGTAGAGATACTAAGATAGAGATTTGGACATGGTAGCTGAGGTCACATTAAAGTAGCGCTGGATTGTTGGTTATGGATCTGTGAAGTGCAGACCGTTCGGGGTAACTCGCGTTGCCACGTGTCCAGTTAGTAGTTAGTAATTCGGAAGAAGTCTGAAGCTGTGTTTATTTTAATTAAATGAAAGACCTCTGTGATTGTGGCAGAGTTCTGGGCCGTGGGACAAAGTGTCTGCTCATTTTTTCCATGCTAGTGCTGCGATGACCGTAGTTTTGGTCCCGATACAGAAACAATAGTTCGACCGATTTAGACACTTTTGTTTTTTTACTTTCTTTTTATTTAAGAAAGATCCAAGTGTTCTCCAATGTGCAGGAACATTCCGTCTTCTAAATTTAAATTAAAGTTTGGAACTATCTTGTTAATTAATAATCAAACAGCATTATATGCCTTACCTTGGTTGGTTGGGTGCCAGATTTCTGTATTCAATTTGGACTTATTTGCTCCATAGAAGCAAAGAGAATCAATACGAGTATACAGTTTGAACATAAATGCATTAATGCCTCCTCTAGAAGTCTAGAAGTGAGTTATGGACGTGTCTCTGCATCGAGCTCTTACTCGATGTGCGCCGATGTATATATGTGTGTGTGTGTCGGTGGCATGCCTGCTGGTGCCATCGGGGACTGACCCGGAGTGCCTGTGTGTAAGAGGATCCAGTCAGACTGCACTGACATGTACGCATGCACACACACACACACACGCACACAAACACACACTAATTCATACACACAGACAGGCAGATTGAGTGACCTGGTGCAAGCCCTGGCGCATGGCCGACTGTCACACAGGCGCTTCCTCCCACTGCAGGTTAAATTTAGGCTTCATCGTATTCTTATACCAGCCGCCAGTCACCTCGCTCGACAGACAGTCGGCGGGCCCATCACTCAGTCAATTAGTCATCCAGTGAATCGGCTGGAGGTATAACCTTCATCAGGGGCTCTGACACAGATTAGTTTTCATCTTGGCACCTCAGGCCATTAAATCAAACTCGTTCTGCTGTCATACGGAGGGGGCCGTGAAGAAACGGCCCATTTTTGGTCCAAGCCTGGTGAGAGAAGGCCTGTGGGTTTTCTTTCATATTTGTTTATCACCAATGTTATACCTGAGGCGCTATCTTAAGATTTTTTTGAAGTAGAAACAGAGAAGCCTCAGTCTTCCTACCCTCTCTCTCTCTCAGTCTGTCTCTCTGTTGCTGCATTCCTGCCTTGTTTGGGTTAGTATGGAAAGGAAAAGGCTGCACAGGATATGACCTCATGTCTTTGAGGAAAAGGCAAGCGGACAGGGAGGCAGCCGAGGCCTCATCTTGACGGAAAACAAACACTGGAGTGCACCAACCATAAAAGAAGGCATGTAGTAAAAAAAAGAGAAAGAAAGCGAGAAACTGAACATTTTTATTTCACTGGGATTCTATAAAGACTATTACGTATGGCAATAGCACCGGTGACACGTCGCTTAAATTTAAATCTCTGGTTTTGTCTTGGGCCGCATCTTGATTTAGTTTTTCTTGCTTGAACAGTAAGAGGAAGGAATGAAGAGGGAGAGAAGATGGCGGCTTTGGGTGGAGGGAGAGATGGCCGGCAGCTCTGCTCCATTCTCTGTAATTTGGAGGCTGTGTGTTAGCCAGCGAGTTGAGCAGAGCAGAGCCGGGCCGCTCCGTGCTGGGCCAGGATCTCTCATTACTCCCCACTTCCTCTCCTTGCGCGGCAGCCAAGCCGCCTCTTGGCAAGGGACTTAATTTTGGTTTTGGCCGTCCTCAGTTCCCCACCCTGTGTCATTATGCTGCACAAATCGAAAAAACAGCATGAGGAGAAGGCGAAGGATGGAGAGAGCAGAAAGACAGGCAAGGATAGGGCGAAGTGTAACCGGCGTGCACTGCTTTCCTTCAGATTCTGGATGATTTATGCTGTCTTGTTCTGAGCGTAGCATTGAGATAGCATTTCAAGTTGCAAACATTTGCCTACCTTAGCACAGCCTGTTGGCTCAAAGGTGGGCTATGCAGGTTTGGCATCAGGCCAAATGCTGGAGGGAAGCCCAGAACAAGATGAACATTGTTTTGGTTTGCAGTCACTATGTGGAAGTGGATTTTCTTTTCTTTTTTTTTTATATTACCACAATGTATGAAGGTACAAAATGGAGAAAGAGAGAATGTGTGTGAAGGACAAAGTGGAAGGAAGGGAGGGAACACCCACCCCCCTTTAGCTGAACAGAAATGAAAAAGGAAATAAGTGGAGACACATTTCTGCAAATGCGAGTGTGCGTGCGTGTGTGTGTCAGATTTCTTGTGTGACACACATAGCTGCTGTCTCCACCCTCCTGCCTGCTCATTCATGTAGTCACTCTGTCTTTTGTTTATCCAGACTGGAGGGCTATACGTGTGTCTTTATCTCAGGGACAGACTCAGCCCTATCACTGGCCACATATCTATCCCAGAACACACACACACACATACAGAAAAACAAAACAGAAGCACACATTTCTTAATAATAATAATAATAATAATAATAATAATAATAATAATAATAATAATAATAATAAGAAGAAGAGTAACAATGCCACAAAAGCTCAGACTGCACACAGCAGGCTCTGTTGGTTAGGTTACATTGTTTGTATTATGTAGTTCCCACGGTGTTCCTGTGCCACAACAATGCGGTTGATTGTTCAGCTTGTCTGTCCATCTGCCCGTAGCCTGTGGTTGATCCTGTGACGTGTGTTTGCAAAAGTGAGCTGATGACATCATTACGGCCCGCCTGGCACCATGTGTCCAACTAGCCAGTGTTTATTTGTCCTGTCACTCCTGGAAATGTGGGCTGCAGGGTACTGTGTGTGTGTGTGTGTGTGCGTGTGTGCGAGAGGGTCAGTATGATGAAGTGTTTGAATAATAACTCAGCAGGAGCACAAAATGTCCCTCGGTCGGCGGAGGCGGCGCGTCGGTTTTGCAATAGCGTTGGACGCAAATGGGGGGGGGGGGTGGGGGGGTGATCTCCCCTGTCTGTCATCGAAACGCAAATTCCTTGCGCTTCAACATCACGACACGTGGACCGTGTTATTATAGCAGAGTCTTCTACTCAAAGAAGATGACACTGTAGATGGAGGCATTAGGAAACCATTCGCCATTTCTCCTCCTTATCTTCTCCCGGTCGCGTCCGGATGGTTCATGTTAGAGATGGCGTGTCTGCGAGTCATTCTCTCTATCTGTGTTTCTGCAAGGAGACAGATCTGTAGATAGTGGAACTGTGCCACTCCCCTCTGTGGTTTTCCTGCCATCAGGGCTTATTTAGGTTTCTTGAAGGGGTGGTGGTGGGGGGGGGGGGTGAAGGGAGGACTACATATCTTCTCACGTAACCTGCCGCTTCAGAGAGGCACTTCCTTTGTCAGCGACTGAAATCGTCTGTCTGTGTATTCATCTGCCGGAGCTGAGGTTCTTGTGCACTTAAGGAAAATCACCTACAACTACAACCTATGATAGATGATGATTTTACTGCTTCGGGGGCTTTACAAAGAAAGAACACCAATTTTACAAATCATACACGATGCTGCGTGTGTGTGTGTGTGTATGCATATGTGTGGGTTGTTTTTTACCTTGGAAATTGTTATGAAAATAACAAGTCGGAGCTTGTGGAACTGGAAATATGGGAGATTACCAGGCCTCTGTAGCCCTGCTTCTAATTGCTACATGAGACTATACTCGCCGATACCGGCATTAAACTCGGCTTAAACTTATGCGGCTGTGGTGTTGAATTGACGTGAGTCAAGGACAAAGCCTCTGTCTTCACTGCACACATTGGCTTAGTGCTCACTCCTATTTGAAGGAGTCGCCTGCCTTTGAATTTGTAGACTGCAAAGAGAAAATCGAAGACAAAAGCGAACAGACAACAAACCCGCTGGACTCGTAACTGCCATTAACTCAAAAGAAAAGAAAAATCAATGGCGCTGAATATTTTTGTCAACACAGGGAGAAATGTGCTGGCTTTCATTACAGACAGACGCATGCACAGATTCACAAGGTTCAGCATATACGGCATGGCAGGCAGAATGAAAGGAATGTCTCTGGGGTGACCCTCGACCTTTGGAATAGACTTTCCCCGGTTCAGGAGAGGGTGTTGACTTAGAAAATAAGGCACTGTGAAGAGTCTTTCCTTCCCCCCTGAGCTGTTTCCTTCATGTCTTCCTCATTCCTCTCTTTAGCTGCCTTGTGTGTGTCTAATGACGACAATGTCATTAAGGTCTGGTCTGAGAGAGGAGCACACACACACATATAGAGCTCTCAGGGGTTGAAACTAGATGGTCTCTTCACTATTTACTGATGTTAGTGTTGAGTTGAGACCTGAAAATTATCTGTGTGTGTGTGTGTGTGTGTGTGTGTGTGTGTGTTAAGGCTTAGGTGTGTTACTCTGTGACTGAGTTCTAAGAATAGAAACGACCTGGTGCTTGTGTGTGTGTGCGTGTGTGTGCGCGTGTGCGTGCGCGTGTGGAGTCAGACAGAGGTAATGATTAACCTTTCCAGACTGTGTCTCTGGCCCTGAGAGAAGCACCCAGTCTGTCACTGCCCCTCCCCCCTCCCCCCTCCCCCCTCCCTCCTCCCCTGCAGCCATCCCTCCTCCCTTTCAACTAAGTCCAATTGTCTCGGCGAGTGTGGCGTCCACTCTTAAAAACCGTGGGACCATTAAAATCCACGGGGGACTGAGCAGTGTGTGTTTCCATTTGCCAAATATTCCCTCCCTGTGCTGTGGTTTAATTTACATTTATGGGTGTCTTTGAAGAGCACCCTGGTTTGTTGTAACCCCCTCTCCCCCTGTAGCTGATGGCTAACATCCACTTAGCCTTTCTCCAGCTGCTTCTTGTAATTTCTTGCATTGCCACAAAAAAAATCCCTTTTTTTTTTACAACCGTGTTACCATTATCAACCATCGCTCTGCTTCAGACTGTATGTCTCCATGAACTGTTAAGTACGC
Source organism: Solea solea (assembly GCF_958295425.1). Taxonomy (NCBI): domain Eukaryota; kingdom Metazoa; phylum Chordata; class Actinopteri; order Pleuronectiformes; family Soleidae; genus Solea; species Solea solea. Next base: position 9,564,176 of record NC_081152.1, read on the forward strand.
TGTTTAATTGGACTTCTGTCCTGTTCACAGTATACAAGCATCGAATGAAGTCTAGTTAGCATTGTGGCGCTTTGCACGATGCTGTTCTGCCACGTCGTTGTTTTATGTGCAAAACAAACATTGAAACTAGTGACGAGAAAAACTGAATCATTAGAATCCGTCAATTAAAAAGATTAGTTCACTACTTCCTGCATGACCATAGCATCACTGAACTAAAATACGGCTTTTGGTAAATGTCGGATATTAACGCACGTTTTCGGGATTATTGAGTGTTTTAGCTGATCTACGATATGAGCTGAGCCGAGCCGTGCTAGACCTGTATAATGGACAAAACGCCATATGGCGCGTGGACCAAAGGCCGCAGAGCAGACAAAGCAGGTGCGGCGGCAAGACAGACAGACAGACAGACGGACTAATGCGTGGATAGGCAGACATCCAGACGGATGCACAGACAGCTCTGTGGAAGGTTTGGTGGCTGGAGCCGATGGAAACGCACACCAGGAAGAGACTCTGACGACACTGTCTGACTTGAACAAACGCCACCTATGTGAGAGACACCAGACTGTAACACGAGGAGCCGGAGCAGCAGACACCTCGCACGCAAACACACGACGTATTAAAAATTTAAATTCAGTTAAATGAGCCTTGCTCTTGGAATAAGGCGTGTACGGGGGCCACTCACACCAGTGTGTGTCTGTGTGTGTGTGTGTGTGTGTGTGTGTTTGTGTTTATATGTGTGTGTGAGATTCAGCGTTCAGTCGCATTACTCATGAGGTGTAAGCTCATCTGCTGTCAGGACAAGCTGTGAACATATTCTTCACAAGGCTGCGCCCCACAGATGGAGGAGTCTGCCTGTCTGGCCTTTCGCTCTGCAGATGTCCTGCACAGAAAATAAGTTCACCTGTGAGGAAAGTTTCAGCTGATCACCACCCTGCTGCTATACCTATTTATTTTGGGATTAGTTTTCCGTCAGTTGTTTTGCTCAACTGTGGAGGACTGGCAAGAATTGTTGGTAGATATTACACAAGCAAGCTACAGCTGTAGATTCCGAATTTTCATTTAATGCATTATCATTGCTCATCATGATACTTCTTTCTTTTAAATGATCATATTATCTTCATTTTAAACACCTTATCATTAAAATATCACAGAAAATAACCCTCGGGTGATGTCGTTGTGATGTCATTAGATATTTGTTCTTGGAGGCTTAAAATTCACAACAGGGAGGGCGTGTTACACTTTCTGTTGGCCATCATACAGTATTTCCCTCTGTTGTTTTCTGTCTCCACAACCCTTTGCTTTTATCCTTAGCTCTCTTTTCTTCCCTCTGTGGTTCTCACAACCAGTTTCTGAGAGGAGAGGCGACGAGGGAGGGGAAGTGGGGCAGTTTGTGTAGTCCTGAATAGCAGGGTGTTTTCAGGCTGCAATGACAGGCTCAGACAGGCAGCCGCTCTAATGACCTCTGACGCCAGGGCCTGTCTCTCTCAGCAATAACAAACACACACACACACACACACACACACACAGTCGCACACATATACAGGCGCAGGGCCTCACAGGTGAGCTCCACCAGCAGGCCCTCTGTCAGCTGTTAACAAAGTCCAACGTGTCCTAGTTCTCGTCAAACCCTGGCTGTCCCTGTGCGTACTCGTGAAGCTGGACGTGAGAGCAAAGTCAAAATCGGGAGTCTCTGTTTGACATCAGCCCGAGACGTTTGCGTCTCTTATCTCAAAGATAAATGCGTTTTTCCTCCATTTAGTCTAAGGTAGATAACTGGGTACTTAGTTTCCCCCAGCTCCCCATGAGGATGGATTTACGATAAACTCCCCGAGGCTTGGCTCTGACCAACTTCAAAGAACACAGCCCCTCTTGTTTTACGGAAGGCAGGCTTTCAGATTTTCACCCGACCCCCCCCCCCCCATCCTCCCCTCCTCTCTGTTTCAGTGTCTCTCCTCCCAGTGTTGTCTCTTTTTCCCTTTTTTTCCCCCCCCTCTTGTCTCCCCACGTCTAATGAAGGCTAATGACAGGCCACAGTGAGTCCGCTCGGGCCGGCAGAGATCCTGCCGCATTAATGTTGCAGTTTGTCTCAGACGGGACCTTCCAAATTACCGGTTATGTTCACAGCTACCACAGGATGAAAGGGGGGGGGGGAGGGAGGGTGGCGGTAGTGGTAGGTTGGGGTCGGATGGGAAGGATCGGGGCAAATGAAATGGCTCTGAGAGGGGCTCTGTTCATTTCTTTTTTTTTTCCTTCCCCTCCTCACATATATTTCCCGTCTTTAAACTTGCTTAACCCTTGAATGTGTCTTTCATCGAGGCTGGATATAAGCGTGCGCCTGTGAGAGCGAGGGAGAGAGAGGGAGGAAGGGAGGGAGGGAGAGAGAATAGAGGAAGTGTAAAAGATTGTTGAGCATTTAACAGAAGTTGCAAAACGTCTATGAACTTGATAAGGTGGACGAGGGAAAGCAAAGTCGAAAAAGTACCAGTTAAAATATGTGAGAAGCATTCCTTCTCTTCCCCACCCCCTCTTTCTTTCCTCTCTCTCTCTCTCTCTCTCTGTCTCCCTCTTTTTCCCTCGTGCCTGACTGGCTCCCACTTCTTGCTGGGAGTAGCTGGGAGCCAGATTTCTGTGGAATAGAGATATGAAGGGAGAGAGGGACGGCGCAGGAGGCACACTAAAGGGAGACAGGAGAGGAAGGAGGAGGAGGAGGTGGTTGTGGCGGGTTGGAAACTGGAGCTTGGCCAATGCTACACTTCTTTTTACGCTCAGGGGAAACTTAAGACTGGAGAGGCCTAGCTTGTCAACAATTCAGACTCCAGGGTTTGAGAGTTAACGGCCTGTGTCACTTGGCAGCAAAACATCATGCTCTTTACAGTAAACAGGAGGTGGTTTATGTTTTTATATGAAAGCCCCTTGTCTTATTGCTGTTGCTCATTTCCCACCGCCTCGTCTCTGAAAAACAGAAAGACAAATTCAAACATACGTTCTAATTTCCCCCAGCAGGGTGAAGCATGTTGCTGTAGAGGAATGATCGGGGCAGTCGGTTGACGTCAGTAGATTGTCGGCCACACGGCTACATAAATACAGCCAGCCAGACAGAAGATAAGCATTTAATGCCTAGACAAATATTGTACTGCGTGTGGACACTTGCCCGCCAATGTCTCTGTGTTGCTTCTCTTGTCTGAAGTCCAGGAATTCCAACATGGTTTTCCTGTGTGGCAGAAACTGAGGATGACAGTTTAGTTTTGGCTCGTGACTAAAGCACATTCTCCATTTCCCAAAATTGGGGATGAGGAAGAAGTTGTGGAAAAGGAGAAATGTTTAGAAAGATATTTCTGTTCGGCCAAGCGTCTTGCACTCATCCCTCTCCCAAAAACTGTCTCCTTCTTTACTTCTTGACCTGTGTGTCTGTTACATTGTCGTCATCATGTAAACGCTCCTTTCCGCAGGTCTAAATGTCTCCTTTTCTCTGTTTCCTTCTTTTAGATTCCTTGGCAATGCAGGAGTCTGGTGAGCGGGCCCATTGGTGCGTGGTGGCATACTGGGAGGAGAAGACACGTGTCGGGCGCCTCTACTCAGTCCAGGAGCCCTCTCTGGACATCTTCTATGATCTACCTCAGGGGAACGGCTTCTGCCTGGGTCAGCTCTGCTCCGATAACAAGTCCCAGCTGGTGCAGATGGTGCGGGCCAAGATTGGCTATGGCATCCAGCTGACGCGTGAGCCGGACGGGGTGTGGGTCTACAACCGCAGCTGCTACCCCATCTTCATTAAGTCGGCCACACTGGACAACCCGGACTCGCGCACACTGCTGGTGCACAAGGTGTTCCCCGGTTTCTCCATCAAAGCTTTTGACTATGACAAGGCCATCAGCCTGCAGAGGCCGAACGACCACGAGTTCACTCAGCAGCCTCGCACGGGCTTCACGGTGCAGATAAGCTTTGTGAAAGGCTGGGGACAGTGCTACACCAGACAGTTCATCAGTAGCTGCCCGTGCTGGTTGGAAGTCATCTTCAACACCCGATAGCAAGAGCCTTCCTCTTCTTCACCCGCCTGGCCTCTTCTGTCCCCCATCACAAACAGACTACATCTACTTTACCTTTTTTTTTTTTTAGTTCCAGACGTTCAAAGATAGAAAAAAAGGTTTGAAGAAGAAGAAGAAGAAGAAAGTATAAGACTCTGACGGACTTTGTTTGATAAACGACAAAGATTTAATTGAATAAAAATAAGAAGCGAAAAATGTATTTTATGTTATATAAATATATTATTAATTGTAAATATGAAGACGTTTTATATGCATCATTATTTATGTATTGTGCAATGTGTTGATGAGAAAAGTAAATAAGATGCACTTTGCTTAATATAAATGCAAAACAAAGAAATGCCAAAATTAAAAAAAAAAATGTACAAATAATATTTTTGTCATCTTGGTCTTTGATTTTCCTTTTCGATTTGTGTTGGTTTATGTGACAGGATCCAGGAAAAACACATTGAGATGTCGTTTTGGCGAAGAAACGAAAGCAAATTATAAGCAAAGTTAACACTGGTCACTGAAGAATGTCAAGGATGGACAGTGAAAGCTTTTCCCTGCAAGACATGAGTCACAGTGCGACACAGTCATAATTCAGTGTCTCTGCTCTTTCAGGCTCATTATGCCTTTCAAACAGCGCCAGTTTTCCCTGAGTTATTTTGGGATGAATGTCCCCCTTCCTCTGTGTCATTAGTCGACCGATGGCATCAGAGCCAGGAAGTGGTGATGAGAAATATCAGGAACCAATAAAGTCAACATAACGTCCAGCTTCCTCGAGCAGCCTTCATATTATTAATGTCTCATGAATGAATCAAACAATTGCACAAAGAATTCGATGACGACACACCTGAGGGAACGCACACATACTGGAAGACTGCGACTCCGCTCAGACGTCTTGGATATCAGAGGACTGGAACGAGATTGTGATTAGAGACAAAGGTCTATTTATGACCCATTGTTTTTCTAAATACAAGACAAACAGATTTCCTTCTAACAAACCCTGTCAGAGTGTGTGTGTGAGTGTGCATGTGTGTATGTCTGGGCCTCATCCTATTGCCAGTCAGATGGGTGTCTGTGAAGAGGATTACTACTGTAAGCCTGCTTTACCCACACACACACACACACACTCTCTGTCTCAGAGACCTACATTCACAAGACCCACTTTCCGCGCCGGCCAACCCTCATCCTGTGCTTTGTTCGACAACACAGAGCAAAAACAACAACAACAACTTGCATTTGAACACTATGCAAGCAGAGAAACAACAAATTATTGGTGCAGACGGGATTAAAATAGGGACGTTCTGGGCGTCTTTACTGTCTCTATAGTCGTTCTTATAACAAACACGGAGAAAACCCAAATTAGAATATTCTTATCCCTGAAACAGAGTTGACAAAACACAATTCAAATGTATTTTTTATTGCTTATCAATCAATAATTGCTATGACTGAAAAATAAACTAAAATATTTGGTCAAAGTTGTTACATAATCAGTCAGAAAATAGCTCACTTGTCATCTTCCCCCCCCCGGTTTTATTTATGGCTTTGGCCAGAACATAAAGACTTTCTATGTCATTATATGTATAATTTGAAATGCATGGACAGTGAGAATGAATTGTACACAAGAACACTATTATATATAACAACATATAACAGGGAGGAGGGACTCTGTTCCTTGACATCCTGCACTTTACCCTCCCAACAGTAATCCCTAACCTTACTAATACAACTAAAGCAGCTCTAAGCTAAGAGTGTGTGTGTGTGTGTGTGTGTGTGTGTGTGTGTGTGTGCGTGTGTGTACATTAATGTATTTGACAGTTTCAGACAGGGTGACCCTAATGCTGTTATGCAAGACATTTTATTAAAACTGTACCAGAGGTGTACATTATCACACTTGTAAGCAGAGCAGCAATAAAGAATGACTCAGGAGTAGTTTGAAGGCTGATTTCCGGTATCATAAGTCCTAAAATAGGAGATAATGTAGTTGGTTTTTTTTCCACATAGGACCATCATGTTGAGAAATGAATTGTAACTGATTATGCAACAAAATTCATAATTAGTAATTTAAAACATAATTTCAAGCCCTGTATTTCAGTATAAATGTGAAATAATATATGTAATTATTTAAATTTCAAACTACTTTGACCCCCTTCTTTCAACACAATTCACAGATGTGTGACTTTTTACAGACAACACGGGGTTAAGTGTCTTGCTCAAGGACACATATAGACTAGCAGTGCCAGGAATTGAACCCACAGCCTTCCAGTTGAAAGACAACTCGCCCTACCTTTGAGCTACCATGGCTCGATCCTTACTCCACTCCTCAACTAAAGTACATTTTATATCAGAAAATTACTTTTGACGCTTAAGTACAGTAAATGCCATATACTTTGACACTTTTACTTAAGTCATATTATAAAAAGTGACTTCAAAGTCATGTTATGCTAAGATACTTGTACTTCTAGTCGAGTATCCCTTTTATGTACTTTATACTGAATGTTGTGCTGTTTACTTTCTGGTGTCTGTAGAATTGATTTCTCTAAGTGTGTGAAACAGCGCCCCTCTTAGTTGTAACGGCTAGTGCATGTCAGTGTGCGTGTGTGGTGAAAAGCGGTATTACACTTCTACGCCACACAGTCAAGATGACACAGGTGTGTCGAGGTGTATCCTAATGAAGCTCGCGCCCCCGGATTAAAAAAAAAGAAAGAAGCGGTTATCAACAGATGCAGCCATTTTAAAAGAAACGGCGTGACAGATGAAAAGAAAACTCATCAATGTATTCAAATAATAACCGAGAGAGTTCATGAGAAAGTAGAGAAGGAGAACAAAACGCTTGTCACGCAAGTGCAATGGAACGTGTCTATCACCTGGACAATCACCACTTCACCTGCATCAAACACGTGAGTCAAAGACAAAGACTTTACTTGTCCTGTGTTGTTTGTTGATGTCTCAGTAGTTCTGTCGTGGGTAAATGTAGGCCTATGTGGGATGATATGAACATTTCCTGCCACGATTATTCTGTCCAAAATAAGTTTGATTTATAATATTACTGTGATAATGGGGGATTCCCCCCCAACAAAAAAATACTGTACAATATGTAGCCTGATACAGGGCTGAGATACAATAAGCAAGGCAATCTATTGTGATGTTTGGAATGGAAGATAACAATGTTATATATAAACAATACACCATTTTCTTTGTTTTGGCTGAGGAGTGGAAAGAGTAGAGAGAGAGAGAGAGAGAGAGAGTAGTGAGATATTTAAATAAGACACAAACCAAACACAAAAAGATATTTCTATACAACATAAACAGAATCAGACTCCTCTTCATAGCATAAAATGACTAAATTAATGATTATCCATGATTATTGGAAATTCACCACTATCAAATTAGTGTTTTCAGTGTTTCAGTGTTTTTATTTTGTGTGATATTTGTCATATATTGTCCCATCTGTAGTTTGGCTGTTAAATGTGTGGTTTACTTGAACAGTGAGTGTACTGTTGTTGCAGAGATAGTTTGTGGTTTGAAGCTTGTGAGAAAGGTTGAGTTTGGTGTTTTCGTGTAGCCTGAAGCAAAAAAGGCAAATCTAGTTATTGACATTTCTTTGTGTATTACCAAGCCCCGTGTTTGTTTTGTTTCAATGATAAAATAATCTCTCTTTTTTTTTTCTTTTTTTTTTTAAGTTTAACAACCAAATAACCTTGTTTAAGATGAGACAAACTGAGATTTGTTTTATTTGCTGTGTGTGTTTGTTTGGCGAAACTCAAATGTCAAACATTGGTTTTTCTTTGTTGTCGCTAGAATCTGAATCGGTTTTATTATTGGCCAAGTATGAGTGCACATCAGAGAGGTATTTATTTCTAATTTGAATAAAATTAGAAATAAATACCTTTTTAATAAATAAAATAAATAGCTTTTAGAAATACACCAAAACAAAGGCAACAAGAACTGGGTTGCTCAGTTCTGTTAAATAACAATCATTATATACATACATATACACACACATTTTTTTTATATATATATATATATATATATATATATATATATATATTTATATGTATATATATATGTGTATATATGTATATATTTATATATGTATGTATATATATATATATATGTGTGTGTGTGTGTGTGTGTGTGTGTGTGTGTGTGTGTGTGTGTTTGATCAGTCAAGTGGGTGTTTTACAATGTGGTGGCCCTGATGTTCTGGGATAAAAACATGGACTGCAGACATGTGAGTGGTCTGACACAGTACATAAGTCAGCTGTCTGTTTAGGTGGACGTGTTAAAACGTGCAGCCGGCACGTGTTGTCCGCATGTTTTGTGATGCGCGCACATGTTTGCAATACATAAGTGTGTGGACCATGAAAGCTATGAACTCATGCACACAGGAGCATGAGGTGCACACACACACACGCACACTGCTACTTCTTTCAGAATGTGTAACCTTTAATTTCTGCATTGACATGATTTTT